>NC_139538.1:85705141-85821498 GCF_965153285.1 Podarcis tiliguerta | reverse complement strand
TTTTTGCTGAAATTGTGACCGCGCGGCTTAGGGATTTTTTCAAAAAAAGTTGTTCAGACGTCGAGGGCTAATTCTGTTTCCCATGATTCAATCCCATCTGTTTCCACCGAAAAAGCTTTCAGGGGATCGTTTGCAACAGTTTGGGAACATTTTTGAGTGAATTGCTGAACGTCAGATTTTTGCTCAAATTGTGACCGCGCGGCTTAGGGATTTTTTCAAAAAAAGTTGTTCAGACGTCGAGGGCTAATTCTGTTTCCCATAAAAAAAACCTATCTGATTCCACCGAAAAAGCTTTCAGGGGATCGTTTGCAACAGTTTGGGAACATTTTTGAGTGAATTGCAGAACGTCAGATTTTTGCTGAAATTGTGACCGCGCGGCTTAGGGATTTTTTCAAAAAAAGTTGTTCAGACGTCGAGGGCTAATTCTGCTTCCCATGATACAAACCCATCTGTTTCCACCGAAAAAGCTTTCAGGGGATCGTTTGCAACAGTTTGGGAACATTTTTGAGTCAATTGCAGAACGTCAGATTTTTGCTGAAATTGTGACCGCGCGGCTTAGGGATTTTTTCAAAAAAAGTTGTTCAGACGTCGAGGGCTAATTCTGTTTCCCATGATTCAATCCCATCTGTTTCCACCAAAAAAGCTTTCAGGGGATCGTTTGCAACAGTTTGGGAACATTTTTGAGTGAATTGCAGAACGTCAGATTTTTGCTGAAATTCTGACCGCGCGGCTTAGGGATTTTTTCAAAAAAAGTTGTTCAGACGTCGAGGGCTAATTCTGTTTCCCATAAAAAAAACCTATCTGTTTCCACCGAAAAAGCTTTCAGGGGATCGTTTGCAACAGTTTGGGAACATTTTTGAGTGAATTGCAGAACGTCAGATTTTTGCTGAAATTGTGACCGCGCGGCTTAGGGATTTTTTCAAAAAAAGTTGTTCAGACGTCGAGGGCTAATTCTGCTTCCCATAAAAAAAACCTATCTGTTTCCACCGAAAAAGCTTTCAGGGGATCGTTTGCAACAGTTTGGGAACATTTTTGAGTGAATTGCAGAACGTCAGATTTTTGCTGAAATTGTGACCGCGCGGCTTAGGGATTTTTTCAAAAAAAGTTGTTCAGACGTCGAGGGCTAATTCTGCTTCCCATGATACAAACCCATCTGTTTCCACCGAAAAAGCTTTCAGTGGATCGTTTCCAACAGTTTGGGAACATTTTTGAGTGAATTGCAGAACGTCAGATTTTTGCTGAAATTGTGACCGCGCGGCTTAGGGATTTTTTCAAAAAAAGTTGTTCAGACGTCGAGGGCTAATTCTGTTTCCCATGATACAATCCCATCTGTTTCCACCGAAAAAGCTTTCAGGGGATCGTTTGCAACAGTTTGGGAACATTTTTGAGTGAATTGCAGAACGTCAGATTTTTGCTGAAATTGTGACCGCGCGGCTTAGGGATTTTTTCAAAAAAAGTTGTTCAGACGTCGAGGGCTAATTCTGCTTCCCATGATACAATCCCATCTGTTTCCACCGAAAAAGCTTTCAGGGGATCGTTTGCAACAGTTTGGGAACATTTTTGAGTGAATTGCAGAACGTCAGATTTTTGCTGAAATTGTGACCGCGCGGCTTAGGGATTTTTTCAAAAAAAGTTGTTCAGACGTCGAGGGCTAATTCTGTTTCCCATGATTCAATCCCATCTGTTTCCACCGAAAAAGCTTTCAGGGGATCGTTTGCAACAGTTTGGGAACATTTTTGAGTGAATTGCAGAACGTCAGAATTTTGCTGAAATTGTGACCGCGCGGCTTAGGGATTTTTTCAAAAAAAGTTGTTCAGACATCGAGGGCTAATTCTGTTTCCCATAAAAAAAACCTATCTGTTTCCACCGAAAAAGCTTTCAGGGGATCGTTTGCAACAGTTTGGGAACATTTTTGAGTGAATTGCAGAACGTCAGATTTTTGCTGAAATTGTGACCGCGCGGCTTAGGGATTTTTTCAAAAAAAGTTGTTCAGACGTCGAGGGCTAATTCTGTTTCCCATGATTCAATCCCATCTGTTTCCACCGAAAAAGCTTTCAGGGGATCGTTTGCAACAGTTTGGGAACATTTTTGAGTGAATTGCTGAACGTCAGATTTTTGCTGAAATTGTGACCGCGCGGCTTAGGGATTTTTTCAAAAAAAGTTGTTCAGACGTCGAGGGCTAATTCTGCTTCCCATGATACAATCCCATCTGTTTCCACCGAAAAAGCTTTCAGGGGATCGTTTGCAACAGTTTGGGAACATTTTTGAGTGAATTGCAGAACGTCAGATTTTTGCTGAAATTGTGACCGCGCGGCTTAGGGATTTTTTCAAAAAAAGTTGTTCAGACGTCGAGGGCTAATTCTGTTTCCCATGATTCAATCCCATCTGTTTCCACCGAAAAAGCTTTCAGGGGATCGTTTGCAACAGTTTGGGAACATTTTTGAGTGAATTGCAGAACGTCAGAATTTTGCTGAAATTGTGACCGCGCGGCTTAGGGATTTTTTCAAAAAAAGTTGTTCAGACGTCGAGGGCTAATTCTGTTTCCCATAAAAAAAACCTATCTGTTTCCACCGAAAAAGCTTTCAGGGGATCGTTTGCAACAGTTTGGGAACATTTTTGAGTGAATTGCAGAACGTCAGATTTTTGCTGAAATTGTGACCGCGCGGCTTAGGGATTTTTTCAAAAAAAGTTGTTCAGACGTCGAGGGCTAATTCTGTTTCCCATGATTCAATCCCATCTGTTTCCACCGAAAAAGCTTTCTGGGGATCGTTTGCAACAGTTTGGGAACATTTTTGAGTGAATTGCAGAACGTCAGATTTTTGCTGAAATTGTGACCGCGCGGCTTAGGGATTTTTTCAAAAAAAGTTGTTCAGACGTCGAGGGCTAATTCTGTTTCCCATGATTCAATCCCATCTGTTTCCACCGAAAAAGCTTTCAGGGGATCGTTTACAACAGTTTGGGAACATTTTTGAGTGAATTGCAGAACGTCAGATTTTTGCTGAAATTGTGACCGCGCGGCTTAGGGATTTTTTCAAAAAAAGTTGTTCAGACGTCGAGGGCTAATTCTGTTTCCCATGATTCAATCCCATCTGTTTCCACCGAAAAAGCTTTCAGGGGATCGTTTGCAACAGTTTGGGAACATTTTTGAGTGAATTGCAGAACGTCAGATTTTTGCTGAAATTGTGACCGCGCGGCTTAGGGATTTTTTCAAAAAAAGTTGTTCAGACGTCGAGGGCTAATTCTGTTTCCCATGATTCAATCCCATCTGTTTCCACCGAAAAAGCTTTCAGGGGATCGTTTGCAACAGTTTGGGAACATTTTTGAGTGAATTGCAGAACGTCAGATTTTTGCTGAAATTGTGACCGCGCGGCTTAGGGATTTTTTCAAAAAAAGTTGTTCAGACGTCGAGGGCTAATTCTGTTTCCCATGATTCAATCCCATCTGTTTCCACCGAAAAAGCTTTCAGGGGATCGTTTGCAACAGTTTGGGAACATTTTTGAGTGAATTGCAGAACGTCAGATTTTTGCTGAAATTGTGACCGCGCGGCTTAGGGATTTTTTCAAAAAAAGTTGTTCAGACGTCGAGGGCTAATTCTGTTTCCCATTATTCAATCCCATCTGTTTCCACCGAAAAAGCTTTCAGGGGATCGTTTACAACAGTTTGGGAACATTTTTGAGTGAATTGCAGAACGTCAGATTTTTGCTGAAATTGTGACCGCGCGGCTTAGGGATTTTTTCAAAAAAAGTTGTTCAGACGTCGAGGGCTAATTCTGTTTCCCATAATTCAATCCCATCTGTTTCCACCGAAAAAGCTTTCAGGGGATCGTTTGCAACAGTTTGGGAACATTTTTGAGTGAATTGCAGAACGTCAGATTTTTGCTGAAATTGTGACCGCGCGGCTTAGGGATTTTTTCAAAAAAAGTTGTTCAGACGTCGAGGGCTAATTCTGCTTCCCATGATACAATCCCATCTGTTTCCACCGAAAAAGCTTTCAGGGGATCGTTTGCAACAGTTTGGGAACATTTTTGAGTGAATTGCAGAACGTCAGATTTTTGCTGAAATTGTGACCGCGCGGCTTAGGGATTTTTTCAAAAAAAGTTGTTCAGACGTCGAGAGCTAATTCTGTTTCCCATGATTCAATCCCATCTGTTTCCACCGAAAAAGCTTTCAGGGGATCGTTTGCAACAGTTTGGGAACATTTTTGAGTGAATTGCAGAACGTCAGATTTTTGCTGAAATTGTGACCGCGCGGCTTAGGGATTTTTTCAAAAAAAGTTGTTCAGACGTCGAGGGCTAATTCTGTTTCCCATAAAAAAAACCTATCTGTTTCCACCGAAAAAGCTTTCAGGGGATCGTTTGCAACAGTTTGGGAACATTTTTGAGTGAATTGCAGAACGTCAGATTTTTGCTGAAATTGTGACCGCGCGGCTTAGGGATTTTTTCAAAAAAAGTTGTTCAGACGTCGAGGGCTAATTCTGTTTCCCATGATTCAATCCCATCTGTTTCCACCGAAAAAGCTTTCAGGGGATCGTTTGCAACAGTTTGGGAACATTTTTGAGTCAATTGCAGAACGTCAGATTTTTGCTGAAATTGTGACCGCGCGGCTTAGGGATTTCTTCAAAAAAAGTTGTTCAGACGTCGAGGGCTAATTTTGTTTCCCATAAAAAAAAACCTATCTGTTTCCACCAAAAAAGCTTTCAGGGGATCGTTTACAACAGTTTGGGAACATTTTTGAGTGAATTGCAGAACGTCAGATTTTTGCTGAAATTGTGACCGCGCGGCTTAGGGATTTTTTCAAAAAAAGTTGTTCAGACGTCGAGGGCTAATTCTGTTTCCCATGATTCAATCCCATCTGTTTCCACCGAAAAAGCTTTCAGGGGATCGTTTGCAACAGTTTGGGAACATTTTTGAGTGAATTGCAGAACGTCAGATTTTTGCTGAAATTGTGACCGCGCGGCTTAGGGATTTTTTCAAAAAAAGTTGTTCAGACGTCGAGGGCTAATTCTGTTTCCCATAAAAAAAACCTATCGGTTTCCACCGAAAAAGCTTTCAGGGGATCGTTTGCAACAGTTTGGGAACATTTTTGAGTGAATTGCAGAACGTCAGATTTTTGCTGAAATTGTGACCGCGCGGCTTAGGGATTTTTTCAAAAAAAGTTGTTCAGACGTCGAGGGCTAATTCTGCTTCCCATGATACAAACCCATCTGTTTCCACCGAAAAAGCTTTCAGGGGATCGTTTGCAACAGTTTGGGAACATTTTTGAGTGAATTGCAGAACGTCAGATTTTTGCTGAAATTGTGACCGCGCGGCTTAGGGATTTTTTCAAAAAAAGTTGTTCAGACGTCGAGGGCTAATTCTGTTTCCCATGATTCAATCCCATCTGTTTCCACCGAAAAAGCTTTCAGGGGATCGTTTGCAACAGTTTGGGAACATTTTTGAGTGAATTGCAGAACGTCAGATTTTTGCTGAAATTGTGACCGCGCGGCTTAGGGATTTTTTCAAAAAAAGTTGTTCAGACGTCGAGGGCTAATTCTGTTTCCCATGATTCAATCCCATCTGTTTCCACCGAAAAAGCTTTCAGGGGATCGTTTACAACAGTTTGGGAACATTTTTGAGTGAATTGCAGAACGTCAGATTTTTGCTGAAATTGTGACCGCGCGGCTTAGGGATTTTTTCAAAAAAAGTTGTTCAGACGTCGAGGGCTAATTCTGTTTCCCATGATTCAATCCCATCTGTTTCCACCGAAAAAGCTTTCAGGGGATCGTTTGCAACAGTTTGGGAACATTTTTGAGTGAATTGCAGAACGTCAGATTTTTGCTGAAATTGTGACCGCGCGGCTTAGGGATTTTTTCAAAAAAAGTTGTTCAGACGTCGAGGGCTAATTCTGTTTCCCATGATTCAATCCCATCTGTTTCCACCGAAAAAGCTTTCAGGGGATCGTTTGCAACAGTTTGGGAACATTTTTGAGTGAATTGCAGAACGTCAGATTTTTGCTGAAATTGTGACCGCGCGGCTTAGGGATTTTTTCAAAAAAAGTTGTTCAGACGTCGAGGGCTAATTCTGTTTCCCATGATTCAATCCCATCTGTTTCCACCGAAAAAGCTTTCAGGGGATCGTTTGCAACAGTTTGGGAACATTTTTGAGTGAATTGCAGAACGTCAGATTTTTGCTGAAATTCTGACCGCGCGGCTTAGGGATTTTTTCAAAAAAAGTTGTTCAGACGTCGAGGGCTAATTCTGTTTCCCATTATTCAATCCCATCTGTTTCCACCGAAAAAGCTTTCAGGGGATCGTTTACAACAGTTTGGGAACATTTTTGAGTGAATTGCAGAACGTCAGATTTTTGCTGAAATTGTGACCGCGCGGCTTAGGGATTTTTTCAAAAAAAGTTGTTCAGACGTCGAGGGCTAATTCTGTTTCCCATAATTCAATCCCATCTGTTTCCACCGAAAAAGCTTTCAGGGGATCGTTTGCAACAGTTTGGGAACATTTTTGAGTGAATTGCAGAACGTCAGATTTTTGCTGAAATTGTGACCGCGCGGCTTAGGGATTTTTTCAAAAAAAGTTGTTCAGACGTCGAGGGCTAATTCTGCTTCCCATGATACAATCCCATCTGTTTCCACCGAAAAAGCTTTCAGGGGATCGTTTGCAACAGTTTGGGAACATTTTTGAGTGAATTGCAGAACGTCAGATTTTTGCTGAAATTGTGACCGCGCGGCTTAGGGATTTTTTCAAAAAAAGTTGTTCAGACGTCGAGAGCTAATTCTGTTTCCCATGATTCAATCCCATCTGTTTCCACCGAAAAAGCTTTCAGGGGATCGTTTGCAACAGTTTGGGAACATTTTTGAGTGAATTGCAGAACGTCAGATTTTTGCTGAAATTGTGACCGCGCGGCTTAGGGATTTTTTCAAAAAAAGTTGTTCAGACGTCGAGGGCTAATTCTGTTTCCCATAAAAAAAACCTATCTGTTTCCACCGAAAAAGCTTTCAGGGGATCGTTTGCAACAGTTTGGGAACATTTTTGAGTGAATTGCAGAACGTCAGATTTTTGCTGAAATTGTGACCGCGCGGCTTAGGGATTTTTTCAAAAAAAGTTGTTCAGACGTCGAGGGCTAATTCTGTTTCCCATGATTCAATCCCATCTGTTTCCAACGAAAAAGCTTTCAGGGGATCGTTTGCAACAGTTTGGGAACATTTTTGAGTCAATTGCAGAACGTCAGATTTTTGCTGAAATTGTGACCGCGCGGCTTAGGGATTTCTTCAAAAAAAGTTGTTCAGACGTCGAGGGCTAATTTTGTTTCCCATAAAAAAAAACCTATCTGTTTCCACCAAAAAAGCTTTCAGGGGATCGTTTACAACAGTTTGGGAACATTTTTGAGTGAATTGCAGAACGTCAGATTTTTGCTGAAATTGTGACCGCGCGGCTTAGGGATTTTTTCAAAAAAAGTTGTTCAGACGTCGAGGGCTAATTCTGTTTCCCATGATTCAATCCCATCTGTTTCCACCGAAAAAGCTTTCAGGGGTTCGTTTGCAACAGTTTGGGAACATTTTTGAGTGAATTGCAGAACGTCAGATTTTTGCTGAAATTGTGACCGCGCGGCTTAGGGATTTTTTCAAAAAAAGTTGTTCAGACGTCGAGGGCTAATTCTGTTTCCCATAAAAAAAACCTATCGGTTTCCACCGAAAAAGCTTTCAGGGGATCGTTTGCAACAGTTTGGGAACATTTTTGAGTGAATTGCAGAACGTCAGATTTTTGCTGAAATTGTGACCGCGCGGCTTAGGGATTTTTTCAAAAAAAGTTGTTCAGACGTCGAGGGCTAATTCTGCTTCCCATGATACAAACCCATCTGTTTCCACCGAAAAAGCTTTCAGGGGATCGTTTGCAACAGTTTGGGAACATTTTTGAGTGAATTGCAGAACGTCAGATTTTTGCTGAAATTGTGACCGCGCGGCTTAGGGATTTTTTCAAAAAAAGTTGTTCAGACGTCGAGGGCTAATTCTGTTTCCCATGATTCAATCCCATCTGTTTCCACCAAAAAAGCTTTCAGGGGATCGTTTGCAACAGTTTGGGAACATTTTTGAGTGAATTGCAGAACGTCAGATTTTTGCTGAAATTGTGACCGCGCGGCTTAGGGATTTTTTCAAAAAAAGTTGTTCAGACGTCGAGGGCTAATTCTGTTTCCCATAAAAAAAACGTATCTGTTTCCACCGAAAAACCTTTCAGGGGATCGTTTGCAACAGTTTGGGAACATTTTTGAGTGAATTGCAGAACGTCAGAATTTTGCTGAAATTGTGACCGCGCGGCTTAGGGATTTTTTTAAAAAAAGTTGTTCAGACGTCGAGGGCTAATTCTGTTTCCCATGATACAAACCCATCTGTTTCCACCAAAAAAGCTTTCAGGGGATCGTTTACAACAGTTTGGGAACATTTTTGAGTGAATTGCAGAACGTCAGATTTTTGCTGAAATTGTGACCGCGCGGCTTAGGGATTTTTTCAAAAAAAGTTGTTCAGACGTCGAGGGCTAATTCTGTTTCCCATGATTCAATCCCATCTGTTTCCACCGAAAAAGCTTTCAGGGGATCGTTTGCAACAGTTTGGGAACATTTTTGAGTGAATTGCAGAACGTCAGATTTTTGCTGAAATTGTGACCGCGCGGCTTAGGGATTTTTTCAAAAAAAGTTGTTCAGACGTCGAGGGCTAATTCTGCTTCCCATGATACAAACCCATCTGTTTCCACCGAAAAAGCTTTCAGGGGATCGTTTGCAACAGTTTGGGAACATTTTTGAGTCAATTGCAGAACGTCAGATTTTTGCTGAAATTGTGACCGCGCGGCTTAGGGATTTTTTCAAAAAAAGTTGTTCAGACGTCGAGGGCTAATTCTGTTTCCCATGATTCAATCCCATCTGTTTCCACCAAAAAAGCTTTCAGGGGATCGTTTGCAACAGTTTGGGAACATTTTTGAGTGAATTGCAGAACGTCAGATTTTTGCTGAAATTCTGACCGCGCGGCTTAGGGATTTTTTCAAAAAAAGTTGTTCAGACGTCGAGGGCTAATTCTGTTTCCCATAAAAAAAACCTATCTGTTTCCACCGAAAAAGCTTTCAGGGGATCGTTTGCAACAGTTTGGGAACATTTTTGAGTGAATTGCAGAACGTCAGATTTTTGCTGAAATTGTGACCGCGCGGCTTAGGGATTTTTTCAAAAAAAGTTGTTCAGACGTCGAGGGCTAATTCTGCTTCCCATGATACAAACCCATCTGTTTCCACCGAAAAAGCTTTCAGTGGATCGTTTCCAACAGTTTGGGAACATTTTTGAGTGAATTGCAGAACGTCAGATTTTTGCTGAAATTGTGACCGCGCGGCTTAGGGATTTTTTCAAAAAAAGTTGTTCAGACGTCGAGGGCTAATTCTGTTTCCCATAAAAAAAACCTATCTGTTTCCACTGAAAAAGCTTTCAGGGGATCGTTTGCAACAGTTTGGGAACATTTTTGAGTGAATTGCAGAACGTCAGATTTTTGCAGAAATTGTGACCGCGCGGCTTAGGGATTTTTTCAAAAAAAGTTGTTCAGACGTCGAGGGCTAATTCTGTTTCCCATGATTCAATCCCATCTGTTTCCACCGAAAAAGCTTTCAGGGGATCGTTTGCAACAGTTTGGGAACATTTTTGAGTGAATTGCTGAACGTCAGATTTTTGCTGAAATTGTGACCGCGCGGCTTAGGGATTTTTTCAAAAAAAGTTGTTCAGACGTCGAGGGCTAATTCTGCTTCCCATGATATAATCCCATCTGTTTCCACCGAAAAAGCTTTCAGGGGATCGTTTGCAACAGTTTGGGAACATTTTTGAGTGAATTGCAGAACGTCAGATTTTTGCTGAAATTGTGACCGCGCGGCTTAGGGATTTTTTCAAAAAAAGTTGTTCAGACGTCGAGGGCTAATTCTGTTTCCCATGATTCAATCCCATCTGTTTCCACCGAAAAAGCTTTCAGGGGATCGTTTGCAACAGTTTGGGAACATTTTTGAGTGAATTGCAGAACGTCAGAATTTTGCTGAAATTGTGACCGCGCGGCTTAGGGATTTTTTCAAAAAAAGTTGTTCAGACGTCGAGGGCTAATTCTGTTTCCCATAAAAAAAACCTATCTGTTTCCACCGAAAAAGCTTTCAGGGGATCGTTTGCAACAGTTTGGGAACATTTTTGAGTGAATTGCAGAACGTCAGATTTTTGCTGAAATTGTGACCGCGCGGCTTAGGGATTTTTTCAAAAAAAGTTGTTCAGACGTCGAGGGCTAATTCTGTTTCCCATGATTCAATCCCATCTGTTTCCACCGAAAAAGCTTTCTGGGGATCGTTTGCAACAGTTTGGGAACATTTTTGAGTGAATTGCAGAACGTCAGATTTTTGCTGAAATTGTGACCGCGCGGCTTAGGGATTTTTTCAAAAAAAGTTGTTCAGACGTCGAGGGCTAATTCTGTTTCCCATGATTCAATCCCATCTGTTTCCACCGAAAAAGCTTTCAGGGGATCGTTTACAACAGTTTGGGAACATTTTTGAGTGAATTGCAGAACGTCAGATTTTTGCTGAAATTGTGACCGCGCGGCTTAGGGATTTTTTCAAAAAAAGTTGTTCAGACGTCGAGGGCTAATTCTGTTTCCCATGATTCAATCCCATCTGTTTCCACCGAAAAAGCTTTCAGGGGATCGTTTGCAACAGTTTGGGAACATTTTTGAGTGAATTGCAGAACGTCAGATTTTTGCTGAAATTGTGACCGCGCGGCTTAGGGATTTTTTCAAAAAAAGTTGTTCAGACGTCGAGGGCTAATTCTGTTTCCCATGATTCAATCCCATCTGTTTCCACCGAAAAAGCTTTCAGGGGATCGTTTGCAACAGTTTGGGAACATTTTTGAGTGAATTGCAGAACGTCAGATTTTTGCTGAAATTGTGACCGCGCGGCTTAGGGATTTTTTCAAAAAAAGTTGTTCAGACGTCGAGGGCTAATTCTGTTTCCCATGATTCAATCCCATCTGTTTCCACCGAAACAGCTTTCAGGGGATTGTTTGAAACAGTTTGGGAACATTTTTGAGTGAATTGCAGAACGTCAGATTTTTGCTGAAATTGTGACCGCGCGGCTGAGGGATTTTTTCAAAAAAAGTTGTTCAGACGTCGAGGGCTAATTCTGCTTCCCATGATACAATCCCATCTGTTTCCACCGAAAAAGCTTTCAGGGAGTCGTTTGCAACAGTTTGGGAACATTTTTGAGTGAATTGCAGAACGTCAGATTTTTGCTGAAATTGTGACCGCGCGGCTTAGGGATTTTTTCAAAAAAAGTTGTTCAGACGTCGAGGGCTAATTCTGTTTCCCATGATTCAATCCCATCTGTTTCCACCGAAAAAGCTTTCAGGGGATCGTTTGCAACAGTTTGGGAACATTTTTGAGTGAATTGCAGAACGTCAGAATTTTGCTGAAATTGTGACCGCGCGGCTTAGGGATTTTTTCAAAAAAAGTTGTTCAGACGTCGAGGGCTAATTCTGTTTCCCATAAAAAAAACCTATCTGTTTCCACCGAAAAAGCTTTCAGGGGATCGTTTGCAACAGTTTGGGAACATTTTTGAGTGAATTGCAGAACGTCAGATTTTTGCTGAAATTGTGACCGCGCGGCTTAGGGATTTCTTCAAAAAAAGTTGTTCAGAAGTCGAGGGCTAATTTTGTTTCCCATAAAAAAAAAACCTATCTGTTTCCACCAAAAAAGCTTTCAGGGGATCGTTTGCAACAGTTTGGGAACATTTTTGATTGAATTGCAGAACGTCAGATTTTTGCTGAAATTGTGACCGCGCGGCTTAGGGATTTTTTCAAAAAAAGTTGTTCAGACGTCGAGGGCTAATTCTGTTTCCCATGATTCAATCCCATCTGTTTCCACCGAAAAAGCTTTCAGGGGATCGTTTGCAACAGTTTGGGAACATTTTTGAGTGAATTGCTGAACGTCAGATTTTTGCTGAAATTGTGACCGCGCGGCTTAGGGATTTTTTCAAAAAAAGTTGTTCAGACGTCGAGGGCTAATTCTGCTTCCCATGATATAATCCCATCTGTTTCCACCGAAAAAGCTTTCAGGGGATCGTTTGCAACAGTTTGGGAACATTTTTGAGTGAATTGCAGAACGTCAGATTTTTGCTGAAATTGTGACCGCGCGGCTTAGGGATTTTTTCAAAAAAAGTTGTTCAGACGTCGAGGGCTAATTCTGTTTCCCATGATTCAATCCCATCTGTTTCCACCGAAAAAGCTTTCAGGGGATCGTTTGCAACAGTTTGGGAACATTTTTGAGTGAATTGCAGAACGTCAGAATTTTGCTGAAATTGTGACCGCGCGGCTTAGGGATTTTTTCAAAAAAAGTTGTTCAGACGTCGAGGGCTAATTCTGTTTCCCATAAAAAAAACCTATCTGTTTCCACCGAAAAAGCTTTCAGGGGATCGTTTGCAACAGTTTGGGAACATTTTTGAGTGAATTGCAGAACGTCAGATTTTTGCTGAAATTGTGACCGCGCGGCTTAGGGATTTTTTCAAAAAAAGTTGTTCAGACGTCGAGGGCTAATTCTGTTTCCCATGATTCAATCCCATCTGTTTCCACCGAAAAAGCTTTCTGGGGATCGTTTGCAACAGTTTGGGAACATTTTTGAGTGAATTGCAGAACGTCAGATTTTTGCTGAAATTGTGACCGCGCGGCTTAGGGATTTTTTCAAAAAAAGTTGTTCAGACGTCGAGGGCTAATTCTGTTTCCCATGATTCAATCCCATCTGTTTCCACCGAAAAAGCTTTCAGGGGATCGTTTACAACAGTTTGGGAACATTTTTGAGTGAATTGCAGAACGTCAGATTTTTGCTGAAATTGTGACCGCGCGGCTTAGGGATTTTTTCAAAAAAAGTTGTTCAGACGTCGAGGGCTAATTCTGTTTCCCATGATTCAATCCCATCTGTTTCCACCGAAAAAGCTTTCAGGGGATCGTTTGCAACAGTTTGGGAACATTTTTGAGTGAATTGCAGAACGTCAGATTTTTGCTGAAATTGTGACCGCGCGGCTTAGGGATTTTTTCAAAAAAAGTTGTTCAGACGTCGAGGGCTAATTCTGTTTCCCATGATTCAATCCCATCTGTTTCCACCGAAAAAGCTTTCAGGGGATCGTTTGCAACAGTTTGGGAACATTTTTGAGTGAATTGCAGAACGTCAGATTTTTGCTGAAATTGTGACCGCGCGGCTTAGGGATTTTTTCAAAAAAAGTTGTTCAGACGTCGAGGGCTAATTCTGTTTCCCATGATTCAATCCCATCTGTTTCCACCGAAACAGCTTTCAGGGGATTGTTTGAAACAGTTTGGGAACATTTTTGAGTGAATTGCAGAACGTCAGATTTTTGCTGAAATTGTGACCGCGCGGCTGAGGGATTTTTTCAAAAAAAGTTGTTCAGACGTCGAGGGCTAATTCTGCTTCCCATGATACAATCCCATCTGTTTCCACCGAAAAAGCTTTCAGGGAGTCGTTTGCAACAGTTTGGGAACATTTTTGAGTGAATTGCAGAACGTCAGATTTGTGCTGAAATTGTGACCGCGCGGCTTAGGGATTTTTTCAAAAAAAG
Organism: Podarcis tiliguerta; assembly: GCF_965153285.1. NCBI lineage: Eukaryota > Metazoa > Chordata > Lepidosauria > Squamata > Lacertidae > Podarcis > Podarcis tiliguerta. Next base: position 85,807,893 of record NC_139538.1, on the reverse strand, counting down.
TTGTTCAGACGTCGAGGGCTAATTCTGTTTCCCATGATTCAATCCCATCTGCTTCCACCGAAAAAGCTTTCAGGGGATCGTTTGCAACAGTTTGGGAACATTTTTGAGTGAATTGCAGAACGTCAGAATTTTGCTGAAATTGTGACCGCGCGGCTTAGGGATTTTTTCAAAAAAAGTTGTTCAGACGTCGAGGGCTAATTCTGTTTCCCATAAAAAAAACCTATCTGTTTCCACCGAAAAAGCTTTCAGGGGATCGTTTGCAACAGTTTGGGAACATTTTTGAGTGAATTGCAGAACGTCAGATTTTTGCTGAAATTGTGACCGCGCGGCTTAGGGATTTCTTCAAAAAAAGTTGTTCAGAAGTCGAGGGCTAATTTTGTTTCCCATAAAAAAAAAACCTATCTGTTTCCACCAAAAAAGCTTTCAGGGGATCGTTTGCAACAGTTTGGGAACATTTTTGATTGAATTGCAGAACGTCAGATTTTTGCTGAAATTGTGACCGCGCGGCTTAGGGATTTTTTCAAAAAAAGTTGTTCAGACGTCGAGGGCTAATTCTGTTTCCCATGATTCAATCCCATCTGTTTCCACCGAAAAAGCTTTCAGGGGATCGTTTACAACAGTTTGGGAACATTTTTGAGTGAATTGCAGAACGTCAGATTTTTGCTGAAATTGTGACCGCGCGGCTTAGGGATTTTTTCAAAAAAAGTTGTTCAGACGTCGAGGGCTAATTCTGCTTCCCATGATACAAACCCATCTGTTTCCACCGAAAAAGCTTTCAGGGGATCGTTTCCAACAGTTTGGGAACATTTTTGAGGGAATTGCAGAACGTCAGATTTTTGCTGAAATTGTGACCGCGCGGCTTAGGGATTTTTTCAAAAAAAGTTGTTCAGACGTCGAGGGCTAATTCTGTTTCCCATGATTCAATCCCATCTGTTTCCACCGAAAAAGCTTTCAGGGGATCGTTTGCAACAGTTTGGGAACATTTTTGAGTGAATTGCAGAACGTCAGATTTTTGCTGAAATTGTGACCGCGCGGCTTAGGGATTTTTTCAAAAAAAGTTGTTCAGACGTCGAGGGCTAATTCTGCTTCCCATGATACAAACCCATCTGTTTCCACCGAAAAAGCTTTCAGGGGATCGTTTGCAACAGTTTGGGAACATTTTTGAGTGAATTGCAGAACGTCAGATTTTTGCTGAAATTGTGACCGCGCGGCTTAGGGATTTTTTCAAAAAAAGTTGTTCAGACGTCGAGGGCTAATTCTGTTTCCCATGATTCAATCCCATCTGTTTCCACCGAAAAAGCTTTCAGGGGATCGTTTGCAACAGTTTGGGAACATTTTTGAGTGAATTGCAGAACGTCAGATTTTTGCTGAAATTGTGACCGCGCGGCTTAGGGATTTTTTCAAAAAAAGTTGTTCAGACGTCGAGGGCTAATTCTGCTTCCCATGATACAAACCCATCTGTTTCCACCGAAAAAGCTTTCAGGGGATCGTTTTCAACAGTTTGGGAACATTTTTGATTGAATTGCAGAACGTCAGATTTTTGCTGAAATTGTGACCGCGCGGCTTAGGGATTTTTTCAAAAAAAGTTGTTCAGACGTCGAGGGCTAATTCTGCTTCCCATGATACAAACCCATCTGTTTCCACCGAAAAAGCTTTCAGGGGATCGTTTGCAACAGTTTGGGAACATTTTTGAGTGAATTGCAGAACGTCAGATTTTTGCTGAAATTGTGACCGCGCGGTTTAGGGATTTTTTCAAAAAAAGTTGTTCAGACGTCGAGGGCTAATTCTGTTTCCCATAAAAAAAACCTATCTGTTTCCACCGAAAAAGCTTTCAGGGGATCGTTTGCAACAGTTTGGGAACATTTTTGAGTGAATTGCAGAACGTCAGATTTTTGCTGAAATTGTGACCGCGCGGCTTAGGGATTTTTTCAAAAAAAGTTGTTCAGACGTCGAGGGCTAATTCTGCTTCCCATGATACAAACCCATCTGTTTCCACCGAAAAAGCTTTCAGGGGATCATTTGCAACAGTTTGGGAACATTTTTGAGTGAATTGCAGAACGTCAGATTTTTGCTGAAATTGTGACAGCGCGGCTTAGGGATTTTTTCAAAAAAAGTTGTTCAGACGTCGAGGGCTAATTCTGTTTCCCATAAAAAAAACCTATCTGTTTCCACCGAAAAAGCTTTCAGGGGATCGTTTGCAACAGTTTGGGAACATTTTTGAGTGAATTGCAGAACGTCAGATTTTTGCTGACATTGTGACCGCGCGGCTTAGGGATTTTTCAAAAAAAGTTGTTCAGACGTCGAGGGCTAATTCTGCTTCCCATGATACAAACCCATCTGTTTCCACCGAAAAAGCTTTCAGGGGAGCATTTGCAACAGTTTGGGAACATTTTTGAGTGAATTGCAGAACGTCAGATTTTTGCTGAAATTGTGACCGCGCGGCTTAGGGATTTTTTCAAAAAAAGTTGTTCAGACGTCGAGGGCTAATTCTGTTTCCCATGATTCAATCCCATCTGTTTCCACCGAAAAAGCTTTCAGGGGATCGTTTCCAACAGTTTGGGAACATTTTTGAGTGAATTGCAGAACGTCAGATTTTTGCTGAAATTGTGACCGCGCGGCTTAGGGATTTTTTCAAAAAAAGTTGTTCAGACGTCGAGGGCTAATTCCGTTTCCCATGATTCAATCCCATCTGTTTCCACCGAAACAGCTTTCAGGGGATCGTTTGCAACAGTTTGGGAACATTTTTGAGTGAATTGCAGAACGTCAGATTTTTGCTGAAATTGTGACCGCGCGGCTTAGGGATTTTTTCAAAAAAAGTTGTTCAGACGTCGAGGGCTAATTCTGCTTCCCATGATAAAATCCCATCTGTTTCCACCGAAAAAGCTTTCAGGGGATCGTTTGCAACAGTTTGGGAACATTTTTGAGTGAATTGCAGAACGTCAGATTTTTGCTGAAATTGTGACCGCGCGGCTTAGGGATTTTTTCAAAAAAAGTTGTTCAGACGTCGAGGGCTAATTCTGTTTCCCATGATTCAATCCCATCTGTTTCCACCGAAAAAGCTTTCAGGGGATCGTTTGCAACAGTTTGGGAACATTTCTGAGTGAATTGCGGAACGTCAGATTTTTGCTGAAATTGTGACCGCGCGGCTTAGGGATTTTTTCAAAAAAAGTTGTTCAGACGTCGAGGGCTAATTCTGTTTCCCATGATACAAACCCATCTCTTTCCACCGAAAAAGCTTTCAGGGGATCTTTTTCAACAGTTTGGGAACATTTTTGAGTGAATTGCAGAACGTCAGATTTTTGCTGAAATTGTGACTGCGCGGCTTAGGGATTTTTTCAAAAAAAGTTGTTCAGACGTCGAGGGCTAATTCTGTTTCCCATGATTCAATCCCATCTGTTTAAACCGAAAAAGCTTTCAGGGGATCGTTTACAACAGTTTGGGAACATTTTTGAGTGAATTGCAGAACGTCAGATTTTTGCTGAAATTGTGACCGCGCGGCTTAGGGATTTTTTCAAAAAAAGTTGTTCAGACGTCGAGGGCTAATTCTGTTTCCCATGATTCAATCCCATCTGTTTCCACCGAAAAAGCTTTCAGGGGATCGTTTGCAACAGTTTGGGAACATTTTTGAGTGAATTGCAGAACGTCAGATTTTTGCTGAAATTGTGACCGCGCGGCTTAGGGATTTTTTCAAAAAAAGTTGTTCAGACGTCGAGGGCTAATTCTGTTTCCCATGATTCAATCCCATCTGTTTCCACCGAAAAAGCTTTCAGGGGATCGTTTGCAACAGTTTGGGAACATTTTTGAGTGAATTGCAGAACGTCAGATTTTTGCTGAAATTGTGACCGCGCGGCTTAGGGATTTTTTCAAAAAAAGTTGTTCAGACGTCGAGGGCTAATTCTGCTTCCCATAAAAAAAACCTATCTGTTTCCACCGAAAAAGCTTTCAGGGGATCGTTTGCAACAGTTTGGGAACATTTTTGAGTGAATTGCAGAACGTCAGATTTTTGCTGAAATTGTGACCGCGCGGCTTAGGGATTTTTTCAAAAAAAGTTGTTCAGACGTCGAGGGCTAATTCTGCTTCCCATGATACAATCCCATCTGTTTCCACCGAAAAAGCTTTCAGGGGATCGTTTGCAACAGTTTGGGAACATTTTTGAGTGAATTGCAGAACGTCAGATTTTTGCTGAAATTGTGACCGCGCGGCTTAGGGATTTTTTCAAAAAAAGTTGTTCAGACGTCGAGGGCTAATTCTGTTTCCCATGATTCAATCCCATCTGTTTCCACCGAAAAAGCTTTCAGGGGATCGTTTGCAACAGTTTGGGAACATTTTTGAGTGAATTGCAGAACGTCAGAATTTTGCTGAAATTGTGACCGCGCGGCTTAGGGATTTTTTCAAAAAAAGTTGTTCAGACATCGAGGGCTAATTCTGTTTCCCATAAAAAAAACCTATCTGTTTCCACCGAAAAAGCTTTCAGGGGATCGTTTGCAACAGTTTGGGAACATTTTTGAGTGAATTGCAGAACGTCAGATTTTTGCTGAAATTGTGACCGCGCGGCTTAGGGATTTTTTCAAAAAAAGTTGTTCAGACGTCGAGGGCTAATTCTGTTTCCCATGATTCAATCCCATCTGTTTCCACCGAAAAAGCTTTCAGGGGATCGTTTGCAACAGTTTGGGAACATTTTTGAGTGAATTGCAGAACGTCAGAATTTTGCTGAAATTGTGACCGCGCGGCTTAGGGATTTTTTCAAAAAAAGTTGTTCAGACATCGAGGGCTAATTCTGCTCCCATAAAAAAAACCTATCTGTTTCCACCGAAAAAGCTTTCAGGGGATCGTTTGCAACAGTTTGGGAACATTTTTGAGTGAATTGCAGAACGTCAGAATTTTGCTGAAATTGTGACCGCGCGGCTTAGGGATTTTTTCAAAAAAAGTTGTTCAGACATCGAGGGCTAATTCTGTTTCCCATAAAAAAAACCTATCTGTTTCCACCGAAAAAGCTTTCAGGGGATCGTTTGCAACAGTTTGGGAACATTTTTGAGTGAATTGCAGAACGTCAGATTTTTGCTGAAATTGTGACCGCGCGGCTTAGGGATTTTTTCAAAAAAAGTTGTTCAGACGTCGAGGGCTAATTCTGTTTCCCATTAAAAAATCCTATCTGTTTCCACCGAAAAAGCTTTCAGGGGATCGTTTGCAACAGTTTGGGAACATTTTTGAGTGAATTGCAGAACGTCAGAATTTTGCTGAAATTGTGACCGCGCGGCTTAGGGATTTTTTCAAAAAAAGTTGTTCAGACATCGAGGGCTAATTCTGTTTCCCATAAAAGAAACCTATCTGTTTCCACCGAAAAAGCTTTCAGGGGATCGTTTGCAACAGTTTGGGAACATTTTTGAGTGAATTGCAGAACGTCAGATTTTTGCTGAAATTGTGACCGCGCGGCTTAGGGATTTTTTCAAAAAAAGTTGTTCAGACGTCGAGGGCTAATTCTGTTTCCCATGATTCAATCCCATCTGTTTCCACCGAAAAAGCTTTCAGGGGATCGTTTGCAACAGTTTGGGAACATTTTTGAGTGAATTGCAGAACGTCAGAATTTTGCTGAAATTGTGACCGCGCGGCTTAGGGATTTTTTCAAAAAAAGTTGTTCAGACATCGAGGGCTAATTCTGTTTCCCATAAAAAAAACCTATCTGTTTCCACCGAAAAAGCTTTCAGGGGATCGTTTGCAACAGTTTGGGAACATTTTTGAGTGAATTGCAGAACGTCAGATTTTTGCTGAAATTGTGACCGCGCGGCTTAGGGATTTTTTCAAAAAAAGTTGTTCAGACGTCGAGGGCTAATTCTGTTTCCCATGATTCAATCCCATCTGTTTCCACCGAAAAAGCTTTCAGGGGATCGTTTGCAACAGTTTGGGAACATTTTTGAGTGAATTGCTGAACGTCAGATTTTTGCTCAAATTGTGACCGCGCGGCTTAGGGATTTTTTCAAAAAAAGTTGTTCAGACGTCGAGGGCTAATTCTGTTTCCCATAAAAAAAACCTATCTGATTCCACCGAAAAAGCTTTCAGGGGATCGTTTGCAACAGTTTGGGAACATTTTTGAGTGAATTGCAGAACGTCAGATTTTTGCTGAAATTGTGACCGCGCGGCTTAGGGATTTTTTCAAAAAAAGTTGTTCAGACGTCGAGGGCTAATTCTGCTTCCCATGATACAAACCCATCTGTTTCCACCGAAAAAGCTTTCAGGGGATCGTTTGCAACAGTTTGGGAACATTTTTGAGTCAATTGCAGAACGTCAGATTTTTGCTGAAATTGTGACCGCGCGGCTTAGGGATTTTTTCAAAAAAAGTTGTTCAGACGTCGAGGGCTAATTCTGTTTCCCATGATTCAATCCCATCTGTTTCCACCAAAAAAGCTTTCAGGGGATCGTTTGCAACAGTTTGGGAACATTTTTGAGTGAATTGCAGAACGTCAGATTTTTGCTGAAATTCTGACCGCGCGGCTTAGGGATTTTTTCAAAAAAAGTTGTTCAGACGTCGAGGGCTAATTCTGTTTCCCATAAAAAAAACCTATCTGTTTCCACCGAAAAAGCTTTCAGGGGATCGTTTGCAACAGTTTGGGAACATTTTTGAGTGAATTGCAAAACGTCAGATTTTTGCTGAAATTGTGACCGCGCGGCTTAGGGATTTTTTCAAAAAAAGTTGTTCAGACGTCGAGGGCTAATTCTGTTTCCCATGATTCAATCCCATCTGTTTCCACCGAAAAAGCTTTCAGGGGATCGTTTGCAACAGTTTGGGAACATTTTTGAGTGAATTGCAGAACGTCAGAATTTTGCTGAAATTGTGACCGCGCGGCTTAGGGATTTTTTCAAAAAAAGTTGTTCAGACATCGAGGGCTAATTCTGTTTCCCATAAAAAAAACCTATCTGTTTCCACCGAAAAAGCTTTCAGGGGATCGTTTGCAACAGTTTGGGAACATTTTTGAGTGAATTGCAGAACGTCAGATTTTTGCTGAAATTGTGACCGCGCGGCTTAGGGATTTTTTCAAAAAAAGTTGTTCAGACGTCGAGGGCTAATTCTGTTTCCCATGATTCAATCCCATCTGTTTCCACCGAAAAAGCTTTCAGGGGATCGTTTGCAACAGTTTGGGAACATTTTTGAGTGAATTGCAGAACGTCAGAATTTTGCTGAAATTGTGACCGCGCGGCTTAGGGATTTTTTCAAAAAAAGTTGTTCAGACATCGAGGGCTAATTCTGTTTCCCATAAAAAAAACCTATCTGTTTCCACCGAAAAAGCTTTCAGGGGATCGTTTGCAACAGTTTGGGAACATTTTTGAGTGAATTGCAGAACGTCAGATTTTTGCTGAAATTGTGACCGCGCGGCTTAGGGATTTTTTCAAAAAAAGTTGTTCAGACGTCGAGGGCTAATTCTGTTTCCCATGATTCAATCCCATCTGTTTCCACCGAAAAAGCTTTCAGGGGATCGTTTGAAACAGTTTGGGAACATTTTTGAGTGAATTGCTGAACGTCAGATTTTTGCTCAAATTGTGACCGCGCGGCTTAGGGATTTTTTCAAAAAAAGTTGTTCAGACGTCGAGGGCTAATTCTGTTTCCCATAAAAAAAACCTATCTGATTCCACCGAAAAAGCTTTCAGGGGTTCGTTTGCAACAGTTTGGGAACATTTTTGAGTGAATTGCAGAACGTCAGATTTTTGCTGAAATTGTGACCGCGCGGCTTAGGGATTTTTTCAAAAAAAGTTGTTCAGACGTCGAGGGCTAATTCTGCTTCCCATGATACAAACCCATCTGTTTCCACCGAAAAAGCTTTCAGGGGATCGTTTGCAACAGTTTGGGAACATTTTTGAGTCAATTGCAGAACGTCAGATTTTTGCTGAAATTGTGACCGCGCGGCTTAGGGATTTTTTCAAAAAAAGTTGTTCAGACGTCGAGGGCTAATTCTGTTTCCCATGATTCAATCCCATCTGTTTCCACCAAAAAAGCTTTCAGGGGATCGTTTGCAACAGTTTGGGAACATTTTTGAGTGAATTGCAGAACGTCAGATTTTTGCTGAAATTCTGACCGCGCGGCTTAGGGATTTTTTCAAAAAAAGTTGTTCAGACGTCGAGGGCTAATTCTGTTTCCCATAAAAAAAACCTATCTGTTTCCACCGAAAAAGCTTTCAGGGGATCGTTTGCAACAGTTTGGGAACATTTTTGAGTGAATTGCAGAACGTCAGATTTTTGCTGAAATTGTGACCGCGCGGCTTAGGGATTTTTTCAAAAAAAGTTGTTCAGACGTCGAGGGCTAATTCTGCTTCCCATAAAAAAAACCTATCTGTTTCCACCGAAAAAGCTTTCAGGGGATCGTTTGCAACAGTTTGGGAACATTTTTGAGTGAATTGCAGAACGTCAGATTTTTGCTGAAATTGTGACCGCGCGGCTTAGGGATTTTTTCAAAAAAAGTTGTTCAGACGTCGAGGGCTAATTCTGCTTCCCATGATACAAACCCATCTGTTTCCACCGAAAAAGCTTTCAGTGGATCGTTTCCAACAGTTTGGGAACATTTTTGAGTGAATTGCAGAACGTCAGATTTTTGCTGAAATTGTGACCGCGCGGCTTAGGGATTTTTTCAAAAAAAGTTGTTCAGACGTCGAGGGCTAATTCTGTTTCCCATGATACAATCCCATCTGTTTCCACCGAAAAAGCTTTCAGGGGATCGTTTGCAACAGTTTGGGAACATTTTTGAGTGAATTGCAGAACGTCAGATTTTTGCTGAAATTGTGACCGCGCGGCTTAGGGATTTTTTCAAAAAAAGTTGTTCAGACGTCGAGGGCTAATTCTGCTTCCCATGATACAATCCCATCTGTTTCCACCGAAAAAGCTTTCAGGGGATCGTTTGCAACAGTTTGGGAACATTTTTGAGTGAATTGCAGAACGTCAGATTTTTGCTGAAATTGTGACCGCGCGGCTTAGGGATTTTTTCAAAAAAAGTTGTTCAGACGTCGAGGGCTAATTCTGTTTCCCATGATTCAATCCCATCTGTTTCCACCGAAAAAGCTTTCAGGGGATCGTTTGCAACAGTTTGGGAACATTTTTGAGTGAATTGCAGAACGTCAGAATTTTGCTGAAATTGTGACCGCGCGGCTTAGGGATTTTTTCAAAAAAAGTTGTTCAGACATCGAGGGCTAATTCTGTTTCCCATAAAAAAAACCTATCTGTTTCCACCGAAAAAGCTTTCAGGGGATCGTTTGCAACAGTTTGGGAACATTTTTGAGTGAATTGCAGAACGTCAGATTTTTGCTGAAATTGTGACCGCGCGGCTTAGGGATTTTTTCAAAAAAAGTTGTTCAGACGTCGAGGGCTAATTCTGTTTCCCATGATTCAATCCCATCTGTTTCCACCGAAAAAGCTTTCAGGGGATCGTTTGCAACAGTTTGGGAACATTTTTGAGTGAATTGCTGAACGTCAGATTTTTGCTCAAATTGTGACCGCGCGGCTTAGGGATTTTTTCAAAAAAAGTTGTTCAGACGTCGAGGGCTAATTCTGCTTCCCATGATATAATCCCATCTGTTTCCACCGAAAAAGCTTTCAGGGGATCGTTTGCAACAGTTTGGGAACATTTTTGAGTGAATTGCAGAACGTCAGATTTTTGCTGAAATTGTGACCGCGCGGCTTAGGGATTTTTTCAAAAAAAGTTGTTCAGACGTCGAGGGCTAATTCTGTTTCCCATGATTCAATCCCATCTGTTTCCACCGAAAAAGCTTTCAGGGGATCGTTTGCAACAGTTTGGGAACATTTTTGAGTGAATTGCAGAACGTCAGAATTTTGCTGAAATTGTGACCGCGCGGCTTAGGGATTTTTTCAAAAAAAGTTGTTCAGACGTCGAGGGCTAATTCTGTTTCCCATAAAAAAAACCTATCTGTTTCCACCGAAAAAGCTTTCAGGGGATCGTTTGCAACAGTTTGGGAACATTTTTGAGTGAATTGCAGAACGTCAGATTTTTGCTGAAATTGTGACCGCGCGGCTTAGGGATTTTTTCAAAAAAAGTTGTTCAGACGTCGAGGGCTAATTCTGTTTCCCATGATTCAATCCCATCTGTTTCCACCGAAAAAGCTTTCTGGGGATCGTTTGCAACAGTTTGGGAACATTTTTGAGTGAATTGCAGAACGTCAGATTTTTGCTGAAATTGTGACCGCGCGGCTTAGGGATTTTTTCAAAAAAAGTTGTTCAGACGTCGAGGGCTAATTCTGCTTCCCATGATACAAACCCATCTGTTTCCACCGAAAAAGCTTTCAGGGGATCGTTTGCAACAGTTTGGGAACATTTTTGAGTGAATTGCAGAACGTCAGATTTTTGCTGAAATTGTGACCGCGCGGCTTAGGGATTTTTTCAAAAAAAGTTGTTCAGACGTCGAGGGCTAATTCTGTTTCCCATGATTCAATCCCATCTGTTTCCACCGAAAAAGCTTTCAGGGGATCGTTTGCAACAGTTTGGGAACATTTTTGAGTGAATTGCAGAACGTCAGATTTTTGCTGAAATTGTGACAGCGCGGCTTAGGGATTTTTTCAAAAAAAGTTGTTCAGACGTCGAGGGCTAATTCTGTTTCCCATGATTCAATCCCATCTGTTTCCACCGAAAAAGCTTTCAGGGGATCGTTTGCAACAGTTTGGGAACATTTTTGAGTGAATTGCAGAACGTCAGATTTTTGCTGAAATTGTGACCGCGCGGCTTAGGGATTTTTTCAAAAAAAGTTGTTCAGACGTCGAGGGCTAATTCTGTTTCCCATGATTCAATCCCATCTGTTTCCACCGAAAAAGCTTTCAGGGGATCGTTTGCAACAGTTTGGGAACATTTTTGAGTGAATTGCAGAACGTCAGATTTTTGCTGAAATTGTGACCGCGCGGCTTAGGGATTTTTTCAAAAAAAGTTGTTCAGACGTCGAGGGCTAATTCTGTTTCCCATTATTCAATCCCATCTGTTTCCACCGAAAAAGCTTTCAGGGGATCGTTTACAACAGTTTGGGAACATTTTTGAGTGAATTGCAGAACGTCAGATTTTTGCTGAAATTGTGACCGCGCGGCTTAGGGATTTTTTCAAAAAAAGTTGTTCAGACGTCGAGGGCTAATTCTGTTTCCCATAATTCAATCCCATCTGTTTCCACCGAAAAAGCTTTCAGGGGATCGTTTGCAACAGTTTGGGAACATTTTTGAGTGAATTGCAGAACGTCAGATTTTTGCTGAAATTGTGACCGCGCGGCTTAGGGATTTTTTCAAAAAAAGTTGTTCAGACGTCGAGGGCTAATTCTGCTTCCCATGATACAATCCCATCTGTTTCCACCGAAAAAGCTTTCAGGGGATCGTTTGCAACAGTTTGGGAACATTTTTGAGTGAATTGCAGAACGTCAGATTTTTGCTGAAATTGTGACCGCGCGGCTTAGGGATTTTTTCAAAAAAAGTTGTTCAGACGTCGAGAGCTAATTCTGTTTCCCATGATTCAATCCCATCTGTTTCCACCGAAAAAGCTTTCAGGGGATCGTTTGCAACAGTTTGGGAACATTTTTGAGTGAATTGCAGAACATCAGATTTTTGCTGAAATTGTGACCGCGCGGCTTAGGGATTTTTTCAAAAAAAGTTGTTCAGACGTCGAGGGCTAATTCTGTTTCCCATAAAAAAAACCTATCTGTTTCCACCGAAAAAGCTTTCAGGGGATCGTTTGCAACACTTTGGGAACATTTTTGAGTGAATTGCAGAACGTCAGATTTTTGCTGAAATTGTGACCGCGCGGCTTAGGGATTTTTTCAAAAAAAGTTGTTCAGACGTCGAGGGCTAATTCTGTTTCCCATGATTCAATCCCATCTGTTTCCACCGAAAAAGCTTTCAGGGGATCGTTTGCAACAGTTTGGGAACATTTTTGAGTGAATTGCAGAACGTCAGATTTTTGCTGAAATTGTGACCGCGCGGCTTAGGGATTTTTTCAAAAAAAGTTGTTCAGACGTCGAGGGCTAATTCTGCTTCCCATGATACAATCCCATCTGTTTCCACCGAAAAAGCTTTCAGGGGATCGTTTGCAACAGTTTGGGAACATTTTTGAGTGAATTGCAGAACGTCAGATTTTTGCTGAAATTGTGACCGCGCGGCTTAGGGATTTTTTCAAAAAAAGTTGTTCAGACGTCGAGAGCTAATTCTGTTTCCCATGATTCAATCCCATCTGTTTCCACCGAAAAAGCTTTCAGGGGATCGTTTGCAACAGTTTGGGAACATTTTTGAGTGAATTGCAGAACGTCAGATTTTTGCTGAAATTGTGACCGCGCGGCTTAGGGATTTTTTCAAAAAAAGTTGTTCAGACGTCGAGGGCTAATTCTGTTTCCCATAAAAAAAACCTATCTGTTTCCACCGAAAAAGCTTTCAGGGGATCGTTTGCAACAGTTTGGGAACATTTTTGAGTGAATTGCAGAACGTCAGATTTTTGCTGAAATTGTGACCGCGCGGCTTAGGGATTTTTTCAAAAAAAGTTGTTCAGACGTCGAGGGCTAATTCTGTTTCCCATGATTCAATCCCATCTGTTTCCACCGAAAAAGCTTTCAGGGGATCGTTTGCAACAGTTTGGGAACATTTTTGAGTCAATTGCAGAACGTCAGATTTTTGCTGAAATTGTGACCGCGCGGCTTAGGGATTTCTTCAAAAAAAGTTGTTTAGACGTCGAGGGCTAATTTTGTTTCCCATAAAAAAAAACCTATCTGTTTCCACCAAAAAAGCTTTCAGGGGATCGTTTGCAACAGTTTGGGAACATTTTTGAGTGAATTGCAGAACGTCAGATTTTTGCTGAAATTGTGACCGCGCGGCTTAGGGATTTTTTCAAAAAAAGTTGTTCAGACGTCGAGGGCTAATTCTGTTTCCCATGATTCAATCCCATCTGTTTCCACCGAAAAAGCTTTCAGGGGATCGTTTACAACAGTTTGGGAACATTTTTGAGTGAATTGCAGAACGTCAGATTGTTGCTGAAATTGTGACCGCGCGGCTTAGGGATTTTTTCAAAAAAAGTTGTTCAGACGTCGAGGGCTAATTCTGTTTCCCATGATTCAATCCCATCTGTTTCCACCGAAAAAGCTTTCAGGGGATCGTTTGCAACAGTTTGGGAACATTTTTGAGTGAATTGCAGAACGTCAGATTTTTGCTGAAATTGTGACCGCGCGGCTTAGGGATTTTTTCAAAAAAAGTTGTTCAGACGTCGAGGGCTAATTCTGTTTCCCATAAAAAAAACCTATCGGTTTCCACCGAAAAAGCTTTCAGGGGATCGTTTGCAACAGTTTGGGAACATTTTTGAGTGAATTGCAGAACGTCAGATTTTTGCTGAAATTGTGACCGCGCGGCTTAGGGATTTTTTCAAAAAAAGTTGTTCAGACGTCGAGGGCTAATTCTGCTTCCCATGATACAAACCCATCTGTTTCCACCGAAAAAGCTTTCAGGGGATCGTTTGCAACAGTTTGGGAACATTTTTGAGTGAATTGCAGAACGTCAGATTTTTGCTGAAATTGTGACCGCGCGGCTTAGGGATTTTTTCAAAAAAAGTTGTTCAGATGTCGAGGGCTAATTCTGTTTCCCATGATTCAATCCCATCTGTTTCCACCAAAAAAGCTTTCAGGGGATCGTTTGCAACAGTTTGGGAACATTTTTGAGTGAATTGCAGAACGTCAGATTTTTGCTGAAATTGTGACCGCGCGGCTTAGGGATTTTTTCAAAAAAAGTTGTTCAGACGTCGAGGGCTAATTCTGTTTCCCATAAAAAAAACGTATCTGTTTCCACCGAAAAACCTTTCAGGGGATCGTTTGCAACAGTTTGGGAACATTTTTGAGTGAATTGCAGAACGTCAGAATTTTGCTGAAATTGTGACCGCGCGGCTTAGGGATTTTTTTAAAAAAAGTTGTTCAGACGTCGAGGGCTAATTCTGTTTCCCATGATACAAACCCATCTGTTTCCACCAAAAAAGCTTTCAGGGGATCGTTTACAACAGTTTGGGAACATTTTTGAGTGAATTGCAGAACGTCAGATTTTTGCTGAAATTGTGACCGCGCGGCTTAGGGATTTTTTCAAAAAAAGTTGTTCAGACGTCGAGGGCTAATTCTGTTTCCCATGATTCAATCCCATCTGTTTCCACCGAAAAAGCTTTCAGGGGATCGTTTGCAACAGTTTGGGAACATTTTTGAGTGAATTGCAGAACGTCAGATTTTTGCTGAAATTGTGACCGCGCGGCTTAGGGATTTTTTCAAAAAAAGTTGTTCAGACGTCGAGGGCTAATTCTGCTTCCCATGATACAAACCCATCTGTTTCCACCGAAAAAGCTTTCAGGGGATCGTTTGCAACAGTTTGGGAACATTTTTGAGTCAATTGCAGAACGTCAGATTTTTGCTGAAATTGTGACCGCGCGGCTTAGGGATTTTTTCAAAAAAAGTTGTTCAGACGTCGAGGGCTAATTCTGTTTCCCATGATTCAATCCCATCTGTTTCCACCAAAAAAGCTTTCAGGGGATCGTTTGCAACAGTTTGGGAACATTTTTGAGTGAATTGCAGAACGTCAGATTTTTGCTGAAATTCTGACCGCGCGGCTTAGGGATTTTTTCAAAAAAAGTTGTTCAGACGTCGAGGGCTAATTCTGTTTCCCATAAAAAAAACCTATCTGTTTCCACCGAAAAAGCTTTCAGGGGATCGTTTGCAACAGTTTGGGAACATTTTTGAGTGAATTGCAGAACGTCAGATTTTTGCTGAAATTGTGACCACGCGGCTTAGGGATTTTTTCAAAAAAAGTTGTTCAGACGTCGAGGGCTAATTCTGCTTCCCATGATACAAACCCATCTGTTTCCACCGAAAAAGCTTTCAGTGGATCGTTTCCAACAGTTTGGGAACATTTTTGAGTGAATTGCAGAACGTCAGATTTTTGCTGAAATTGTGACCGCGCGGCTTAGGGATTTTTTCAAAAAAAGTTGTTCAGACGTCGAGGGCTAATTCTGTTTCCCATAAAAAAAACCTATCTGTTTCCACCGAAAAAGCTTTCAGGGGATCGTTTGCAACAGTTTGGGAATATTTTTGAGTGAATTGCAGAACGTCAGATTTTTGCTGAAATTGTGACCGCGCGGCTTAGGGATTTTTTCAAAAAAAGTTGTTCAGACGTCGAGGGCTAATTCTGTTTCCCATGATTCAATCCCATCTGTTTCCACCGAAAAAGCTTTCAGGGGATCGTTTGCAACAGTTTGGGAACATTTTTGAGTGAATTGCTGAACGTCAGATTTTTGCTGAAATTGTGACCGCGCGGCTTAGGGATTTTTTCAAAAAAAGTTGTTCAGACGTCGAGGGCTAATTCTGCTTCCCATGATATAATCCCATCTGTTTCCACCGAAAAAGCTTTCAGGGGATCGTTTGCAACAGTTTGGGAACATTTTTGAGTGAATTGCAGAACGTCAGATTTTTGCTGAAATTGTGACCGCGCGGCTTAGGGATTTTTTCAAAAAAAGTTGTTCAGACGTCGAGGGCTAATTCTGTTTCCCATGATTCAATCCCATCTGTTTCCACCGAAAAAGCTTTCAGGGGATCGTTTGCAACAGTTTGGGAACATTTTTGAGTGAATTGCAGAACGTCAGAATTTTGCTGAAATTGTGACCGCGCGGCTTAGGGATTTTTTCAAAAAAAGTTGTTCAGACGTCGAGGGCTAATTCTGTTTCCCATAAAAAAAACCTATCTGTTTCCACCGAAAAAGCTTTCAGGGGATCGTTTGCAACAGTTTGGGAACATTTTTGAGTCAATTGCAGAACGTCAGATTTTTGCTGAAATTGTGACCGCGCGGCTTAGGGATTTTTTCAAAAAAAGTTGTTCAGACGTCGAGGGCTAATTCTGTTTCCCATGATTCAATCCCATCTGTTTCCACCAAAAAAGCTTTCAGGGGATCGTTTGCAACAGTTTGGGAACATTTTTGAGTGAATTGCAGAACGTCAGATTTTTGCTGAAATTCTGACCGCGCGGCTTAGGGATTTTTTCAAAAAAAGTTGTTCAGACGTCGAGGGCTAATTCTGCTTCCCATGATACAAACCCATCTGTTTCCACCGAAAAAGCTTTCAGTGGATCGTTTCCAACAGTTTGGGAACATTTTTGAGTGAATTGCAGAACGTCAGATTTTTGCTGAAATTGTGACCGCGCGGCTTAGGGATTTTTTCAAAAAAAGTTGTTCAGACGTCGAGGGCTAATTCTGTTTCCCATAAAAAAAACCTATCTGTTTCCACCGAAAAAGCTTTCAGGGGATCGTTTGCAACAGTTTGGGAATATTTTTGAGTGAATTGCAGAACGTCAGATTTTTGCTGAAATTGTGACCGCGCGGCTTAGGGATTTTTTCAAAAAAAGTTGTTCAGACGTCGAGGGCTAATTCTGTTTCCCATGATTCAATCCCATCTGTTTCCACCGAAAAAGCTTTCAGGGGATCGTTTGCAACAGTTTGGGAACATTTTTGAGTGAATTGCTGAACGTCAGATTTTTGCTGAAATTGTGACCGCGCGGCTTAGGGATTTTTTCAAAAAAAGTTGTTCAGACGTCGAGGGCTAATTCTGCTTCCCATGATATAATCCCATCTGTTTCCACCGAAAAAGCTTTCAGGGGATCGTTTGCAACAGTTTGGGAACATTTTTGAGTGAATTGCAGAACGTCAGATTTTTGCTGAAATTGTGACCGCGCGGCTTAGGGATTTTTTCAAAAAAAGTTGTTCAGACGTCGAGGGCTAATTCTGTTTCCCATGATTCAATCCCATCTGTTTCCACCGAAAAAGCTTTCAGGGGATCGTTTGCAACAGTTTGGGAACATTTTTGAGTGAATTGCAGAACGTCAGAATTTTGCTGAAATTGTGACCGCGCGGCTTAGGGATTTTTTCAAAAAAAGTTGTTCAGACGTCGAGGGCTAATTCTGTTTCCCATAAAAAAAACCTATCTGTTTCCACCGAAAAAGCTTTCAGGGGATCGTTTGCAACAGTTTGGGAACATTTTTGAGTGAATTGCAGAACGTCAGATTTTTGCTGAAATTGTGACCGCGCGGCTTAGGGATTTTTTCAAAAAAAGTTGTTCAGACGTCGAGGGCTAATTCTGCTTCCCATGATACAAACCCATCTGTTTCCACCGAAAAAGCTTTCAGTGGATCGTTTCCAACAGTTTGGGAACATTTTTGAGTGAATTGCAGAACGTCAGATTTTTGCTGAAATTGTGACCGCGCGGCTTAGGGATTTTTTCAAAAAAAGTTGTTCAGACGTCGAGGGCTAATTCTGTTTCCCATAAAAAAAACCTATCTGTTTCCACCGAAAAAGCTTTCAGGGGATCGTTTGCAACAGTTTGGGAATATTTTTGAGTGAATTGCAGAACGTCAGATTTTTGCTGAAATTGTGACCGCGCGGCTTAGGGATTTTTTCAAAAAAAGTTGTTCAGACGTCGAGGGCTAATTCTGTTTCCCATGATTCAATCCCATCTGTTTCCACCGAAAAAGCTTTCAGGGGATCGTTTGCAACAGTTTGGGAACATTTTTGAGTGAATTGCTGAACGTCAGATTTTTGCTGAAATTGTGACCGCGCGGCTTAGGGATTTTTTCAAAAAAAGTTGTTCAGACGTCGAGGGCTAATTCTGCTTCCCATGATATAATCCCATCTGTTTCCACCGAAAAAGCTTTCAGGGGATCGTTTGCAACAGTTTGGGAACATTTTTGAGTGAATTGCAGAACGTCAGATTTTTGCTGAAATTGTGACCGCGCGGCTTAGGGATTTTTTCAAAAAAAGTTGTTCAGACGTCGAGGGCTAATTCTGTTTCCCATGATTCAATCCCATCTGTTTCCACCGAAAAAGCTTTCAGGGGATCGTTTGCAACAGTTTGGGAACATTTTTGAGTGAATTGCAGAACGTCAGAATTTTGCTGAAATTGTGACCGCGCGGCTTAGGGATTTTTTCAAAAAAAGTTGTTCAGACGTCGAGGGCTAATTCTGTTTCCCATAAAAAAAACCTATCTGTTTCCACCGAAAAAGCTTTCAGGGGATCGTTTGCAACAGTTTGGGAACATTTTTGAGTGAATTGCAGAACGTCAGATTTTTGCTGAAATTGTGACCGCGCGGCTTAGGGATTTTTTCAAAAAAAGTTGTTCAGACGTCGAGGGCTAATTCTGTTTCCCATGATTCAATCCCATCTGTTTCCACCGAAAAAGCTTTCTGGGGATCGTTTGCAACAGTTTGGGAACATTTTTGAGTGAATTGCAGAACGTCAGATTTTTGCTGAAATTGTGACCGCGCGGCTTAGGGATTTTTTCAAAAAAAGTTGTTCAGACGTCGAGGGCTAATTCTGTTTCCCATGATTCAATCCCATCTGTTTCCACCGAAAAAGCTTTCAGGGGATCGTTTACAACAGTTTGGGAACATTTTTGAGTGAATTGCAGAACGTCAGATTTTTGCTGAAATTGTGACCGCGCGGCTTAGGGATTTTTTCAAAAAAAGTTGTTCAGACGTCGAGGGCTAATTCTGTTTCCCATGATTCAATCCCATCTGTTTCCACCGAAAAAGCTTTCAGGGGATCGTTTGCAACAGTTTGGGAACATTTTTGAGTGAATTGCAGAACGTCAGATTTTTGCTGAAATTGTGACCGCGCGGCTTAGGGATTTTTTCAAAAAAAGTTGTTCAGACGTCGAGGGCTAATTCTGCTTCCCATGATACAAACCCATCTGTTTCCACCGAAAAAGCTTTCAGGGGATCGTTTGCAACAGTTTGGGAACATTTTTGAGTGAATTGCAGAACGTCAGATTTTTGCTGAAATTGTGACCGCGCGGCTTAGGGATTTTTTCAAAAAAAGTTGTTCAGACGTCGAGGGCTAATTCTGTTTCCCATGATTCAATCCCATCTGTTTCCACCGAAACAGCTTTCAGGGGATTGTTTGAAACAGTTTGGGAACATTTTTGAGTGAATTGCAGAACGTCAGATTTTTGCTGAAATTGTGACCGCGCGGCTGAGGGATTTTTTCAAAAAAAGTTGTTCAGACGTCGAGGGCTAATTCTGCTTCCCATGATACAATCCCATCTGTTTCCACCGAAAAAGCTTTCAGGGGATCGTTTGCAACAGTTTGGGAACATTTTTGAGTGAATTGCAGAACGTCAGATTTTTGCTGAAATTGTGACCGCGCGGCTTAGGGATTTCTTCAAAAAAAGTTGTTCAGAAGTCGAGGGCTAATTTTGTTTCCCATAAAAAAAAAACCTATCTGTTTCCACCAAAAAAGCTTTCAGGGGATCGTTTGCAACAGTTTGGGAACATTTTTGATTGAATTGCAGAACGTCAGATTTTTGCTGAAATTGTGACCGCGCGGCTTAGGGATTTTTTCAAAAAAAGTTGTTCAGACGTCGAGGGCTAATTCTGTTTCCCATGATTCAATCCCATCTGTTTCCACCGAAAAAGCTTTCAAGGGATCGTTTGCAACAGTTTGGGAACATTTTTGAGTGAATTGCAGAACGTCAGATTTTTGCTGAAATTGTGACCGCGCGGCTTAGGGATTTTTTCAAAAAAAGTTGTTCAGACGTCGAGGGCTAATTCTGCTTCCCATGATACAAACCCATCTGTTTCCACCGAAAAAGCTTTCAGGGGATCGTTTTCAACAGTTTGGGAACATTTTTGATTGAATTGCAGAACGTCAGATTTTTGCTGAAATTGTGACCGCGCGGCTTAGGGATTTTTTCAAAAAAAGTTGTTCAGACGTCGAGGGCTAATTCTGCTTCCCATGATACAAACCCATCTGTTTCCACCGAAAAAGCTTTCAGGGGATCGTTTGCAACAGTTTGGGAACATTTTTGATTGAATTGCAGAACGTCAGATTTTTGCTGAAATTGTGACCGCGCGGCTTAGGGATTTTTTCAAAAAAAGTTGTTCAGACGTCGAGGGCTAATTCTGCTTCCCATGATACAAACCCATCTGTTTCCACCGAAAAAGCTTTCAGGGGATCGTTTGCAACAGTTTGGGAACATTTTTGAGTGAATTGCAGAACGTCAGATTTTTGCTGAAATTGTGACCGCGCGGCTTAGGGATTTTTTCAAAAAAAGTTGTTCAGACGTCGAGGGCTAATTCTGTTTCCCATAAAAAAAACCTATCTGTTTCCACCGAAAAAGCTTTCAGGGGATCGTTTGCAACAGTTTGGGAACATTTTTGAGTGAATTGCAGAACGTCAGATTTTTGCTGAAATTGTGACCGCGCGGCTTAGGGATTTTTTCAAAAAAAGTTGTTCAGACGTCGAGGGCTAATTCTGCTTCCCATGATACAAACCCATCTGTTTCCACCGAAAAAGCTTTCAGGGGATCATTTGCAACAGTTTGGGAACATTTTTGAGTGAATTGCAGAACGTCAGATTTTTGCTGAAATTGTGACAGCGCGGCTTAGGGATTTTTTCAAAAAAAGTTGTTCAGACGTCGAGGGCTAATTCTGTTTCCCATGATTCAATCCCATCTGTTTCCACCGAAAAAGCTTTCAGGGGATCGTTTCCAACAGTTTGGGAACATTTTTGAGTGAATTGCAGAACGTCAGATTTTTGCTGAAATTGTGACCGCGCGGCTTAGGGATTTTTTCAAAAAAAGTTGTTCAGACGTCGAGGGCTAATTCTGTTTCCCATGATTCAATCCCATCTGTTTCCACCGAAACAGCTTTCAGGGGATCGTTTGCAACAGTTTGGGAACATTTTTGAGTGAATTGCAGAACGTCAGATTTTTGCTGAAATTGTGACCGCGCGGCTTAGGGATTTTTTCAAAAAAAGTTGTTCAGACGTCGAGGGCTAATTCTGCTTCCCATGATAAAATCCCATCTGTTTCCACCGAAAAAGCTTTCAGGGGATCGTTTGCAACAGTTTGGGAACATTTTTGAGTGAATTGCAGAACGTCAGATTTTTGCTGAAATTGTGACCGCGCGGCTTAGGGATTTTTTCAAAAAAAGTTGTTCAGACGTCGAGGGCTAATTCTGTTTCCCATGATTCAATCCCATCTGTTTCCACCGAAAAAGCTTTCAGGGGATCGTTTGCAACAGTTTGGGAACATTTCTGAGTGAATTGCGGAACGTCAGATTTTTGCTGAAATTGTGACCGCGCGGCTTAGGGATTTTTTCAAAAAAAGTTGTTCAGACGTCGAGGGCTAATTCTGTTTCCCATGATACAAACCCATCTCTTTCCACCGAAAAAGCTTTCAGGGGATCTTTTTCAACAGTTTGGGAACATTTTTGAGTGAATTGCAGAACGTCAGATTTTTGCTGAAATTGTGACTGCGCGGCTTAGGGATTTTTTCAAAAAAAGTTGTTCAGACGTCGAGGGCTAATTCTGTTTCCCATGATTCAATCCCATCTGTTTCCACCGAAAAAGCTTTCAGGGGATCGTTTACAACAGTTTGGGAACATTTTTGAGTGAATTGCAGAACGTCAGATTTTTGCTGAAATTGTGACCGCGCGGCTTAGGGATTTTTTCAAAAAAAGTTGTTCAGACGTCGAGGGCTAATTCTGTTTCCCATGATTCAATCCCATCTGTTTCCACCGAAAAAGCTTTCAGGGGATCGTTTGCAACAGTTTGGGAACATTTTTGAGTGAATTGCAGAACGTCAGATTTTTGCTGAAATTGTGACCGCGCGGCTTAGGGATTTTTTCAAAAAAAGTTGTTCAGACGTCGAGGGCTAATTCTGTTTCCCATGATTCAATCCCATCTGTTTCCACCGAAAAAGCTTTCAGGGGATCGTTTGCAACAGTTTGGGAACATTTTTGAGTGAATTGCAGAACGTCAGATTTTTGCTGAAATTGTGACCGCGCGGCTTAGGGATTTTTTCAAAAAAAGTTGTTCAGACGTCGAGGGCTAATTCTGCTTCCCATGATACAAACCCATCTGTTTCCACCGAAAAAGCTTTCAGGGGATCGTTTGCAACAGTTTGGGAACATTTTTGATTGATTTGCAGAACGTCAGATTTTTGCTGAAATTGTGACCGCGCGGCTTAGGGATTTTTTCAAAAAAAGTTGTTCAGACGTCGAGGGCTAATTCTGTTTCCCATAAAAAAAACCTATCTGTTTCCACCGAAAAAGCTTTCAGGGGATCGTTTGCAACAGTTTGGGAACATTTTTGAGTGAATTGCAGAACGTCAGATTTTTGCTGAAATTGTGACTGCGCGGCTTAGGGATTTTTTCAAAAAAAGTTGTTCAGACGTCGAGGGCTAATTCTGTTTCCCATAAAAAAAACCTATTTGTTTCGACCGAAAAAGCTTTCAGGGGATCGTTTGCAACAGTTTGGGAACATTTTTGAGTGAATTGCAGAACGTCAGATTTTTGCTGAAATTGTGACAGCGCGGCTTAGGGATTTTTTCAAAAAAAGTTGTTCAGACGTCGAGGGCTAATTCTGTTTCCCATAAAAAAAACCTATCTGTTTCCACCGAAAAAGCTTTCAGGGGATCGTTTGCAACAGTTTGGGAACATTTTTGAGTGAATTGTAGAACGTCAGATTTTTGCTGAAATTGTGACCGCGCGGCTTAGGGATTTTTTCAAAAAAAGTTGTTCAGACGTCGAGGGCTAATTCTGCTTCCCATGATACAAACCCATCTGTTTCCACCGAAAAAGCTTTCAGGGGATCGTTTGCAACAGTTTGGGAACATTTTTGAGTGAATTGCAGAACGTCAGATTTTTGCTGAAATTGTGACCGCGCGGCTTAGGGAGTTTTTCAATAAAAGTTGTTCAGACGTCGAGGGCTAATTCTGTTTCCCATGATTCAATCCCATCTGTTTCCACCAAAAAAGCTTTCAGGGGATCGTTTGCAACAGTTTGGGAAAATTTTTGAGTGAATTGCAGAACGTCAGATTTTTGCTGAAATTGTGACCGCGCGGCTTAGGGATTTTTTCAAAAAAAGTTGTTCAGACGTCGAGGGCTAATTCTGTTTCCCATGATTCAATCCCATCTGTTTCCACCGAAAAAGCTTTCAGGGGATCGTTTCCAACAGTTTGGGAACATTTTTGAGTGAATTGCAGAACGTCAGATTTTTGCTGAAATTGTGACCGCGCGGCTTAGGGATTTTTTCAAAAAAAGTTGTTCAGACGTCGAGGGCTAATTCTGTTTCCCATGATTCAATCCCATCTGTTTCCACCGAAACAGCTTTCAGGGGATCGTTTGCAACAGTTTGGGAACATTTTTGAGTGAATTGCAGAACGTCAGATTTTTGCTGAAATTGTGACCGCGCGGCTTAGGGATTTTTTCAAAAAAAGTTGTTCAGACGTCGAGGGCTAATTCTGCTTCCCATGATAAAATCCCATCTGTTTCCACCGAAAAAGCTTTCAGGGGATCGTTTGCAACAGTTTGGGAACATTTTTGAGTGAATTGCAGAACGTCAGATTTTTGCTGAAATTGTGACCGCGCGGCTTAGGGATTTTTTCAAAAAAAGTTGTTCAGACGTCGAGGGCTAATTCTGTTTCCCATGATTCAATCCCATCTGTTTCCACCGAAAAAGCTTTCAGGGGATCGTTTGCAACAGTTTGGGAACATTTCTGAGTGAATTGCGGAACGTCAGATTTTTGCTGAAATTGTGACCGCGCGGCTTAGGGATTTTTTCAAAAAAAGTTGTTCAGACGTCGAGGGCTAATTCTGTTTCCCATGATACAAACCCATCTCTTTCCACCGAAAAAGCTTTCAGGGGATCTTTTTCAACAGTTTGGGAACATTTTTGAGTGAATTGCAGAACGTCAGATTTTTGCTGAAATTGTGACTGCGCGGCTTAGGGATTTTTTCAAAAAAAGTTGTTCAGACGTCGAGGGCTAATTCTGTTTCCCATGATTCAATCCCATCTGTTTCCACCGAAAAAGCTTTCAGGGGATCGTTTACAACAGTTTGGGAACATTTTTGAGTGAATTGCAGAACGTCAGATTTTTGCTGAAATTGTGACCGCGCGGCTTAGGGATTTTTTCAAAAAAAGTTGTTCAGACGTCGAGGGCTAATTCTGTTTCCCATGATTCAATCCCATCTGTTTCCACCGAAAAAGCTTTCAGGGGATCTTTTTCAACAGTTTGGGAACATTTTTGAGTGAATTGCAGAACGTCAGATTTTTGCTGAAATTGTGACCGCGCGGCTTAGGGATTTTTTCAAAAAAAGTTGTTCAGACGTCGAGGGCTAATTCTGTTTCCCATGATACAAAACCATCTGTTTCCACCGAGAAAGCTTTCAGGGGATCGTTTGCAACAGTTTGGGAACATTTTTGATTGAATTGCAGAACGTCAGATTTTTGCTGAAATTGTGACCGCGCGGCTTAGGGATTTTTTCAAAAAAAGTTGTTCAGACGTCGAGGGCTAATTCTGTTTCCCATAAAAAAAACCTATCTGTTTCCACCGAAAAAGCTTTCAGGGGATCGTTTGCAACAGTTTGGGAACATTTTTGAGTGAATTGCAGAACGTCAGATTTTTGCTGAAATTGTGACTGCGCGGCTTAGGGATTTTTTCAAAAAAAGTTGTTCAGACGTCGAGGGCTAATTCTGTTTCCCATAAAAAAAACCTATTTGTTTCGACCGAAAAAGCTTTCAGGGGATCGTTTGCAACAGTTTGGGAACATTTTTGAGTGAATTGCAGAACGTCAGATTTTTGCTGAAATTGTGACAGCGCGGCTTAGGGATTTTTTCAAAAAAAGTTGTTCAGACGTCGAGGGCTAATTCTGTTTCCCATAAAAAAAACCTATCTGTTTCCACCGAAAAAGCTTTCAGGGGATCGTTTGCAACAGTTTGGGAACATTTTTGAGTGAATTGTAGAACGTCAGATTTTTGCTGAAATTGTGACCGCGCGGCTTAGGGATTTTTTCAAAAAAAGTTGTTCAGACGTCGAGGGCTAATTCTGCTTCCCATGATACAAACCCATCTGTTTCCACCGAAAAAGCTTTCAGGGGATCGTTTGCAACAGTTTGGGAACATTTTTGAGTGAATTGCAGAACGTCAGATTTTTGCTGAAATTGTGACCGCGCGGCTTAGGGAGTTTTTCAATAAAAGTTGTTCAGACGTCGAGGGCTAATTCTGTTTCCCATGATTCAATCCCATCTGTTTCCACCAAAAAAGCTTTCAGGGGATCGTTTGCAACAGTTTGGGAAAATTTTTGAGTGAATTGCAGAACGTCAGATTTTTGCTGAAATTGTGACCGCGCGGCTTAGGGATTTTTTCAAAAAAAGTTGTTCAGACGTCGAGGGCTAATTCTGTTTCCCATAAAAAAAACCTATCTGTTTCCACCGAAAAAGCTTTCAGGGGATCTTTTTCAACAGTTTGGGAACATTTTTGAGTGAATTGCAGAACGTCAGATTTTTGCTGAAATTGTGACCGCGCGGCTTAGGGATTTCTTCAAAAAAAGTTGTTCAGAAGTCGAGGGCTAATTTTGTTTCCCATAAAAAAAAAACCTATCTGTTTCCACCAAAAAAGCTTTCAGGGGATCGTTTGCAACAGTTTGGGAACATTTTTGATTGAATTGCAGAACGTCAGATTTTTGCTGAAATTGTGACCGCGCGGCTTAGGGATTTTTTCAAAAAAAGTTGTTCAGACGTCGAGGGCTAATTCTGTTTCCCATGATTCAATCCCATCTGTTTCAACCGAAAAAGCTTTCAGGGGATCGTTTACAACAGTTTGGGAACATTTTTGAGTGAATTGCAGAACGTCAGATTTTTGCTGAAATTGTGACCGCGCGGCTTAGGGATTTTTTCAAAAAAAGTTGTTCAGACGTCGAGGGCTAATTCTGCTTCCCATGATACAAACCCATCTGTTTCCACCGAAAAAGCTTTCAGGGGATCGTTTGCAACAGTTTGGGAACATTTTTGAGTGAATTGCAGAACGTCAGATTTTTGCTGAAATTGTGACCGCGCGGCTTAGGGATTTTTTCAAAAAAAGTTGTTCAGACGTCGAGGGCTAATTCTGTTTCCCATGATTCAATCCCATCTGTTTCCACCGAAAAAGCTTTCAGGGGATCGTTTGCAACAGTTTGGGAACATTTTTGAGTGAATTGCAGAACGTCAGATTTTTGCTGAAATTGTGACCGCGCGGCTTAGGGATTTTTTCAAAAAAAGTTGTTCAGACGTCGAGGGCTAATTCTGCTTCCCATGATACAAACCCATCTGTTTCCACCGAAAAAGCTTTCAGGGGATCGTTTCCAACAGTTTGGGAACATTTTTGAGTGAATTGCAGAACGTCAGATTTTTGCTGAAATTGTGACCGCGCGGCTTAGGGATTTTTTCAAAAAAAGTTGTTCAGACGTCGAGGGCTAATTCTGTTTCCCATGATTCAATCCCATCTGTTTCCACCGAAAAAGCTTTCAGGGGATCGTTTGCAACAGTTTGGGAACATTTTTGAGTGAATTGCAGAACGTCAGATTTTTGCTGAAATTGTGACCGCGCGGCTTAGGGATTTTTTCAAAAAAAGTTGTTCAGACGTCGAGGGCTAATTCTGCTTCCCATGATACAAACCCATCTGTTTCCACCGAAAAAGCTTTCAGGGGATCGTTTTCAACAGTTTGGGAACATTTTTGATTGAATTGCAGAACGTCAGATTTTTGCTGAAATTGTGACCGCGCGGCTTAGGGATTTTTTCAAAAAAAGTTGTTCAGACGTCGAGGGCTAATTCTGCTTCCCATGATACAAACCCATCTGTTTCCACCGAAAAAGCTTTCAGGGGATCGTTTGCAACAGTTTGGGAACATTTTTGATTGAATTGCAGAACGTCAGATTTTTGCTGAAATTGTGACCGCGCGGCTTAGGGATTTTTTCAAAAAAAGTTGTTCAGACGTCGAGGGCTAATTCTGCTTCCCATGATACAAACCCATCTGTTTCCACCGAAAAAGCTTTCAGGGGATCGTTTGCAACAGTTTGGGAACATTTTTGAGTGAATTGCAGAACGTCAGATTTTTGCTGAAATTGTGACCGTGCGGCTTAGGGATTTTTTCAAAAAAAGTTGTTCAGACGTCGAGGGCTAATTCTGTTTCCCATAAAAAAAACCTATCTGTTTCCACCGAAAAAGCTTTCAGGGGATCGTTTGCAACAGTTTGGGAACATTTTTGAGTGAATTGCAGAACGTCAGATTTTTGCTGAAATTGTGACCGCGCGGCTTAGGGATTTTTTCAAAAAAAGTTGTTCAGACGTCGAGGGCTAATTCTGCTTCCCATGATACAAACCCATCTGTTTCCACCGAAAAAGCTTTCAGGGGATCATTTGCAACAGTTTGGGAACATTTTTGAGTGAATTGCAGAACGTCAGATTTTTGCTGAAATTGTGACCGCGCGGCTTAGGGATTTTTTCAAAAAAAGTTGTTCAGACGTCGAGGGCTAATTCTGTTTCCCATAAAAAAAACCTATCTGTTTCCACCGAAAAAGCTTTCAGGGGATCGTTTGCAACAGTTTGGGAACATTTTTGAGTGAATTGCAGAACGTCAGATTTTTGCTGAAATTGTGACCGCGCGGCTTAGGGATTTTTTCAAAAAAAGTTGTTCAGACGTCGAGGGCTAATTCTGCTTCCCATGATACAAACCCATCTGTTTCCACCGAAAAAGCTTTCAGGGGATCATTTGCAACAGTTTGGGAACATTTTTGAGTGAATTGCAGAACGTCAGATTTTTGCTGAAATTGTGACCGCGCGGCTTAGGGATTTTTTCAAAAAAAGTTGTTCAGACGTCGAGGGCTAATTCTGTTTCCCATGATTCAATCCCATCTGTTTCCACCGAAAAAGCTTTCAGGGGATCGTTTCCAACAGTTTGGGAACATTTTTGAGTGAATTGCAGAACGTCAGATTTTTGCTGAAATTGTGACCGCGCGGTTTAGGGATTTTTTCAAAAAAAGTTGTTCAGACGTCGAGGGCTAATTCTGTTTCCCATGATTCAATCCCATCTGTTTCCACCGAAACAGCTTTCAGGGGATCGTTTGCAACAGTTTGGGAACATTTTTGAGTGAATTGCAGAACGTCAGATTTTTGCTGAAATTGTGACCGCGCGGCTTAGGGATTTTTTCAAAAAAAGTTGTTCAGACGTCGAGGGCTAATTCTGCTTCCCATGATAAAATCCCATCTGTTTCCACCGAAAAAGCTTTCAGGGGATCGTTTGCAACAGTTTGGGAACATTTTTGAGTGAATTGCAGAACGTCAGATTTTTGCTGAAATTGTGACCGCGCGGCTTAGGGATTTTTTCAAAAAAAGTTGTTCAGACGTCGAGGGCTAATTCTGTTTCCCATGATTCAATCCCATCTGTTTCCACCGAAAAAGCTTTCAGGGGATCGTTTGCAACAGTTTGGGAACATTTCTGAGTGAATTGCGGAACGTCAGATTTTTGCTGAAATTGTGACCGCGCGGCTTAGGGATTTTTTCAAAAAAAGTTGTTCAGACGTCGAGGGCTAATTCTGTTTCCCATGATACAAACCCATCTGTTTCCACCGAAAAAGCTTTCAGGGGATCTTTTTCAACAGTTTGGGAACATTTTTGAGTGAATTGCAGAACGTCAGATTTTTGCTGAAATTGTGACTGCGCGGCTTAGGGATTTTTTCAAAAAAAGTTGTTCAGACGTCGAGGGCTAATTCTGTTTCCCATGATTCAATCCCATCTGTTTCCACCGAAAAAGCTTTCAGGGGATCGTTTGCAACAGTTTGGGAACATTTTTGAGTGAATTGCAGAACGTCAGATTTTTGCTGAAATTGTGACCGCGCGGCTTAGGGATTTTTTCAAAAAAAGTTGTTCAGACGTCGAGGGCTAATTCTGCTTCCCATGATACAAACCCATCTGTTTCCACCGAAAAAGCTTTCAGGGGATCGTTTGCAACAGTTTGGGAACATTTTTGAGTGAATTGCAGAACGTCAGATTTTTGCTGAAATTGTGACCGCGCGGCTTAGGGATTTTTTCAAAAAAAGTTGTTCAGACGTCGAGGGCTAATTCTGTTTCCCATGATTCAATCCCATCTGTTTCCACCGAAAAAGCTTTCAGGGGATCGTTTGCAACAGTTTGGGAACATTTCTGAGTGAATTGCGGAACGTCAGATTTTTGCTGAAATTGTGACCGCGCGGCTTAGGGATTTTTTCAAAAAAAGTTGTTCAGACGTCGGGGGCTAATTCTGCTTCCCATGATACAAACCCATCTGTTTCCACCGAAAAAGCTTTCAGGGGATCTTTTTCAACAGTTTGGGAACATTTTTGAGTGAATTGCAGAACGTCAGATTTTTGCTGAAATTGTGACCGCGCGGCTTAGGGATTTTTTCAAAAAAAGTTGTTCAGACGTCGAGGGCTAATTCTGCTTCCCATGATACAAACCCATCTGTTTCCACCGAAAAAGCTTTCAGGGGATCGTTTGCAACAGTTTGGGAACATTTTTGATTGAATTGCAGAACGTCAGATTTTTGCTGAAATTGTGACCGCGCGGCTTAGGGATTTTTTCAAAAAAAGTTGTTCAGACGTCGAGGGCTAATTCTGTTTCCCATAAAAAAAACCTATCTGTTTCCACCGAAAAAGCTTTCAGGG
Source organism: Podarcis tiliguerta (assembly GCF_965153285.1). NCBI lineage: Eukaryota > Metazoa > Chordata > Lepidosauria > Squamata > Lacertidae > Podarcis > Podarcis tiliguerta. The sequence goes on along the minus strand of NC_139538.1, from coordinate 85,778,421 downwards.
GATCGTTTGCAACAGTTTGGGAACATTTTTGAGTGAATTGCAGAACGTCAGATTTTTGCTGAAATTGTGACTGCGCGGCTTAGGGATTTTTTCAAAAAAAGTTGTTCAGACGTCGAGGGCTAATTCTGTTTCCCATAAAAAAAACCTATTTGTTTCGACCGAAAAAGCTTTCAGGGGATCGTTTGCAACAGTTTGGGAACATTTTTGAGTGAATTGCAGAACGTCAGATTTTTGCTGAAATTGTGACAGCGCGGCTTAGGGATTTTTTCAAAAAAAGTTGTTCAGACGTCGAGGGCTAATTCTGTTTCCCATAAAAAAAACCTATCTGTTTCCACCGAAAAAGCTTTCAGGGGATCGTTTGCAACAGTTTGGGAACATTTTTGAGTGAATTGTAGAACGTCAGATTTTTGCTGAAATTGTGACCGCGCAGCTTAGGGATTTTTTCAAAAAAAGTTGTTCAGACGTCGAGGGCTAATTCTGCTTCCCATGATACAAACCCATCTGTTTCCACCGAAAAAGCTTTCAGGGGATCGTTTGCAACAGTTTGGGAACATTTTTGAGTGAATTGCAGAACGTCAGATTTTTGCTGAAATTGTGACCGCGCGGCTTAGGGATTTTTTCAATAAAAGTTGTTCAGACGTCGAGGGCTAATTCTGTTTCCCATGATTCAATCCCATCTGTTTCCACCAAAAAAGCTTTCAGGGGATCGTTTGCAACAGTTTGGGAAAATTTTTGAGTGAATTGCAGAACGTCAGATTTTTGCTGAAATTGTGACCGCGCGGCTTAGGGATTTTTTCAAAAAAAGTTGTTCAGACGTCGAGGGCTAATTCTGCTTCCCATGATACAAACCCATCTGTTTCCACCGAAAAAGCTTTCAGGGGATCGTTTGCAACAGTTTGGGAACATTTTTGATTGAATTGCAGAACGTCAGATTTTTGCTGAAATTGTGACCGCGCGGCTTAGGGATTTTTTCAAAAAAAGTTGTTCAGACGTCGAGGGCTAATTCTGTTTCCCATAAAAAAAACCTATCTGTTTCCACCGAAAAAGCTTTCAGGGGATCGTTTGCAACAGTTTGGGAACATTTTTGAGTGAATTGCAGAACGTCAGATTTTTGCTGAAATTGTGACTGCGCGGCTTAGGGATTTTTTCAAAAAAAGTTGTTCAGACGTCGAGGGCTAATTCTGTTTCCCATAAAAAAAACCTATTTGTTTCGACCGAAAAAGCTTTCAGGGGATCGTTTGCAACAGTTTGGGAACATTTTTGAGTGAATTGCAGAACGTCAGATTTTTGCTGAAATTGTGACAGCGCGGCTTAGGGATTTTTTCAAAAAAAGTTGTTCAGACGTCGAGGGCTAATTCTGTTTCCCATAAAAAAAACCTATCTGTTTCCACCGAAAAAGCTTTCAGGGGATCGTTTGCAACAGTTTGGGAACATTTTTGAGTGAATTGTAGAACGTCAGATTTTTGCTGAAATTGTGACCGCGCGGCTTAGGGATTTTTTCAAAAAAAGTTGTTCAGACGTCGAGGGCTAATTCTGCTTCCCATGATACAAACCCATCTGTTTCCACCGAAAAAGCTTTCAGGGGATCGTTTGCAACAGTTTGGGAACATTTTTGAGTGAATTGCAGAACGTCAGATTTTTGCTGAAATTGTGACCGCGCGGCTTAGGGATTTTTTCAATAAAAGTTGTTCAGACGTCGAGGGCTAATTCTGTTTCCCATGATTCAATCCCATCTGTTTCCACCAAAAAAGCTTTCAGGGGATCGTTTGCAACAGTTTGGGAAAATTTTTGAGTGAATTGCAGAACGTCAGATTTTTGCTGAAATTGTGACCGCGCGGCTTAGGGATTTTTTCAAAAAAAGTTGTTCAGACGTCGAGGGCTAATTCTGTTTCCCATAAAAAAAACCTATCTGTTTCCACCGAAAAAGCTTTCAGGGGATCTTTTTCAACAGTTTGGGAACATTTTTGAGTGAATTGCAGAACGTCAGATTTTTGCTGAAATTGTGACCGCGCGGCTTAGGGATTTCTTCAAAAATTTGTTCAGAAGTCGAGGGCTAATTTTCTTTCCCATAAAAAAAAAACCTATCTGTTTCCACCAAAAAAGCTTTCAGGGGATCGTTTGCAACAGTTTGGGAACATTTTTGATTGAATTGCAGAACGTCAGATTTTTGCTGAAATTGTGACCGCGCGGCTTAGGGATTTTTTCAAAAAAAGTTGTTCAGACGTCGAGGGCTAATTCTGTTTCCCATGATTCAATCCCATCTGTTTCCACCGAAAAAGCTTTCAGGGGATCGTTTACAACAGTTTGGGAACATTTTTGAGTGAATTGCAGAACGTCAGATTTTTGCTGAAATTGTGACCGCGCGGCTTAGGGATTTTTTCAAAAAAAGTTGTTCAGACGTCGAGGGCTAATTCTGCTTCCCATGATACAAACCCATCTGTTTCCACCGAAAAAGCTTTCAGGGGATCGTTTCCAACAGTTTGGGAACATTTTTGAGTGAATTGCAGAACGTCAGATTTTTGCTGAAATTGTGACCGCGCGGCTTAGGGATTTTTTCAAAAAAAGTTGTTCAGACGTCGAGGGCTAATTCTGTTTCCCATGATTCAATCCCATCTGTTTCCACCGAAAAAGCTTTCAGGGGATCGTTTGCAACAGTTTGGGAACATTTTTGAGTGAATTGCAGAACGTCAGATTTTTGCTGAAATTGTGACCGCGCGGCTTAGGGATTTTTTCAAAAAAAGTTGTTCAGACGTCGAGGGCTAATTCTGCTTCCCATGATACAAACCCATCTGTTTCCACCGAAAAAGCTTTCAGGGGATCGTTTGCAACAGTTTGGGAACATTTTTGAGTGAATTGCAGAACGTCAGATTTTTGCTGAAATTGTGACCGCGCGGCTTAGGGATTTTTTCAAAAAAAGTTGTTCAGACGTCGAGGGCTAATTCTGTTTCCCATGATTCAATCCCATCTGTTTCCACCGAAAAAGCTTTCAGGGGATCGTTTGCAACAGTTTGGGAACATTTTTGAGTGAATTGCAGAACGTCAGATTTTTGCTGAAATTGTGACTGCGCGGCTTAGGGATTTTTTCAAAAAAAGTTGTTCAGACGTCGAGGGCTAATTCTGTTTCCCATAAAAAAAACCTATTTGTTTCGACCGAAAAAGCTTTCAGGGGATCGTTTGCAACAGTTTGGGAACATTTTTGAGTGAATTGCAGAACGTCAGATTTTTGCTGAAATTGTGACAGCGCGGCTTAGGGATTTTTTCAAAAAAAGTTGTTCAGACGTCGAGGGCTAATTCTGTTTCCCATAAAAAAAACCTATCTGTTTCCACCGAAAAAGCTTTCAGGGGATCGTTTGCAACAGTTTGGGAACATTTTTGAGTGAATTGTAGAACGTCAGATTTTTGCTGAAATTGTGACCGCGCAGCTTAGGGATTTTTTCAAAAAAAGTTGTTCAGACGTCGAGGGCTAATTCTGCTTCCCATGATACAAACCCATCTGTTTCCACCGAAAAAGCTTTCAGGGGATCGTTTGCAACAGTTTGGGAACATTTTTGAGTGAATTGCAGAACGTCAGATTTTTGCTGAAATTGTGACCGCGCGGCTTAGGGATTTTTTCAATAAAAGTTGTTCAGACGTCGAGGGCTAATTCTGTTTCCCATGATTCAATCCCATCTGTTTCCACCAAAAAAGCTTTCAGGGGATCGTTTGCAACAGTTTGGGAAAATTTTTGAGTGAATTGCAGAACGTCAGATTTTTGCTGAAATTGTGACCGCGCGGCTTAGGGATTTTTTCAAAAAAAGTTGTTCAGACGTCGAGGGCTAATTCTGTTTCCCATAAAAAAAACCTATCTGTTTCCACCGAAAAAGCTTTCAGGGGATCTTTTTCAACAGTTTGGGAACATTTTTGAGTGAATTGCAGAACGTCAGATTTTTGCTGAAATTGTGACCGCGCGGCTTAGGGATTTCTTCAAAAAAAGTTGTTCAGAAGTCGAGGGCTAATTTTCTTTCCCATAAAAAAAAAACCTATCTGTTTCCACCAAAAAAGCTTTCAGGGGATCGTTTGCAACAGTTTGGGAACATTTTTGATTGAATTGCAGAACGTCAGATTTTTGCTGAAATTGTGACCGCGCGGCTTAGGGATTTTTTCAAAAAAAGTTGTTCAGACGTCGAGGGCTAATTCTGTTTCCCATGATTCAATCCCATCTGTTTCCACCGAAAAAGCTTTCAGGGGATCGTTTACAACAGTTTGGGAACATTTTTGAGTGAATTGCAGAACGTCAGATTTTTGCTGAAATTGTGACCGCGCGGCTTAGGGATTTTTTCAAAAAAAGTTGTTCAGACGTCGAGGGCTAATTCTGCTTCCCATGATACAAACCCATCTGTTTCCACCGAAAAAGCTTTCAGGGGATCGTTTCCAACAGTTTGGGAACATTTTTGAGTGAATTGCAGAACGTCAGATTTTTGCTGAAATTGTGACCGCGCGGCTTAGGGATTTTTTCAAAAAAAGTTGTTCAGACGTCGAGGGCTAATTCTGTTTCCCATGATTCAATCCCATCTGTTTCCACCGAAAAAGCTTTCAGGGGATCGTTTGCAACAGTTTGGGAACATTTTTGAGTGAATTGCAGAACGTCAGATTTTTGCTGAAATTGTGACCGCGCGGCTTAGGGATTTTTTCAAAAAAAGTTGTTCAGACGTCGAGGGCTAATTCTGCTTCCCATGATACAAACCCATCTGTTTCCACCGAAAAAGCTTTCAGGGGATCGTTTGCAACAGTTTGGGAACATTTTTGAGTGAATTGCAGAACGTCAGATTTTTGCTGAAATTGTGACCGCGCGGCTTAGGGATTTTTTCAAAAAAAGTTGTTCAGACGTCGAGGGCTAATTCTGTTTCCCATGATTCAATCCCATCTGTTTCCACCGAAAAAGCTTTCAGGGGATCGTTTGCAACAGTTTGGGAACATTTTTGAGTGAATTGCAGAACGTCAGATTTTTGCTGAAATTGTGACCGCGCGGCTTAGGGATTTCTTCAAAAAAAGTTGTTCAGAAGTCGAGGGCTAATTTTGTTTCCCATAAAAAAAAAACCTATCTGTTTCCACCAAAAAAGCTTTCAGGGGATCGTTTGCAACAGTTTGGGAACATTTTTGATTGAATTGCAGAACGTCAGATTTTTGCTGAAATTGTGACCGCGCGGCTTAGGGATTTTTTCAAAAAAAGTTGTTCAGACGTCGAGGGCTAATTCTGTTTCCCATGATTCAATCCCATCTGTTTCCACCGAAAAAGCTTTCAGGGGATCGTTTACAACAGTTTGGGAACATTTTTGAGTGAATTGCAGAACGTCAGATTTTTGCTGAAATTGTGACCGCGCGGCTTAGGGATTTTTTCAAAAAAAGTTGTTCAGACGTCGAGGGCTAATTCTGCTTCCCATGATACAAACCCATCTGTTTCCACCGAAAAAGCTTTCAGGGGATCGTTTCCCACAGTTTGGGAACATTTTTGAGTGAATTGCAGAACGTCAGATTTTTGCTGAAATTGTGACCGCGCGGCTTAGGGATTTTTTCAAAAAAAGTTGTTCAGACGTCGAGGGCTAATTCTGCTTCCCATGATACAAACCCATCTGTTTCCACCGAAAAAGCTTTCAGGGGATCGTTTGCAACAGTTTGGGAACATTTTTGAGTGAATTGCAGAACGTCAGATTTTTGCTGAAATTGTGACCGCGCGGCTTAGGGATTTTTTCAAAAAAAGTTGTTCAGACGTCGAGGGCTAATTCTGCTTCCCATGATACAAACCCATCTGTTTCCACCGAAAAAGCTTTCAGGGGATCGTTTGCAACAGTTTGGGAACATTTTTGATTGAATTGCAGAAGGTCAGATTTTTGCTGAAATTGTGACCGCGCGGCTTAGGGATTTTTTCAAAAAAAGTTGTTCAGACGTCGAGGGCTAATTCTGCTTCCCATGATACAAACCCATCTGTTTCCACCGAAAAAGCTTTCAGGGGATCGTTTGCAACAGTTTGGGAACATTTTTGAGTGAATTGCAGAACGTCAGATTTTTGCTGAAATTGTGACCGCGCGGCTTAGGGATTTTTTCAAAAAAAGTTGTTCAGACGTCGAGGGCTAATTCTGTTTCCCATAAAAAAAACCTATCTGTTTCCACCGAAAAAGCTTTCAGGGGATCGTTTGCAACAGTTTGGGAACATTTTTGAGTGAATTGCAGAACGTCAGATTTTTGCTGAAATTGTGACCGCGCGGCTTAGGGATTTTTTCAAAAAAAGTTGTTCAGACGTCAAGGGCTAATTCTGCTTCCCATGATACAAACCCATCTGTTTCCACCGAAAAAGCTTTCAGGGGATCGTTTTCAACAGTTTGGGAACATTTTTGATTGAATTGCAGAACGTCAGATTTTTGCTGAAATTGTGACCGCGCGGCTTAGGGATTTTTTCAAAAAAAGTTGTTCAGACGTCGAGGGCTAATTCTGCTTCCCATGATACAAACCCATCTGTTTCCACCGAAAAAGCTTTCAGGGGATCGTTTGCAACAGTTTGGGAACATTTTTGATTGAATTGCAGAACGTCAGATTTTTGCTGAAATTGTGACCGCGCGGCTTAGGGATTTTTTCAAAAAAAGTTGTTCAGACGTCGAGGGCTAATTCTGCTTCCCATGATACAAACCCATCTGTTTCCACCGAAAAAGCTTTCAGGGGATCGTTTGCAACAGTTTGGGAACATTTTTGAGTGAATTGCAGAACGTCAGATTTTTGCTGAAATTGTGACCGCGCGGCTTAGGGATTTTTTCAAAAAAAGTTGTTCAGACGTCGAGGGCTAATTCTGTTTCCCATAAAAAAAACCTATCTGTTTCCACCGAAAAAGCTTTCAGGGGATCGTTTGCAACAGTTTGGGAACATTTTTGAGTGAATTGCAGAACGTCAGATTTTTGCTGAAATTGTGACCGCGCGGCTTAGGGATTTTTTCAAAAAAAGTTGTTCAGACGTCGAGGGCTAATTCTGCTTCCCATGATACAAACCCATCTGTTTCCACCGAAAAAGCTTTCAGGGGATCATTTGCAACAGTTTGGGAACATTTTTGAGTGAATTGCAGAACGTCAGATTTTTGCTGAAATTGTGACAGCGCGGCTTAGGGATTTTTTCAAAAAAAGTTGTTCAGACGTCGAGGGCTAATTCTGTTTCCCATAAAAAAAACCTATCTGTTTCCACCGAAAAAGCTTTCAGGGGATCGTTTGCAACAGTTTGGGAACATTTTTGAGTGAATTGCAGAACGTCAGATTTTTGCTGAAATTGTGACCGCGCGGCTTAGGGATTTTTTCAAAAAAAATTGTTCAGACGTCGAGGGCTAATTCTGCTTCCCATGATACAAACCCATCTGTTTCCACCGAAAAAGCTTTCAGGGGATCATTTGCAACAGTTTGGGAACATTTTTGAGTGAATTGCAGAACGTCAGATTTTTGCTGAAATTGTGACCGCGCGGCTTACGGATTTTTTCAAAAAAAGTTGTTCAGACGTCGAGGGCTAATTCTGTTTCCCATGATTCAATCCCATCTGTTTCCACCGAAAAAGCTTTCAGGGGATCGTTTCCAACAGTTTGGGAACAGTTTGAGTGAATTGCAGAACGTCAGATTTTTGCTGAAATTGTGACCGCGCGGCTTAGGGATTTTTTCAAAAAAAGTTGTTCAGACGTCGAGGGCTAATTCTGTTTCCCATGATTCAATCCCATCTGTTTCCACCGAAACAGCTTTCAGGGGATCGTTTGCAACAGTTTGGGAACATTTTTGAGTGAATTGCAGAACGTCAGATTTTTGCTGAAATTGTGACCGCGCGGCTTAGGGATTTTTTCAAAAAAAGTTGTTCAGACGTCGAGGGCTAATTCTGCTTCCCATGATAAAATCCCATCTGTTTCCACCGAAAAAGCTTTCAGGGGATCGTTTGCAACAGTTTGGGAACATTTTTGAGTGAATTGCAGAACGTCAGATTTTTGCTGAAATTGTGACCGCGCGGCTTAGGGATTTTTTCAAAAAAAGTTGTTCAGACGTCGAGGGCTAATTCTGTTTCCCATGATTCAATCCCATCTGTTTCCACCGAAAAAGCTTTCAGGGGATCGTTTGCAACAGTTTGGGAACATTTCTGAGTGAATTGCGGAACGTCAGTTTTTTCCTGAAATTGTGACCGCGCGGCTTAGGGATTTTTTCAAAAAAAGTTGTTCAGACGTCGAGGGCTAATTCTGTTTCCCATGATACAAACCCATCTGTTTCCACCGAAAAAGCTTTCAGGGGATCTTTTTCAACAGTTTGGGAACATTTTTGAGTGAATTGCAGAACGTCAGATTTTTGCTGAAATTGTGACTGCGCGGCTTAGGGATTTTTTCAAAAAAAGTTGTTCAGACGTCGAGGGCTAATTCTGTTTCCCATGATTCAATCCCATCTGTTTCCACCGAAAAAGCTTTCAGGGGATCGTTTGCAACAGTTTGGGAACATTTTTGAGTGAATTGCAGAACGTCAGATTTTTGCTGAAATTGTGACCGCGCGGCTTAGGGATTTTTTCAAAAAAAGTTGTTCAGACGTCGATTGCTAATTCTGCTTCCCATGATTCAAACCCATCTGTTTCCACCGAAAAAGCTTTCAGGGGATCTTTTTCAACAGTTTGGGAACATTTTTGAGTGAATTGCAGAACGTCAGATTTTTGCTGAAATTGTGACCGCGCGGCTTAGGGATTTTTTCAAAAAAAGTTGTTCAGACGTCGAGGGCTAATTCTGTTTCCCATGATTCAATCCCATCTGTTTCCACCGAAAAACCTTTCAGGGGATCGTTTGCAACAGTTTGGGAACATTTTTGAGTGAATTGCAGAACGTCAGATTTTTGCTGAAATTGTGACTGCGCGGCTTAGGGATTTTTTCAAAAAAAGTTGTTCAGACGTCGAGGGCTAATTCTGTTTCCCATAAAAAAAACCTATTTGTTTCGACCGAAAAAGCTTTCAGGGGATCGTTTGCAACAGTTTGGGAACATTTTTGAGTGAATTGCAGAACGTCAGATTTTTGCTGAAATTGTGACCGCGCGGCTTAGGGATTTTTTCAATAAAAGTTGTTCAGACGTCGAGGGCTAATTCTGTTTCCCATGATTCAATCCCATCTGTTTCCACCGAAAAAGCTTTCAGGGGATCGTTTGCAACAGTTTGGGAACATTTTTGAGTGAATTGCAGAACGTCAGATTTTTGCTGAAATTGTGACCGCGCGGCTTAGGGATTTTTTCAAAAAAAGTTGTTCAGACGTCGAGGGCTAATTCTGCTTCCCATGATACAAACCCATCTGTTTCCACCAAAAAAGCTTTCAGGGGATCATTTGCAACAGTTTGGGAACATTTTTGAGTGAATTGCAGAACGTCAGATTTTTGCTGAAATTGTCACCGCGCGGCTTAGGGATTTTTTCAAAAAAAGTTGTTCAGACGTCGAGGGCTAATTCTGCTTCCCATGATTCAAACCCATCTGTTTCCACCGAAAAAGCTTTCAGGGGATCTTTTTCAACAGTTTGGGAACATTTTTGAGTGAATTGCAGAACGTCAGATTTTTGCTGAAATTGTGACCGCGCGGCTTAGGGATTTTTTCAAAAAAAGTTGTTCAGACGTCGAGGGCTAATTCTGCTTCCCATGATACAAACCCATCTGTTTCCACCGAAAAAGCTTTCAGGGGATCGTTTGCAACAGTTTGGGAACATTTTTGAGTGAATTGCAGAACGTCAGATTTTTGCTGAAATTGTGACCGCGCGGCTTAGGGATTTTTTCAAAAAAAGTTGTTCAGACGTCGAGGGCTAATTCTGCTTCCCATGATACAAACCCATCTGTTTGCACCGAAAAAGCTTTCAGGGGATCGTTTGCAACAGTTTGGGAACATTTTTGAGTGAATTGCAGAACGTCAGAATTTTGCTGAAATTGTGACCGCGCGGCTTAGGGATTTTTTCAAAAAAAGTTGTTCAGACGTCGAGGGCTAATTTTGTTTCCCATAAAAAAACCTATCTGTTTCCACCAAAAAAGCTTTCAGGGGATCGTTTGCAACAGTTTTGCACCATGTCTGAGTGAATTGCGGAACGTCAGATTTTTGCTGAAATTGTGACCGCGCGGCTTAGGGATTTTTTCAAAAAAAGTTGTTCAGACGTCGAGGGCTAATTCTGCTTCCCATGATACAAACCCATCTGTTTCCACCAAAAAAGCTTTCAGGGGATCGTTTTCAACAGTTTGGGAACATTTTTGAGTGAATTGCAGAACGTCAGATTTTTGCTGAAATTGTGACCGCGCGGCTTAGGGATTTTTTCAAAAAAAGTTGTTCAGACGTCGAGGGCTAATTCTGTTTCCCATAAAAAAAACCTATCTGTTTCCACCGAAAAAGCTTTCAGGGGATCGTTTGCAACAGTTTTGCACCATTTCTGAGTGAATTGCGGAACGTCAGATTTTTGCTGAAATTGTGACCGCGCGGCTTAGGGATTTTTTCAAAAAAAGTTGTTCAGACGTCGAGGGCTAATTCTGCTTCCCATGATACAAACCCATCTGTTTCCACCGAAAAAGCTTTCAGGGGATCGTTTTCAACAGTTTGGGAACATTTTTGAGTGAATTGCAGAACGTCAGATTTTTGCTGAAATTGTGACCGCGCGGCTTAGGGATTTTTTCAAAAAAAGTTGTTCAGACGTCGAGGGCTAATTCTGTTTCCCATAAAAAAAACCTATCTGTTTCCACCGAAAAAGCTTGCAGGGGATCGTTTGCAACAGTTTGGGAACATTTTTGAGTGAATTGCAGAACGTCAGATTTTTGCTGAAATTGTGACCGCGCGGCTTAGGGATTTTTTCAAAAAAAGTTGTTCAGACGTCGAGGGCTAATTCTGTTTCCCATTAAAAAAACCTATCTGTTTCCACCGAAAAAGCTTTCAGGGGATCGTTTGCAACAGTTTGGGAACATTTTTGAGTGAATTGCAGAACGTCAGATTTTTGCTGAAATTGTGACCGCGCGGCTTAGGGATTTTTTCAAAAAAAGTTGTTCAGACGTCGAGGGCTAATTCTGCTTCCCATGATACAAACCCATCTGTTTCCACCGAAAAAGCTTTCAGGGGATCATTTGCAACAGTTTGGGAACATTTTTGAGTGAATTGCAGAACGTCAGATTTTTGCTGAAATTGTGACCGCGCGGCTTAGGGATTTTTTCAAAAAAAGTTGTTCAGACGTCGAGGGCTAATTCTGCTTCCCATGATTCAAACCCATCTGTTTCCACCGAAAAAGCTTTCAGGGGATCTTTTTCAACAGTTTGGGAACATTTTTGAGTGTATTGCAGAACGTCAGATTTTTGCTGAAATTGTGACCGCGCGGCTTAGGGATTTTTTCAAAAAAGGTTGTTCAGACGTCGAGGGCTAATTCTGCTTCCCATGATACAAACCCATCTGTTTCCACCGAAAAAGCTTTCAGGGGATCGTTTGCAACAGTTTGGGAACATTTTTGAGTGAATTGCAGAACGTCAGATTTTTGCTGAAATTGTGACCGCGCGGCTTAGGGATTTTTTCAAAAAAAGTTGTTCAGACGTCGAGGGCTAATTCTGCTTCCCATGATACAAACCCATCTGTTTCCACCGAAAAAGCTTTCAGGGGATCGTTTGCAACAGTTTGGGAACATTTTTGAGTGAATTGCAGAACGTCAGAATTTTGCTGAAATTGTGACCGCGCGGCTTAGGGATTTTTTCAAAAAAAGTTGTTCAGACGTCGAGGGCTAATTTTGTTTCCCATAAAAAAACCTATCTGTTTCCACCAAAAAAGCTTTCAGGAGATCGTTTGCAACAGTTTTGCACCATGTCTGAGTGAATTGCGGAACGTCAGATTTTTGCTGAAATTGTGACCGCGCGGCTTAGGGATTTTTTCAAAAAAACTTGTTCAGACGTCGAGGTCTAATTCTGCTTCCCATGATACAAACCCATCTGTTTCCACCGAAAAAGCTTTCAGGGGATCGTTTTCAACAATTTGGGAACATTTTTGAGTGAATTGCAGAACGTCAGATTTTTGCTGAAATTGTGACCGCGCGGCTTAGGGATTTTTTCAAAAAAAGTTGTTCAGACGTCGAGGGCTAATTCTGTTTCCCATAAAAAAAACCTATCTGTTTCCACCGAAAAAGCTTTCAGGGGATCGTTTGCAACAGTTTTGCACCATTTCTGAGTGAATTGCGGAACGTCAGATTTTTGCTGAAATTGTGACCGCGCGGCTTAGGGATTTTTTCAAAAAAAGTTGTTCAGACGTCGAGGGCTAATTCTGCTTCCCATGATACAAACCCATCTGTTTCCACCGAAAAAGCTTTCAGGGGATCGTTTCCAACAGTTTGGGAACATTTTTGAGTGAATTGCAGAACGTCAGATTTTTGCTGAAATTGTGACCGCGCGGCTTAGGGATTTTTTCAAAAAAAGTTGTTCAGACGTCGAGGGCTAATTCTGTTTCCCATAAAAAAAACCTATCTGTTTCCACCGAAAAAGCTTGCAGGGGATCGTTTGCAACAGTTTGGGAACATTTTTGAGTGAATTGCAGAACGTCAGATTTTTGCTGAAATTGTGACCGCGCGGCTTAGGGATTTTTTCAAAAAAAGTTGTTCAGACGTCGAGGGCTAATTCTGTCTCCCATTAAAAAAACCTATCTGTTTCCACCGAAAAAGCTTTCAGGGGATCGTTTGCAACAGTTTGGGAACATTTTTGAGTGAATTGCAGAACGTCAGATTTTTGCTGAAATTGTGACCGCGCGGCTTAGGGATTTCTTCAAAAAAAGTTGTTCAGACGTCGAGGGCTAATTCTGCTTCCCATGATACAAACCCATCTGTTTGCACCGAAAAAGCTTTCAGGGGATCGTTTGCAACAGTTTGGGAACATTTTTGAGTGAATTGCAGAACGTCAGAATTTTGCTGAAATTGTGACCGCGCGGCTTAGGGATTTTTTCAAAAAAAGTTGTTCAGACGTCGAGGGCTAATTTTGTTTCCCATAAAAAAACCTATCTGTTTCCACCAAAAAAGCTTTCAGGGGATCGTTTGCAACAGTTTTGCACCATGTCTGAGTGAATTGCGGAACGTCAGATTTTTGCTGAAATTGTGACCGCGCGGCTTAGGGATTTTTTCAAAAAAAGTTGTTCAGACGTCGAGGGCTAATTCTGTTTCCCATTAAAAAAACCTATCTGTTTCCACCGAAAAAGCTTTCAGGGGATCGTTTGCAACAGTTTGGGAACATTTTTGAGTGAATTGCAGAACGTCAGATTTTTGCTGAAATTGTGACCGCGCGGCTTAGGGATTTTTTCAAAAAAAGTTGTTCAGACGTCGAGGGCTAATTCTGCTTCCCATGATACAAACCCATCTGTTTCCACCGAAAAAGCTTTCAGGGGATCATTTGCAACAGTTTGGGAACATTTTTGAGTGAATTGCAGAACGTCAGATTTTTGCTGAAATTGTGACCGCGCGGCTTAGGGATTTTTTCAAAAAAAGTTGTTCAGACGTCGAGGGCTAATTCTGCTTCCCATGATTCAAACCCATCTGTTTCCACCGAAAAAGCTTTCAGGGGATCGTTTGCAACAGTTTGGGAACATTTTTGAGTGAATTGCAGAACGTCAGAATTTTGCTGAAATTGTGACCGCGCGGCTTAGGGATTTTTTCAAAAAAAGTTGTTCAGACGTCGAGGGCTAATTTTGTTTCCCATAAAAAAACCTATCTGTTTCCACCAAAAAAGCTTTCAGGGGATCGTTTGCAACAGTTTTGCACCATGTCTGAGTGAATTGCGGAACGTCAGATTTTTGCTGAAATTGTGACCGCGCGGCTTAGGGATTTTTTCAAAAAAACTTGTTCAGACGTCGAGGTCTAATTCTGCTTCCCATGATACAAACCCATCTGTTTCCACCGAAAAAGCTTTCAGGGGATCATTTGCAACAGTTTGGGAACATTTTTGAGTGAATTGCAGAACGTCAGATTTTTGCTGAAATTGTGACCGCGCGGCTTAGGGATTTTTTCAAAAAAAGTTGTTCAGACGTCGAGGGCTAATTCTGCTTCCCATGATTCAAACCCATCTGTTTCCACCGAAAAAGCTTTCAGGGGATCGTTTGCAACAGTTTGGGAACATTTTTGAGTGAATTGCAGAACGTCAGAATTTTGCTGAAATTGTGACCGCGCGGCTTAGGGATTTTTTCAAAAAAAGTTGTTCAGACGTCGAGGGCTAATTTTGTTTCCCATAAAAAAACCTATCTGTTTCCACCAAAAAAGCTTTCAGGGGATCGTTTGCAACAGTTTTGCACCATGTCTGAGTGAATTGCGGAACGTCAGATTTTTGCTGAAATTGTGACCGCGCGGCTTAGGGATTTTTTCAAAAAAACTTGTTCAGACGTCGAGGTCTAATTCTGCTTCCCATGATACAAACCCATCTGTTTCCACCGAAAAAGCTTTCAGGGGATCGTTTTCAACAATTTGGGAACATTTTTGAGTGAATTGCAGAACGTCAGATTTTTGCTGAAATTGTGACCGCGCGGCTTAGGGATTTTTTCAAAAAAAGTTGTTCAGACGTCGAGGGCTAATTCTGTTTCCCATAAAAAAAACCTATCTGTTTCCACCGAAAAAGCTTTCAGGGGATCGTTTGCAACAGTTTTGCACCATTTCTGAGTGAATTGCGGAACGTCAGATTTTTCCTGAAATTGTGACCGCGCGGCTTAGGGATTTTTTCAAAAAAAGTTGTTCAGACGTCGAGGGCTAATTCTGCTTCCCATGATACAAACCCATCTGTTTCCACCGAAAAAGCTTTCAGGGGATCGTTTTCAACAGTTTGGGAACATTTTTGAGTGAATTGCAGAACGTCAGATTTTTGCTGAAATTGTGACCGCGCGGCTTAGGGATTTTTTCAAAAAAAGTTGTTCAGACGTCGAGGGCTAATTCTGTTTCCCATAAAAAAAACCTATCTGTTTCCACCGAAAAAGCTTGCAGGGGATCGTTTGCAACAGTTTGGGAACATTTTTGAGTGAATTGCAGAACGTCAGATTTTTGCTGAAATTGTGACCGCGCGGCTTAGGGATTTTTTCAAAAAAAGT
Organism: Podarcis tiliguerta; assembly: GCF_965153285.1. Classification (NCBI taxonomy): domain Eukaryota; kingdom Metazoa; phylum Chordata; class Lepidosauria; order Squamata; family Lacertidae; genus Podarcis; species Podarcis tiliguerta. Next base: position 85,763,361 of record NC_139538.1, on the reverse strand, counting down.
TGTTCAGACGTCGAGGGCTAATTCTGTCTCCCATTAAAAAAACCTATCTGTTTCCACCGAAAAAGCTTTCAGGGGATCGTTTGCAACAGTTTGGGAACATTTTTGAGTGAATTGCAGAACGTCAGATTTTTGCTGAAATTGTGACCGCGCGGCTTAGGGATTTCTTCAAAAAAAGTTGTTCAGACGTCGAGGGCTAATTCTGCTTCCCATGATACAAACCCATCTGTTTCCACCGAAAAAGCTTTCAGGGGATCATTTGCAACAGTTTGGGAACATTTTTGAGTGAATTGCAGAACGTCAGATTTTTGCTGAAATTGTGACCGCGCGGCTTAGGGATTTTTTCAAAAAAAGTTGTTCAGACGTCGAGGGGTAATTCTGTTTCCCATAAAAAAAACTATCTGTTTCCACCGAAAAAGCTTTCAGGGGATCGTTTGCAACAGTTTGGGAACATTTTTGAGTGAATTGTAGAACGTCAGATTTTTGCTGAAATTGTGACCGCGCGGCTTAGGGATTTTTTCAAAAAAACTTGTTCAGACGTCGAGGTCTAATTCTGCTTCCCATGATACAAACCCATCTGTTTCCACCGAAAAAGCTTTCAGGGGATCGTTTTCAACAGTTTGGGAACATTTTTGAGTGAATTGCAGAACGTCAGATTTTTGCTGAAATTGTGACCGCGCGGCTTAGGGATTTTTTCAAAAAAAGTTGTTCAGACGTCGAGGGCTAATTCTGTTTCCCATGATTCAATCCCATCTGTTTCCACCAAAAAAGCTTTCAGGGGATCGTTTGCAACAGTTTGGGAACATTTTTGAGTGAATTGCAGAACGTCAGATTTTTGCTGAAATTGTGACCGCGCGGCTTAGGGATTTTTTCAAAAAAAGTTGTTCAGACGTCGAGGGCTAATTCTGTTTCCCATGATTCAATCCCATCTGTTTCCACCAAAAAAGCTTTCAGGGGATCGTTTGCAACAGTTTGGGAACATTTTTGAGTGAATTGCAGAACGTCAGATTTTTGATGAAATTGTGACCGCGCGGCTTAGGGATTTTTTCAAAAAAAGTTGTTCAGACGTCGAGGGCTAATTCTGCTTCCCATAAAAAAAACCTATCTGTTTCCACCGAAAAAGCTTTCAGGGGATCGTTTGCAACAGTTTGGGAACATTTTTGAGTGAATTATAGAACGTCAGATTTTTGCTGAAATTGTGACCGCGCGGCTTAGGGATTTTTTCAAAAAAAGTTGTTCAGACGTCGAGGGCTAATTCTGTTTCCCATAAAAAAAACCTATCTGTTTCCACCGAAAAAGCTTTCAGGGGATCGTTTGCAACAGTTTGGGAACATTTTCGAGTGAATTGCAGAACGTCAGATTTTTGCTGAAATTGTGACCGCGCGGCTTAGGGATTTTTTCAAAAAAAGTTGTTCAGACGTCGAGGGCTAATTCTGCTTCCCATGATACAAACCCATCTGTTTCCACCGAAAAAGCTTTCAGGGGATCATTTGCAACAGTTTGGGAACATTTTTGAGTGAATTGCAGAACGTCAGATTTTTGCTGAAATTGTGACCGCGCGGCTTAGGGATTTTTTCAAAAAAAGTTGTTCAGACGTCGAGGGCTAATTCTGCTTCCCATGATACAAACCCATCTGTTTCCACCGAAAAAGCTTTCAGGGGATCGTTTGCAACAGTTTTGCACCATGTCTGAGTGAATTGCGGAACGTCAGATTTTTGCTGAAATTGTGACCGCGCGGCTTAGGGATTTTTTCAAAAAAACTTGTTCAGACGTCGAGGTCTAATTCTGCTTCCCATGATACAAACCCATCTGTTTCCACCGAAAAAGCTTTCAGGGGATCGTTTTCAACAGTTTGGGAACATTTTTGAGTGAATTGCAGAACGTCAGATTTTTGCTGAAATTGTGACCGCGCGGCTTAGGGATTTTTTCAAAAAAAGTTGTTCAGACGTCGAGGGCTAATTCTGTTTCCCATAAAAAAAACCTATCTGTTTCCACCGAAAAAGCTTTCAGGGGATCGTTTGCAACAGTTTTGCACCATTTCTGAGTGAATTGCGGAACGTCAGATTTTTGCTGAAATTGTGACCGCGCGGCTTAGGGATTTTTTCAAAAAAAGTTGTTCAGACGTCGAGGTCTAATTCTGCTTCCCATGATACAAACCCATCTGTTTCCACCGAAAAAGCTTTCAGGGGATCGTTTTCAACAGTTTGGGAACATTTTTGAGTGAATTGCAGAACGTCAGATTTTTGCTGAAATTGTGACCGCGCGGCTTAGGGATTTTTTCAAAAAAAGTTGTTCAGACGTCGAGGGCTAATTCTGTTTCCCATAAAAAAAACCTATCTGTTTCCACCGAAAAAGCTTTCAGGGGATCGTTTGCAACAGTTTGGGAACATTTTTGAGTGAATTGCAGAACGTCAGATTTTTGCTGAAATTGTGACCGCGCGGCTTAGGGATTTTTTCAAAAAAAGTTGTTCAGACGTCGAGGGCTAATTCTGTTTCCCATTAAAAAAACCTATCTGTTTCCACCGAAAAAGCTTTCAGGGGATCGTTTTCAACAGTTTGGGAACATTTTTGAGTGAATTGCAGAACGTCAGATTTTTGCTGAAATTGTGACCGCGCGGCTTAGGGATTTTTTCAAAAAAAGTTGTTCAGACGTCGAGGGCTAATTCTGTTTCCCATAAAAAAAACCTATCTGTTTCCACCGAAAAAGCTTGCAGGGGATCGTTTGCAACAGTTTGGGAACATTTTTGAGTGAATTGCAGAACGTCAGATTTTTGCTGAAATTGTGACCGCGCGGCTTAGGGATTTTTTCAAAAAAAGTTGTTCAGACGTCGAGGGCTAATTCTGTTTCCCATTAAAAAAACCTATCTGTTTCCACCGAAAAAGCTTTCAGGGGATCGTTTGCAACAGTTTGGGAACATTTTTGAGTGAATTGCAGAACGTCAGATTTTTGCTGAAATTGTGACCGCGCGGCTTAGGGATTTCTTCAAAAAAAGTTGTTCAGACGTCGAGGGCTAATTCTGCTTCCCATGATACAAACCCATCTGTTTCCACCGAAAAAGCTTTCAGGGGATCATTTGCAACAGTTTGGAACATTTTTGAGTGAATTGCAGAACGTCAGATTTTTGCTGAAATTGTGACCGCGCGGCTTAGGGATTTTTTCAAAAAAAGTTGTTCAGACGTCGAGGGGTAATTCTGTTTCCCATAAAAAAAACTATCTGTTTCCACCGAAAAAGCTTTCAGGGGATCGTTTGCAACAGTTTGGGAACATTTTTGAGTGAATTGTAGAACGTCAGATTTTTGCTGAAATTGTGACCGCGCGGCTTAGGGATTTTTTCAAAAAAACTTGTTCAGACGTCGAGGTCTAATTCTGCTTCCCATGATACAAACCCATCTGTTTCCACCGAAAAAGCTTTCAGGGGATCGTTTTCAACAGTTTGGGAACATTTTTGAGTGAATTGCAGAACGTCAGATTTTTGCTGAAATTGTGACCGCGCGGCTTAGGGATTTTTTCAAAAAAAGTTGTTCAGACATCGAGGGCTAATTCTGTTTCCCATAAAAAAACCCTATCTGTTTCCACCGAAAAAGCTTTCAGGGGATCGTTTGCAACAGTTTTGCACCATTTCTGAGTGAATTGCGAAACGTCAGATTTTTGCTGAAATTGTGACCGCGCGGCTTAGGGATTTTTTCAAAAAAAAGTTGTTCAGACGTCGAGGGCTAATTCTGCTTCCCATGATACAAACCCATCTGTTTCCACCGAAAAAGCTTTCAGGGGATCGTTTTCAACAGTTTGGGAACATTTTTGAGTGAATTGCAGAACGTCAGATTTTTGCTGAAATTGTGACCGCGCAGCTTAGGGATTTTTTCAAAAAAAGTTGTTCAGACGTCGAGGGCTAATTCTGTTTCCCATAAAAAAAACCTATCTGTTTCCACCGAAAAAGCTTTCAGGGGATCGTTTGCAACAGTTTGGGAACATTTTTGAGTGAATTGCAGAACGTCAGATTTTTGCTGAAATTGTGACCGCGCGGCTTAGGGATTTTTTCAAAAAAAGTTGTTCAGACATCGAGGGCTAATTCTGTTTCCCATAAAAAAAACCTATCTGTTTCCACCGAAAAAGCTTTCAGGGGATCTTTTTCAACAGTTTGGGAACATTTTTGAGTGAATTGCAGAACGTCAGATTTTTGCTGAAATTGTGACCGCGCGGCTTAGGGATTTTTTCAAAAAAAGTTGTTCAGACGTCGAGGGCTAATTCTGCTTCCCATGATACAAACCCATCTGTTTCCACCGAAAAAGATTTCAGGGGATCGTTTTCAACAGTTTGGGAACATTTTTGAGTGAATTGCAGAACGTCAGATTTTTGCTGAAATTGTGACCGCGCGGCTTAGGGATTTTTTCAAAAAAAGTTGTTCAGACGTCGAGGGCTAATTCTGTTTCCCATAAAAAAAACCTATCTGTTTCCACCGAAAAAGCTTTCAGGGGATCGTTTGCAACAGTTTGGGAACATTTTTGAGTGAATTGCAGAACGTCAGATTTTTGCTGAAATTGTGACCGCGCGGCTTAGGGATTTCTTCAAAAAAAGTTGTTCAGACGTCGAGGGCTAATTCTGCTTCCCATGATACAAACCCATCTGTTTCCACCGAAAAAGCTTTCAGGGGATCATTTGCAACAGTTTGGGAACATTTTTGAGTGAATTGCAGAACGTCAGATTTTTGCTGAAATTGTGACCGCGCGGCTTAGGGATTTTTTCAAAAAAAGTTGTTCAGACGTCGAGGGCTAATTCTGTTTCCCATAAAAAAAACTATCTGTTTCCACCGAAAAAGCTTTCAGGGGATCGTTTGCAACAGTTTTGCACCATTTCTGAGTGAATTGCGAAACGTCAGATTTTTGCTGAAATTGTGACCGCGCGGCTTAGGGATTTTTTCAAAAAAAAGTTGTTCAGACGTCGAGGGCTAATTCTGCTTCCCATGATACAAACCCATCTGTTTCCACCGAAAAAGCTTTCAGGGGATCGTTTTCAACAGTTTGGGAACATTTTTGAGTGAATTGCAGAACGTCAGATTTTTGCTGAAATTGTGACCGCGCAGCTTAGGGATTTTTTCAAAAAAAGTTGTTCAGACGTCGAGGGCTAATTCTGTTTCCCATAAAAAAAACCTATCTGTTTCCACCGAAAAAGCTTTCAGGGGATCGTTTGCAACAGTTTGGGAACATTTTTGAGTGAATTGCAGAACGTCAGATTTTTGCTGAAATTGTGACCGCGCGGCTTAGGGATTTTTTCAAAAAAAGTTGTTCAGACATCGAGGGCTAATTCTGTTTCCCATAAAAAAAACCTATCTGTTTCCACCGAAAAAGCTTTCAGGGGATCTTTTTCAACAGTTTGGGAACATTTTTGAGTGAATTGCAGAACGTCAGATTTTTGCTGAAATTGTGACCGCGCGGCTTAGGGATTTTTTCAAAAAAAGTTGTTCAGACGTCGAGGGCTAATTCTGCTTCCCATGATACAAACCCATCTGTTTCCACCGAAAAAGATTTCAGGGGATCGTTTTCAACAGTTTGGGAACATTTTTGAGTGAATTGCAGAACGTCAGATTTTTGCTGAAATTGTGACCGCGCGGCTTAGGGATTTTTTCAAAAAAAGTTGTTCAGACGTCGAGGGCTAATTCTGTTTCCCATAAAAAAAACCTATCTGTTTCCACCGAAAAAGCTTTCAGGGGATCGTTTGCAACAGTTTGGGAACATTTTTGAGTGAATTGCAGAACGTCAGATTTTTGCTGAAATTGTGACCGCGCGGCTTAGGGATTTCTTCAAAAAAAGTTGTTCAGACGTCGAGGGCTAATTCTGCTTCCCATGATACAAACCCATCTGTTTCCACCGAAAAAGCTTTCAGGGGATCATTTGCAACAGTTTGGGAACATTTTTGAGTGAATTGCAGAACGTCAGATTTTTGCTGAAATTGTGACCGCGCGGCTTAGGGATTTTTTCAAAAAAAGTTGTTCAGACGTCGAGGGGTAATTCTGTTTCCCATAAAAAAAACTATCTGTTTCCACCGAAAAAGCTTTCAGGGGATCGTTTGCAACAGTTTGGGAACATTTTTGAGTGAATTGTAGAACGTCAGATTTTTGCTGAAATTGTGACCGCGCGGCTTAGGGATTTTTTCAAAAAAACTTGTTCAGACGTCGAGGTCTAATTCTGCTTCCCATGATACAAACCCATCTGTTTCCACCGAAAAAGCTTTCAGGGGATCGTTTTCAACAGTTTGGGAACATTTTTGAGTGAATTGCAGAACGTCAGATTTTTGCTGAAATTGTGACCGCGCGGCTTAGGGATTTTTTCAAAAAAAGTTGTTCAGACATCGAGGGCTAATTCTGTTTCCCATAAAAAAACCCTATCTGTTTCCACCGAAAAAGCTTTCAGGGGATCGTTTGCAACAGTTTTGCACCATTTCTGAGTGAATTGCGGAACGTCAGATTTTTGCTGAAATTGTGACCGCGCGGCTTAGGGATTTTTTCAAAAAAAAGTTGTTCAGACGTCGAGGGCTAATTCTGCTTCCCATGATACAAACCCATCTGTTTCCACCGAAAAAGCTTTCAGGGGATCGTTTGCAACAGTTTGGGAACATTTTTGAGTGAATTGCAGAACGTCAGATTTTTGCTGAAATTGTGACCGCGCGGCTTAGGGATTTTTTCAAAAAAAGTTGTTCAGACGTCGAGGGCTAATTCTGTTTCCCATAAAAAAAACCTATCTGTTTCCACCGAAAAAGCTTTCAGGGGATCGTTTGCAACAGTTTGGGAACATTTTTGAGTGAATTGCAGAACGTCAGATTTTTGCTGAAATTGTGACCGCGCGGCTTAGGGATTTTTTCAAAAAAAGTTGTTCAGACGTCGAGGGCTAATTCTGTTTCCCATAAAAAAAACCTATCTGTTTCCACCGAAAAAGCTTTCAGGGGATCTTTTTCAACAGTTTGGGAACATTTTTGAGTGAATTGCAGAACGTCAGATTTTTGCTGAAATTGTGACCGCGCGGCTTAGGGATTTTTTCAAAAAAAGTTGTTCAGACGTCGAGGGCTAATTCTGCTTCCCATGATACAAACCCATCTGTTTCCACCGAAAAAGCTTTCAGGGGATCGTTTTCAACAGTTTGGGAACATTTTTGAGTGAATTGCAGAACGTCAGATTTTTGCTGAAATTGTGACCGCGCGGCTTAGGGATTTTTTCAAAAAAAGTTGTTCAGACGTCGAGGGCTAATTCTGTTTCCCATAAAAAAAACCTATCTGTTTCCACCGAAAAAGCTTTCAGGGGATCGTTTGCAACAGTTTGGGAACATTTTTGAGTGAATTGCAGAACGTCAGATTTTTGCTGAAATTGTGACCGCGCGGCTTAGGGATTTCTTCAAAAAAAGTTGTTCAGACGTCGAGGGCTAATTCTGCTTCCCATGATACAAACCCATCTGTTTCCACCGAAAAAGCTTTCAGGGGATCGTTTGCAACAGTTTGGGAACATTTTTGAGTGAATTGTAGAACGTCAGATTTTTGCTGAAATTGTGACCGCGCGGCTTAGGGATTTTTTCAAAAAAACTTGTTCAGACGTCGAGGTCTAATTCTGCTTCCCATGATACAAACCCATCTGTTTCCACCGAAAAAGCTTTCAGGGGATCGTTTTCAACAGTTTGGGAACATTTTTGAGTGAATTGCAGAACGTCAGATTTTTGCTGAAATTGTGACCGCGCGGCTTAGGGATTTTTTCAAAAAAAGTTGTTCAGACATCGAGGGCTAATTCTGTTTCCCATAAAAAAACCCTATCTGTTTCCACCGAAAAAGCTTTCAGGGGATCGTTTGCAACAGTTTTGCACCATTTCTGAGTGAATTGCGAAACGTCAGATTTTTGCTGAAATTGTGACCGCGCGGCTTAGGGATTTTTTCAAAAAAAAGTTGTTCAGACGTCGAGGGCTAATTCTGCTTCCCATGATACAAACCCATCTGTTTCCACCGAAAAAGCTTTCAGGGGATCGTTTTCAACAGTTTGGGAACATTTTTGAGTGAATTGCAGAACGTCAGATTTTTGCTGAAATTGTGACCGCGCAGCTTAGGGATTTTTTCAAAAAAAGTTGTTCAGACGTCGAGGGCTAATTCTGTTTCCCATAAAAAAAACCTATCTGTTTCCACCGAAAAAGCTTTCAGGGGATCGTTTGCAACAGTTTGGGAACATTTTTGAGTGAATTGCAGAACGTCAGATTTTTGCTGAAATTGTGACCGCGCGGCTTAGGGATTTTTTCAAAAAAAGTTGTTCAGACATCGAGGGCTAATTCTGTTTCCCATAAAAAAAACCTATCTGTTTCCACCGAAAAAGCTTTCAGGGGATCTTTTTCAACAGTTTGGGAACATTTTTGAGTGAATTGCAGAACGTCAGATTTTTGCTGAAATTGTGACCGCGCGGCTTAGGGATTTTTTCAAAAAAAGTTGTTCAGACGTCGAGGGCTAATTCTGCTTCCCATGATACAAACCCATCTGTTTCCACCGAAAAAGATTTCAGGGGATCGTTTTCAACAGTTTGGGAACATTTTTGAGTGAATTGCAGAACGTCAGATTTTTGCTGAAATTGTGACCGCGCGGCTTAGGGATTTTTTCAAAAAAAGTTGTTCAGACGTCGAGGGCTAATTCTGTTTCCCATAAAAAAAACCTATCTGTTTCCACCGAAAAAGCTTTCAGGGGATCGTTTGCAACAGTTTGGGAACATTTTTGAGTGAATTGCAGAACGTCAGATTTTTGCTGAAATTGTGACCGCGCGGCTTAGGGATTTCTTCAAAAAAAGTTGTTCAGACGTCGAGGGCTAATTCTGCTTCCCATGATACAAACCCATCTGTTTCCACCGAAAAAGCTTTCAGGGGATCATTTGCAACAGTTTGGGAACATTTTTGAGTGAATTGCAGAACGTCAGATTTTTGCTGAAATTGTGACCGCGCGGCTTAGGGATTTTTTCAAAAAAAGTTGTTCAGACGTCGAGGGCTAATTCTGTTTCCCATAAAAAAAACTATCTGTTTCCACCGAAAAAGCTTTCAGGGGATCGTTTGCAACAGTTTTGCACCATTTCTGAGTGAATTGCGAAACGTCAGATTTTTGCTGAAATTGTGACCGCGCGGCTTAGGGATTTTTTCAAAAAAAAGTTGTTCAGACGTCGAGGGCTAATTCTGCTTCCCATGATACAAACCCATCTGTTTCCACCGAAAAAGCTTTCAGGGGATCGTTTTCAACAGTTTGGGAACATTTTTGAGTGAATTGCAGAACGTCAGATTTTTGCTGAAATTGTGACCGCGCAGCTTAGGGATTTTTTCAAAAAAAGTTGTTCAGACGTCGAGGGCTAATTCTGTTTCCCATAAAAAAAACCTATCTGTTTCCACCGAAAAAGCTTTCAGGGGATCGTTTGCAACAGTTTGGGAACATTTTTGAGTGAATTGCAGAACGTCAGATTTTTGCTGAAATTGTGACCGCGCGGCTTAGGGATTTTTTCAAAAAAAGTTGTTCAGACATCGAGGGCTAATTCTGTTTCCCATAAAAAAAACCTATCTGTTTCCACCGAAAAAGCTTTCAGGGGATCTTTTTCAACAGTTTGGGAACATTTTTGAGTGAATTGCAGAACGTCAGATTTTTGCTGAAATTGTGACCGCGCGGCTTAGGGATTTTTTCAAAAAAAGTTGTTCAGACGTCGAGGGCTAATTCTGCTTCCCATGATACAAACCCATCTGTTTCCACCGAAAAAGATTTCAGGGGATCGTTTTCAACAGTTTGGGAACATTTTTGAGTGAATTGCAGAACGTCAGATTTTTGCTGAAATTGTGACCGCGCGGCTTAGGGATTTTTTCAAAAAAAGTTGTTCAGACGTCGAGGGCTAATTCTGTTTCCCATAAAAAAAACCTATCTGTTTCCACCGAAAAAGCTTTCAGGGGATCGTTTGCAACAGTTTGGGAACATTTTTGAGTGAATTGCAGAACGTCAGATTTTTGCTGAAATTGTGACCGCGCGGCTTAGGGATTTCTTCAAAAAAAGTTGTTCAGACGTCGAGGGCTAATTCTGCTTCCCATGATACAAACCCATCTGTTTCCACCGAAAAAGCTTTCAGGGGATCATTTGCAACAGTTTGGGAACATTTTTGAGTGAATTGCAGAACGTCAGATTTTTGCTGAAATTGTGACCGCGCGGCTTAGGGATTTTTTCAAAAAAAGTTGTTCAGACGTCGAGGGGTAATTCTGTTTCCCATAAAAAAAACTATCTGTTTCCACCGAAAAAGCTTTCAGGGGATCGTTTGCAACAGTTTGGGAACATTTTTGAGTGAATTGTAGAACGTCAGATTTTTGCTGAAATTGTGACCGCGCGGCTTAGGGATTTTTTCAAAAAAACTTGTTCAGACGTCGAGGTCTAATTCTGCTTCCCATGATACAAACCCATCTGTTTCCACCGAAAAAGCTTTCAGGGGATCGTTTTCAACAGTTTGGGAACATTTTTGAGTGAATTGCAGAACGTCAGATTTTTGCTGAAATTGTGACCGCGCGGCTTAGGGATTTTTTCAAAAAAAGTTGTTCAGACATCGAGGGCTAATTCTGTTTCCCATAAAAAAACCCTATCTGTTTCCACCGAAAAAGCTTTCAGGGGATCGTTTGCAACAGTTTTGCACCATTTCTGAGTGAATTGCGGAACGTCAGATTTTTGCTGAAATTGTGACCGCGCGGCTTAGGGATTTTTTCAAAAAAAAGTTGTTCAGACGTCGAGGGCTAATTCTGCTTCCCATGATACAAACCCATCTGTTTCCACCGAAAAAGCTTTCAGGGGATCGTTTGCAACAGTTTGGGAACATTTTTGAGTGAATTGCAGAACGTCAGATTTTTGCTGAAATTGTGACCGCGCGGCTTAGGGATTTTTTCAAAAAAAGTTGTTCAGACGTCGAGGGCTAATTCTGTTTCCCATAAAAAAAACCTATCTGTTTCCACCGAAAAAGCTTTCAGGGGATCGTTTGCAACAGTTTGGGAACATTTTTGAGTGAATTGCAGAACGTCAGATTTTTGCTGAAATTGTGACCGCGCGGCTTAGGGATTTTTTCAAAAAAAGTTGTTCAGACGTCGAGGGCTAATTCTGTTTCCCATAAAAAAAACCTATCTGTTTCCACCGAAAAAGCTTTCAGGGGATCTTTTTCAACAGTTTGGGAACATTTTTGAGTGAATTGCAGAACGTCAGATTTTTGCTGAAATTGTGACCGCGCGGCTTAGGGATTTTTTCAAAAAAAGTTGTTCAGACGTCGAGGGCTAATTCTGCTTCCCATGATACAAACCCATCTGTTTCCACCGAAAAAGCTTTCAGGGGATCGTTTTCAACAGTTTGGGAACATTTTTGAGTGAATTGCAGAACGTCAGATTTTTGCTGAAATTGTGACCGCGCGGCTTAGGGATTTTTTCAAAAAAAGTTGTTCAGACGTCGAGGGCTAATTCTGTTTCCCATAAAAAAAACCTATCTGTTTCCACCGAAAAAGCTTTCAGGGGATCGTTTGCAACAGTTTGGGAACATTTTTGAGTGAATTGCAGAACGTCAGATTTTTGCTGAAATTGTGACCGCGCGGCTTAGGGATTTCTTCAAAAAAAGTTGTTCAGACGTCGAGGGCTAATTCTGCTTCCCATGATACAAACCCATCTGTTTCCACCGAAAAAGCTTTCAGGGGATCATTTGCAACAGTTTGGGAACATTTTTGAGTGAATTGCAGAACGTCAGATTTTTGCTGAAATTGTGACCGCGCGGCTTAGGGATTTTTTCAAAAAAAGTTGTTCAGACGTCGAGGGGTAATTCTGTTTCCCATAAAAAAAACTATCTGTTTCCACCGAAAAAGCTTTCAGGGGATCGTTTGCAACAGTTTGGGAACATTTTTGAGTGAATTGTAGAACGTCAGATTTTTGCTGAAATTGTGACCGCGCGGCTTAGGGATTTTTTCAAAAAAACTTGTTCAGACGTCGAGGTCTAATTCTGCTTCCCATGATACAAACCCATCTGTTTCCACCGAAAAAGCGTTCAGGGGATCGTTTTCAACAGTTTGGGAACATTTTTGAGTGAATTGCAGAACGTCAGATTTTTGCTGAAATTGTGACCGCGCGGCTTAGGGATTTTTTCAAAAAAAGTTGTTCAGACATCGAGGGCTAATTCTGTTTCCCATAAAAAAACCCTATCTGTTTCCACCGAAAAAGCTTTCAGGGGATCGTTTGCAACAGTTTTGCACCATTTCTGAGTGAATTGCGGAACGTCAGATTTTTGCTGAAATTGTGACCGCGCGGCTTAGGGATTTTTTCAAAAAAAAGTTGTTCAGACGTCGAGGGCTAATTCTGCTTCCCATGATACAAACCCATCTGTTTCCACCGAAAAAGCTTTCAGGGGATCGTTTTCAACAGTTTGGGAACATTTTTGAGTGAATTGCAGAACGTCAGATTTTTGCTGAAATTGTGACCGCGCGGCTTAGGGATTTTTTCAAAAAAAGTTGTTCAGACGTCGAGGGCTAATTCTGTTTCCCATAAAAAAAACCTATCTGTTTCCACCGAAAAAGCTTTCAGGGGATCGTTTGCAACAGTTTGGGAACATTTTTGAGTGAATTGCAGAACGTCAGATTTTTGCTGAAATTGTGACCGCGCGGCTTAGGGATTTTTTCAAAAAAAGTTGTTCAGACGTCGAGGTCTAATTCTGCTTCCCATGATACAAACCCATCTGTTTCCACCGAAAAAGCTTTCAGGGGATCGTTTTCAACAGTTTGGGAACATTTTTGAGTGAATTGCAGAACGTCAGATTTTTGCTGAAATTGTGACCGCGCGGCTTAGGGATTTTTTCAAAAAAAGTTGTTCAGACATCGAGGGCTAATTCTGTTTCCCATGATTCAATCCCATCTGTTTCCACCAAAAAAGCTTTCAGGGGATCGTTTGCAACAGTTTGGGAAAATTTTTGAGTGAATTGCAGAACGTCAGATTTTTGCTGAAATTGTGACCGCGCGGCTTAGGGATTTTTTCAAAAAAAGTTGTTCAGACGTCGAGGGCTAATTCTGTTTCCCATAAAAAAAACCTATCTGTTTCCACCGAAAAAGCTTTCAGGGGATCGTTTGCAACAGTTTGGGAACATTTTTGAGTGAATTGCAGAACGTCAGATTTTTGCTGAAATTGTGACCGCGCGGCTTAGGGATTTTTTCAAAAAAAGTTGTTCAGACGTCGAGGGCTAATTCTGTTTCCCATAAAAAAAACCTATCTGTTTCCACCGAAAAAGCTTTCAGGGGATCGTTTGCAACAGTTTGGGAACATTTTTGAGTGAATTGCAGAACGTCAGATTTTTGCTGAAATTGTGACCGCGCGGCTTAGGGATTTTTTCAAAAAAAGTTGTTCAGACGTCGAGGGCTAATTCTGCTTCCCATGATACAAACCCATCTGTTTCCACCGAAAAAGCTTTCAGGGGATCGTTTGCAACAGTTTGGGAACATTTTTGAGTGAATTGCAGAACGTCAGATTTTTGCTGAAATTGTGACCGCGCGGCTTAGGGATTTTTTCAAAAAAAGTTGTTCAGACGTCGAGGGCTAATTCTGTTTCCCATAAAAAAAACCTATCTGTTTCCACCGAAAAAGCTTTCAGGGGATCGTTTGCAACAGTTTGGGAACATTTTTGAGTGAATTGCAGAACGTCAGATTTTTGCTGAAATTGTGACCGCGCGGCTTAGGGATTTTTTCAAAAAAAGTTGTTCAGACGTCGAGGGCTAATTCTGCTTCCCATGATACAAACCCATCTGTTTCCACCGAAAAAGCTTTCAGGGGATCGTTTGCAACAGTTTGGGAACATTTTTGAGTGAATTGCAGAACGTCAGAATTTTGCTGAAATTGTGACCGCGCGGCTGAGGGATTTTTTCAAAAAAAGTTGTTCAGACGTCGAGGGCTAATTTTGTTTCCCATAAAAAAACCTATCTGTTTCCACCAAAAAAGCTTTCAGGGGATCGTTTGCAACAGTTTTGCACCATGTCTGAGTGAATTGCGGAACGTCAGATTTTTGCTGAAATTGTGACCGCGCGGCTTAGGGATTTTTTCAAAAAAACTTGTTCAGACGTCGAGGTCTAATTCTGCTTCCCATGATACAAACCCATCTGTTTCCACCGAAAAAGCTTTCAGGGGATCGTTTTCAACAGTTTGGGAACATTTTTGAGTGAATTGCAGAACGTCAGATTTTTGCTGAAATTGTGACCGCGCGGCTTAGGGATTTTTTCAAAAAAAGTTGTTCAGACGTCGAGGGCTAATTCTGTTTCCCATAAAAAAAACCTATCTGTTTACACCGAAAAAGCTTTCAGGGGATCGTTTGCAACAGTTTTGCACCATTTCTGAGTGAATTGCGGAACGTCAGATTTTTGCTGAAATTGTGACCGCGCGGCTTAGGGATTTTTTCAAAAAAAGTTGTTCAGACGTCGAGGGCTAATTCTGCTTCCCATGATACAAACCCATCTGTTTCCACCGAAAAAGCTTTCAGGGGATCGTTTTCAACAGTTTGGGAACATTTTTGAGTGAATTGCAGAACGTCAGATTTTTGCTGAAATTGTGACCGCGCGGCTTAGGGATTTTTTCAAAAAAAGTTGTTCAGACGTCGAGGGCTAATTCTGTTTCCCATAAAAAAAACCTATCTGTTTCCACCGAAAAAGCTTGCAGGGGATCGTTTGCAACAGTTTGGGAACATTTTTGAGTGAATTGCAGAACGTCAGATTTTTGCTGAAATTGTGACCGCGCGGCTTAGGGATTTTTTCAAAAAAAGTTGTTCAGACGTCGAGGGCTAATTCTGTTTCCCATTAAAAAAACCTATCTGTTTCCACCGAAAAAGCTTTCAGGGGATCATTTGCAACAGTTTGGGAACATTTTTGAGTGAATTGCAGAACGTCAGATTTTTGCTGAAATTGTGACCGCGCGGCTTAGGGATTTTTTCAAAAAAAGTTGTTCAGACGTCGAGGGGTAATTCTGTTTCCCATAAAAAAAACTATCTGTTTCCACCGAAAAAGCTTTCAGGGGATCGTTTGCAACAGTTTGGGAACATTTTTGAGTGAATTGTAGAACGTCAGATTTTTGCTGAAATTGTGACCGCGCGGCTTAGGGATTTTTTCAAAAAAACTTGTTCAGACGTCGAGGTCTAATTCTGCTTCCCATGATACAAACCCATCTGTTTCCACCGAAAAAGCTTTCAGGGGATCGTTTTCAACAGTTTGGGAACATTTTTGAGTGAATTGCAGAACGTCAGATTTTTGCTGAAATTGTGACCGCGCGGCTTAGGGATTTTTTCAAAAAAAGTTGTTCAGACGTCGAGGTCTAATTCTGCTTCCCATGATACAAACCCATCTGTTTCCACCGAAAAAGCTTTCAGGGGATCGTTTTCAACAGTTTGGGAACATTTTTGAGTGAATTGCAGAACGTCAGATTTTTGCTGAAATTGTGACCGCGCGGCTTAGGGATTTTTTCAAAAAAAGTTGTTCAGACATCGAGGGCTAATTCTGTTTCCCATAAAAAAACCCTATCTGTTTCCACCGAAAAAGCTTTCAGGGGATCGTTTGCAACAGTTTTGCACCATTTCTGAGTGAATTGCGGAACGTCAGATTTTTGCTGAAATTGTGACCGCGCGGCTTAGGGATTTTTTCAAAAAAAAGTTGTTCAGACGTCGAGGGCTAATTCTGCTTCCCATGATACAAACCCATCTGTTTCCACCGAAAAAGCTTTCAGGGGATCGTTTTCAACAGTTTGGGAACATTTTTGAGTGAATTGCAGAACGTCAGATTTTTGCTGAAATTGTGACCGCGCGGCTTAGGGATTTTTTCAAAAAAAGTTGTTCAGACGTCGAGGGCTAATTCTGTTTCCCATAAAAAAAACCTATCTGTTTCCACCAAAAAAGCTTTCAGGGGATCGTTTGCAACAGTTTGGGAACATTTTTGAGTGAATTGCAGAACGTCAGATTTTTGCTGAAATTGTGACCGCGCGGCTTAGGGATTTTTTCAAAAAAAGTTGTTCAGACGTCGAGGGCTAATTCTGTTTCCCATAAAAAAAACCTATCTGTTTCCACCGAAAAAGCTTTCAGGGGATCGTTTGCAACAGTTTGGGAACATTTTTGAGTGAATTGCAGAACGTCAGATTTTTGCTGAAATTGTGACCGCGCGGCTTAGGGATTTTTTCAAAAAAAGTTGTTCAGACGTCGAGGGCTAATTCTGCTTCCCATAAAAAAAACCTATCTGTTTCCACCGAAAAAGCTTTCAGGGGATCGTTTGCAACAGTTTGGGAACATTTTTGAGTGAATTATAGAACGTCAGATTTTTGCTGAAATTGTGACCGCGCGGCTTAGGGATTTTTTCAAAAAAAGTTGTTCAGACGTCGAGGGCTAATTCTGCTTCCCATGATACAAACCCATATGTTTCCACCGAAAAAGCTTTCAGGGGATCGTTTGCAACAGTTTGGGAACATTTTTGAGTGAATTGCAGAACGTCAGATTTTTGCTGAAATTGTGACCGCGCGGCTTAGGGATTTTTTCAAAAAAAGTTGTTCAGACATCGAGGGCTAATTCTGTTTCCCATAAAAAAACCCTATCTGTTTCCACCGAAAAAGCTTTCAGGGGATCGTTTGCAACAGTTTTGCACCATTTCTGAGTGAATTGCGGAACGTCAGATTTTTGCTGAAATTGTGACCGCGCGGCTTAGGGATTTTTTCAAAAAAAAGTTGTTCAGACGTCGAGGGCTAATTCTGTTTCCCATGATTCAATCCCATCTGTTTCCACCAAAAAAGCTTTCAGGGGATCGTTTGCAACAGTTTGGGAAAAATTTTGAGTGAATTGCAGAACGTCAGATTTTTGCTGAAATTGTGACCGCGCGGCTTAGGGATTTTTTCAAAAAAAGTTGTTCAGACGTCGAGGGCTAATTCTGTTTCCCATAAAAAAAAACCTATCTGTTTCCACCGAAAAAGCTTTCAGGGGATCGTTTGCAACAGTTTGGGAACATTTTTGAGTGAATTGCAGAACGTCAGATTTTTGCTGAAATTGTGACCGCGCGGCTTAGGGATTTTTTCAAAAAAAGTTGTTCAGACGTCGAGGACTAATTCTGTTTCCCATAAAAAAAACCTATCTGTTTCCACCGAAAAAGCTTTCAGGGGATCGTTTGCAACAGTTTGGGAACATTTTTGAGTGAATTGCAGAACGTCAGATTTTTGCTGAAATTGTGACCGCGCGGCTTAGGGATTTTTTCAAAAAAAGTTGTTCAGACGTCGAGGTCTAATTCTGCTTCCCATAAAAAAAACCTATCTGTTTCCACCGAAAAAGCTTTCAGGGGATCGTTTGCAACAGTTTGGGAACATTTTTGAGTGAATTATAGAACGTCAGATTTTTGCTGAAATTGTGACCGCGCGGCTTAGGGATTTTTTCAAAAAAGTTGTTCAGACGTCGAGGGCTAATTCTGCTTCCCATGATACAAACCCATCTGTTTCCACCGAAAAAGCTTTCAGGGGATCGTTTGCAACAGTTTGGGAACATTTTTGAGTGAATTGCAGAACGTCAGATTTTTGCTGAAATTGTGACCGCGCGGCTTAGGGATTTTTTCAATAAAAGTTGTTCAGACGTCGAGGGCTAATTCTGTTTCCCATAAAAAAAACCTATCTGTTTCCACCGAAAAAGCTTTCAGGGGATCGTTTGCAACAGTTTGGGAACATTTTTGAGTGAATTGCAGAACGTCAGATTTTTGCTGAAATTGTGACCGCGCGGCTTAGGGATTTTTTCAAAAAAAGTTGTTCAGACGTCGAGGGCTAATTCTGTTTCCCATAAAAAAAAACCTATCTGTTTCCACCGAAAAAGCTTTCAGGGGATCGTTTGCAACAGTTTGGGAACATTTTTGAGTGAATTGCAGAACGTCAGATTTTTGCTGAAATTGTGACCGCGCGGCTTAGGGATTTTTTCAAAAAAAGTTGTTCAGACGTCGAGGGCTAATTCTGTTTCCCATAAAAAAAACCTATCTGTTTCCACCGAAAAAGCTTTCAGGGGATCGTTTGCAACAGTTTGGGAACATTTTTGAGTGAATTGCAGAACGTCAGATTTTTGCTGAAATTGTGACCGCGCGGCTTAGGGATTTTTTCAAAAAAAGTTGTTCAGACGTCGAGGTCTAATTCTGCTTCCCATAAAAAAAACCTATCTGTTTCCACCGAAAAAGCTTTCAGGGGATCGTTTGCAACAGTTTGGGAACATTTTTGAGTGAATTATAGAACGTCAGATTTTTGCTGAAATTGTGACCGCGCGGCTTAGGGATTTTTTCAAAAAAAGTTGTTCAGACGTCGAGGGCTAATTCTGCTTCCCATGATACAAACCCATCTGTTTCCACCGAAAAAGCTTTCAGGGGATCGTTTGCAACAGTTTGGGAACATTTTTGAGTGAATTGCAGAACGTCAGATTTTTGCTGAAATTGTGACCGCGCGGCTTAGGGATTTTTTCAATAAAAGTTGTTCAGACGTCGAGGGCTAATTCTGTTTCCCATAAAAAAAACCTATCTGTTTCCACCGAAAAAGCTTTCAGGGGATCGTTTGCAACAGTTTGGGAACATTTTTGAGTGAATTGCAGAACGTCAGATTTTTGCTGAAATTGTGACCGCGCGGCTTAGGGATTTTTTCAAAAAAAGTTGTTCAGACGTCGAGGGCTAATTCTGTTTCCCATAAAAAAAACCTATCTGTTTCCACCGAAAAAGCTTTCAGGGGATCGTTTGCAACAGTTTGGGAACATTTTTGAGTGAATTGCAGAACGTCAGATTTTTGCTGAAATTGTGACCGCGCGGCTTAGGGATTTTTTCAAAAAAAGTTGTTCAGACGTCGAGGGCTAATTCTGCTTCCCATGATACAAACCCATCTGTTTCCACCGAAAAAGCTTTCAGGGGATCATTTGCAACAGTTTGGGAACATTTTTGAGTGAATTGCAGAACGTCAGATTTTTGCTGAAATTGTGACCGCGCGGCTTAGGGATTTTTTCAAAAAAAGTTGTTCAGACGTCGAGGTCTAATTCTGCTTCCCATAAAAAAAACCTATCTGTTTCCACCGAAAAAGCTTTCAGGGGATCGTTTGCAACAGTTTGGGAACATTTTTGAGTGAATTATAGAACGTCAGATTTTTGCTGAAATTGTGACCGCGCGGCTTAGGGATTTTTTCAAAAAAAGTTGTTCAGACGTCGAGGGCTAATTCTGCTTCCCGTGATACAAACCCATCTGTTTCCACCGAAAAAGCTTTCAGGGGATCGTTTGCAACAGTTTGGGAACATTTTTGAGTGAATTGCAGAACGTCAGATTTTTGCTGAAATTGTGACCGCGCGGCTTAGGGATTTTTTCAATAAAAGTTGTTCAGACGTCGAGGGCTAATTCTGTTTCCCATAAAAAAAACCTATCTGTTTCCACCGAAAAAGCTTTCAGGGGATCGTTTGCAACAGTTTGGGAACATTTTTGAGTGAATTGCAGAACGTCAGATTTTTGCTGAAATTGTGACCGCGCGGCTTAGGGATTTTTTCAAAAAAAGTTGTTCAGACGTCGAGGGCTAATTCTGTTTCCCATAAAAAAAACCTATCTGTTTCCACCGAAAAAGCTTTCAGGGGATCGTTTGCAACAGTTTGGGAACATTTTTGAGTGAATTGCAGAACGTCAGATTTTTGCTGAAATTGTGACCGCGCGGCTTAGGGATTTTTTCAAAAAAAGTTGTTCAGACGTCGAGGGCTAATTCTGCTTCCCATGATACAAACCCATCTGTTTCCACCGAAAAAGCTTTCAGGGGATCATTTGCAACAGTTTGGGAACATTTTTGAGTGAATTGCAGAACGTCAGATTTTTGCTGAAATTGTGACCGCGCGGCTTAGGGATTTTTTCAAAAAAAGTTGTTCAGACGTCGAGGGCTAATTCTGCTTCCCATGATTCAAAGCCATCTGTTTCCACCGAAAAAGCTTTCAGGGGATCTTTTTCAACAGTTTGGGAACATTTTTGAGTGAATTGCAGAACGTCAGATTTTTGCTGAAATTGTGACCGCGCGGCTTAGGGATTTTTTCAAAAAAAGTTGTTCAGACGTCGAGGTCTAATTCTGCTTCCCATAAAAAAAACCTATCTGTTTCCACCGAAAAAGCTTTCAGGGGATCGTTTGCAACAGTTTGGGAACATTTTTGAGTGAATTATAGAACGTCAGATTTTTGCTGAAATTGTGACCGCGCGGCTTAGGGATTTTTTCAAAAAAAGTTGTTCAGACGTCGAGGGCTAATTCTGCTTCCCATGATACAAACCCATCTGTTTCCACCGAAAAAGCTTTCAGGGGATCGTTTGCAACAGTTTGGGAACATTTTTGAGTGAATTGCAGAACGTCAGATTTTTGCTGAAATTGTGACCGCGCGGCTTAGGGATTTTTTCAATAAAAGTTGTTCAGACGTCGAGGGCTAATTCTGTTTCCCATAAAAAAAACCTATCTGTTTCCACCGAAAAAGCTTTCAGGGGATCGTTTGCAACAGTTTGGGAACATTTTTGAGTGAATTGCAGAACGTCAGATTTTTGCTGAAATTGTGACCGCGCGGCTTAGGGATTTTTTCAAAAAAAGTTGTTCAGACGTCGAGGGCTAATTCTGTTTCCCATAAAAAAAACCTATCTGTTTCCACCGAAAAAGCTTTCAGGGGATCGTTTGCAACAGTTTGGGAACATTTTTGAGTGAATTGCAGAACGTCAGATTTTTGCTGAAATTGTGACCGCGCGGCTTAGGGATTTTTTCAAAAAAAGTTGTTCAGACGTCGAGGGCTAATTCTGCTTCCCATGATACAAACCCATCTGTTTCCACCGAAAAAGCTTTCAGGGGATCATTTGCAACAGTTTGGGAACATTTTTGAGTGAATTGCAGAACGTCAGATTTTTGCTGAAATTGTGACCGCGCGGCTTAGGGATTTTTTCAAAAAAAGTTGTTCAGACGTCGAGGTCTAATTCTGCTTCCCATAAAAAAAACCTATCTGTTTCCACCGAAAAAGCTTTCAGGGGATCGTTTGCAACAGTTTGGGAACATTTTTGAGTGAATTATAGAACGTCAGATTTTTGCTGAAATTGTGACCGCGCGGCTTAGGGATTTTTTCAAAAAAAGTTGTTCAGACGTCGAGGGCTAATTCTGCTTCCCATGATACAAACCCATCTGTTTCCACCGAAAAAGCTTTCAGGGGATCGTTTGCAACAGTTTGGGAACATTTTTGAGTGAATTGCAGAACGTCAGATTTTTGCTGAAATTGTGACCGCGCGGCTTTGGGATTTTTTCAATAAAAGTTGTTCAGACGTCGAGGGCTAATTCTGTTTCCCATAAAAAAAACCTATCTGTTTCCACCGAAAAAGCTTTCAGGGGATCGTTTGCAACAGTTTGGGAACATTTTTGAGTGAATTGCAGAACGTCAGATTTTTGCTGAAATTGTGACCGCGCGGCTTAGGGATTTTTTCAAAAAAAGTTGTTCAGACGTCGAGGGCTAATTCTGTTTCCCATAAAAAAAACCTATCTGTTTCCACCGAAAAAGCTTTCAGGGGATCGTTTGCAACAGTTTGGGAACATTTTTGAGTGAATTGCAGAACGTCAGATTTTTGCTGAAATTGTGACCGCGCGGCTTAGGGATTTTTTCAAAAAAAGTTGTTCAGACGTCGAGGGCTAATTCTGCTTCCCATGATACAAACCCATCTGTTTCCACCGAAAAAGCTTTCAGGGGATCATTTGCAACAGTTTGGGAACATTTTTGAGTGAATTGCAGAACGTCAGATTTTTGCTGAAATTGTGACCGCGCGGCTTAGGGATTTTTTCAAAAAAAGTTGTTCAGACGTCGAGGGCTAATTCTGCTTCCCATGATTCAAAGCCATCTGTTTCCACCGAAAAAGCTTTCAGGGGATCTTTTTCAACAGTTTGGGAACATTTTTGAGTGAATTGCAGAACGTCAGATTTTTGCTGAAATTGTGACCGCGCGGCTTAGGGATTTTTTCAAAAAAAGTTGTTCAGACGTCGAGGGCTAATTCTGCTTCCCATGATACAAACCCATCTGTTTCCACCGAAAAAGCTTTCAGGGGATCGTTTGCAACAGTTTGGGAACATTTTTGAGTGAATTGCAGAACGTCAGATTTTTGCTGAAATTGTGACCGCGCGGCTTAGGGATTTTTTCAAAAAAAGTTGTTCAGACGTCGAGGGCTAATTCTGCTTCCCATGATACAAACCCATCTGTTTCCACCGAAAAAGCTTTCAGGGGATCGTTTGCAACAGTTTGGGAACATTTTTGAGTGAATTGCAGAACGTCAGATTTTTGCTGAAATTGTGACCGCGCGGCTTAGGGATTTCTTCAAAAAAAGTTGTTCAGACGTCGAGGGCTAATTCTGCTTCCCATGATACAAACCCATCTGTTTCCACCGAAAAAGCTTTCAGGGGATCGTTTGCAACAGTTTGGGAACATTTTTGAGTGAATTGCAGAACGTCAGATTTTTGCTGAAATTGTGACCGCGCGGCTTAGGGATTTTTTCAAAAAAAGTTGTTCAGACGTCGAGGGCTAATTCTGCTTCCCATGATACAAACCCATCTGTTTCCACCGAAAAAGCTTTCAGGGGATCATTTGCAACAGTTTGGGAACATTTTTGAGTGAATTGCAGAACGTCAGATTTTTGCTGAAATTGTGACCGCGCGGCTTAGGGATTTTTTCAAAAAAAGTTGTTCAGACGTCGAGGGCTAATTCTGCTTCCCATGATTCAAAGCCATCTGTTTCCACCGAAAAAGCTTTCAGGGGATCTTTTTCAACAGTTTGGGAACATTTTTGAGTGAATTGCAGAACGTCAGATTTTTGCTGAAATTGTGACCGCGCGGCTTAGGGATTTTTTCAAAAAAAGTTGTTCAGACGTCGAGGGCTAATTCTGCTTCCCATGATACAAACCCATCTGTTTCCACCGAAAAAGCTTTCAGGGGATCGTTTGCAACAGTTTGGGAACATTTTTGAGTGAATTGCAGAACGTCAGATTTTTGCTGAAATTGTGACCGCGCGGCTTAGGGATTTTTTCAAAAAAAGTTGTTCAGACGTCGAGGGCTAATTTTGTTTCCCATAAAAAAACCTATCTGTTTCCACCAAAAAAGCTTTCAGGGGATCGTTTGCAACAGTTTTGCACCATTTCTGAGTGAATTGCGGAACGTCAGATTTTTGCTGAAATTGTGACCGCGCGGCTTAGGGATTTTTTCAAAAAAAGTTGTTCAGACGTCGAGGGCTAATTCTGCTTCCCATGATACAAACCCATCTGTTTCCACCGAAAAAGCTTTCAGGGGATCGTTTTCAACAGTTTGGGAACATTTTTGAGTGAATTGCAGAACGTCAGATTTTTGCTGAAATTGTGACCGCGCGGCTTAGGGATTTTTTCAAAAAAAGTTGTTCAGACGTCGAGGGCTAATTCTGTTTCCCATAAAAAAAACCTATCTGTTTCCACCGAAAAAGCTTTCAGGGGATCGTTTGCTACAGTTTGGGAACATTTTTGAGTGAATTGCAGAACGTCAGATTTTTGCTGAAATTGTGACCGCGCGGCTTAGGGATTTTTTCAAAAAAAGTTGTTCAGACGTCGAGGGCTAATTCTGTTTCCCATGATACAAACCCATCTGTTTCCACCGAAAAAGCTTTCAGGGGATCGTTTGCAACAGTTTGGGAACATTTTTGAGTGAATTGCAGAACGTCAGATTTTTGCTGAAATTGTGACCGCGCGGCTTAGGGATTTTTTCAAAAAAAGTTGTTCAGACGTCGAGGGCTAATTCTGCTTCCCATGATACAAACCCATCTGTTTCCACCGAAAAAGCTTTCAAGGGATCGTTTGCAACAGTTTGGGAACATTTTTGAGTGAATTGCAGAACGTCAGAATTTTGCTGAAATTGTGACCGCGCGGCTTAGGGATTTTTTCAAAAAAAGTTGTTCAGACGTCGAGGGCTAATTTTGTTTCCCATAAAAAAACCTATCTGTTTCCACCAAAAAAGCTTTCAGGGGATCGTTTGCAACAGTTTTGCACCATTTCTGAGTGAATTGCGGAACGTCAGATTTTTGCTGAAATTGTGACCGCGTGGCTTAGGGATTTTTTCAAAAAAACTTGTTCAGACGTCGAGGTCTAATTCTGCTTCCCATGATACAAACCCATCTGTTTCCACCGAAAAAGCTTTCAGGGGATCGTTTGCAACAGTTTGGGAACATTTTTGAGTGAATTGCAGAACGTCAGATTTTTGCTGAAATTGTGACCGCGCGGCTTAGGGATTTTTTCAAAAAAAGTTGTTCAGACGTCGAGGGCTAATTCTGCTTCCCATGATACAAACCCATCTGTTTCCACCGAAAAAGCTTTCAGGGGATCGTTTGCAACAGTTTGGGAACATTTTTGAGTGAATTGCAGAACGTCAGAATTTTGCTGAAATTGTGACCGCGCGGCTTAGGGATTTTTTCAAAAAAAGTTGTTCAGACGTCGAGGGCTAATTTTGTTTCCCATAAAAAAACCTATCTGTTTCCACCAAAAAAGCTTTCAGGGGATCGTTTGCAACAGTTTTGCACCATTTCTGAGTGAATTGCGGAACGTCAGATTTTTGCTGAAATTGTGACCGCGCGGCTTAGGGATTTTTTCAAAAAAACTTGTTCAGACGTCGAGGTCTAATTCTGCTTCCCATGATACAAACCCATCTGTTTCCACCGAAAAAGCTTTCAGGGGATCGTTTTCAACAGTTTGGGAACATTTTTGAGTGAATTGCAGAACGTCAGATTTTTGCTGAAATTGTGAACGCGCGGCTTAGGGATTTTTTCAAAAAAAGTTGTTCAGACGTCGAGGGCTAATTCTGTTTCCCATAAAAAAACCTATCTGTTTCCACCAAAAAAGCTTTCAGGGGATCGTTTGCAACAGTTTTGCACCATTTCTGAGTGAATTGCAGAACGTCAGATTTTTGCTGAAATTGTGACCGCGCGGCTTAGGGATTTTTTCAAAAAAACTTGTTCAGACGTCGAGGTCTAATTCTGCTTCCCATGATACAAACCCATCTGTTTCCACCGAAAAAGCTTTCAGGGGATCGTTTGCAACAGTTTGGGAACATTTTTGAGTGAATTGCAGAACGTCAGAATTTTGCTGAAATTGTGACCGCGCGGCTTAGGGATTTTTTCAAAAAAAGTTGTTCAGACGTCGAGGGCTAATTTTGTTTCCCATAAAAAAACCTATCTGTTTCCACCAAAAAAGCTTTCAGGGGATCGTTTGCAACAGTTTTGCACCATTTCTGAGTGAATTGCGGAACGTCAGATTTTTGCTGAAATTGTGACCGCGCGGCTTAGGGATTTTTTCAAAAAAACTTGTTCAGACGTCGAGGTCTAATTCTGCTTCCCATGATACAAACCCATCTGTTTCCACCGAAAAAGCTTTCAGGGGATCGTTTTCAACAGTTTGGGAACATTTTTGAGTGAATTGCAGAACGTCAGATTTTTGCTGAAATTGTGACCGCGCGGCTTAGGGATTTTTTCAAAAAAAGTTGTTCAGACGTCGAGGGCTAATTCTGTTTCCCATAAAAAAAACCTATCTGTTTCCACCGAAAAAGCTTTCAGGGGATCGTTTGCAACAGTTTTGCACCATTTCTGAGTGAATTGCGGAACGTCAGATTTTTGCTGAAATTGTGACCGCGCGGCTTAGGGATTTTTTCAAAAAAAGTTGTTCAGACGTCGAGGGCTAATTCTGCTTCCCATGATACAAACCCATCTGTTTCCACCGAAAAAGCTTTCAGGGGATCGTTTGCAACAGTTTGGGAACATTTTTGAGTGAATTGCAGAACGTCAGATTTTTGCTGAAATTGTGACCGCGCGGCTTAGGGATTTTTTCAAAAAAAGTTGTTCAGACGTCGAGGGCTAATTCTGTTTCCCATAAAAAAAACCTATCTGTTTCCACCGAAAAAGCTTGCAGGGGATCGTTTGCAACAGTTTGGGAACATTTTTGAGTGAATTGCAGAACGTCAGATTTTTGCTGAAATTGTGACCGCGCGGCTTAGGGATTTTTTCAAAAAAAGTTGTTCAGACGTCGAGGGCTAATTCTGTTTCCCATAAAAAAAACCTATCTGTTTCCACCGAAAAAGCTTTCAGGGGATCGTTTGCAACAGTTTGGGAACATTTTTGAGTGAATTGCAGAACGTCAGATTTTTGCTGAAATTGTGACCGCGCGGCTTAGGGATTTCTTCAAAAAAAGTTGTTCAGACGTCGAGGGCTAATTCTGCTTCCCATGATACAAACCCATCTGTTTCCACCGAAAAAGCTTTCAGGGGATCATTTGCAACAGTTTGGGAACATTTTTGAGTGAATTGCAGAACGTCAGATTTTTGCTGAAATTGTGACCGCGCGGCTTAGGGATTTTTTCAAAAAAAGTTGTTCAGACGTCGAGGGGTAATTCTGTTTCCCATAAAAAAAACTATCTGTTTCCACCGAAAAAGCTTTCAGGGGATCGTTTGCAACAGTTTGGGAACATTTTTGAGTGAATTGTAGAACGTCAGATTTTTGCTGAAATTGTGACCGCGCGGCTTAGGGATTTTTTCAAAAAAACTTGTTCAGACGTCGAGGTCTAATTCTGCTTCCCATGATACAAACCCATCTGTTTCCACCGAAAAAGCTTTCAGGGGATCGTTTTCAACAGTTTGGGAACATTTTTGAGTGAATTGCAGAACGTCAGATTTTTGCTGAAATTGTGACCGCGCGGCTTAGGGATTTTTTCAAAAAAAGTTGTTCAGACGTCGAGGGCTAATTCTGTTTCCCATAAAAAAAACCTATCTGTTTCCACCGAAAAAGCTTTCAGGGGATCGTTTGCAACAGTTTTGCACCATTTCTGAGTGAATTGCGGAACGTCAGATTTTTGCTGAAATTGTGACCGAGCGGCTTAGGGATTTTTTCAAAAAAACTTGTTCAGACGTCGAGGGCTAATTCTGCTTCCCATGATACAAACCCATCTGTTTCCACCGAAAAAGCTTTCAGGGGATCATTTGCAACAGTTTGGGAACATTTTTGAGTGAATTGCAGAACGTCAGATTTTTGCTGAAATTGTGACCGCGCGGCGTAGGGATTTTTTCAAAAAAAGTTGTTCAGACGTCGAGGTCTAATTCTGCTTCCCATGATACAAACCCATCTGTTTCCACCGAAAAAGCTTTCAGGGGATCGTTTTCAACAGTTTGGGAACATTTTAGAGTGAATTGCAGAACGTCAGATTTTTGCTGAAATTGTGACCGCGCGGCTTAGGGATTTTTTCAAAAAAAGTTGTTCAGACGTCGAGGGCTAATTCTGTTTCCCATAAAAAAAACCTATCTGTTTCCACCGAAAAAGCTTTCAGGGGATCGTTTGCAACAGTTTGGGAACATTTTTGAGTGAATTGCAGAACGTCAGATTTTTGCTGAAATTGTGACCGCGCGGCTTAGGGATTTTTTCAAAAAAAGTTGTTCAGACGTCGAGGGCTAATTCTGTTTCCCATAAAAAAAACCTATCTGTTTCCACCGAAAAAGCTTTCAGGGGATCGTTTGCAACAGTTTGGGAACATTTTTGAGTGAATTGCAGAACGTCAGATTTTTGCTGAAATTGTGACCGCGCGGCTTAGGGATTTTTTCAAAAAAAGTTGTTCAGACGTCGAGGGCTAATTCTGTTTCCCATTAAAAAAACCTATCTGTTTCCACCGAAAAAGCTTTCAGGGGATCGTTTGCAACAGTTTGGGAACATTTTTGAGTGAATTGCAGAACGTCAGAATTTTGCTGAAATTGTGACCGCGCGGCTTAGGGATTTTTTCAAAAAAAGTTGGTCAGACGTCGAGGGCTAATTTTGTTTCCCATAAAAAAACCTATCTGTTTCCACCAAAAAAGCTTTCAGGGGATCGTTTGCAACAGTTTTGCACCATTTCTGAGTGAATTGCGGAACGTCAGATTTTTGCTGAAATTGTGACCGCGCGGCTTAGGGATTTTTTCAAAAAAACTTGTTCAGACGTCGAGGTCTAATTCTGCTTCCCATGATACAAACCCATCTGTTTCCACCGAAAAAGCTTTCAGGGGATCGTTTTCAACAGTTTGGGAACATTTTTGAGTGAATTGCAGAACGTCAGATTTTTGCTGAAATTGTGACCGCGCGGCTTAGGGATTTCTTCAAAAAAAGTTGTTCAGACGTCGAGGGCTAATTCTGCTTCCCATGATACAAACCCATCTGTTTCCACCGAAAAAGCTTTCAGGGGATCATTTGCAACAGTATGGGAACATTTTTGAGTGAATTGCAGAACGTCAGATTTTTGCTGAAATTGTGACCGCGCGGCTTAGGGATTTCTTCAAAAAAAGTTGTTCAGACGTCGAGGGCTAATTCTGCTTCCCATGATACAAACCCATCTGTTTCCACCGAAAAAGCTTTCAGGGGATCATTTGCAACAGTATGGGAACATTTTTGAGTGAATTGCAGAACGTCAGATTTTTGCTGAAATTGTGACCGCGCGGCTTAGGGATTTTTTCAAAAAAAGTTGTTCAGACGTCGAGGGGTAATTCTGTTTCCCATAAAAAAAACTATCTGTTTCCACCGAAAAAGCTTTCAGGGGATCATTTGCAACAGTTTGGGAACATTTTTGAGTGAATTGTAGAACGTCAGATTTTTGCTGAAATTGTGACCGCGCGGCTTAGGGATTTTTTCAAAAAAACTTGTTCAGACGTCGAGGTCTAATTCTGCTTCCCATGATACAAACCCATCTGTTTCCACCGAAAAAGCTTTCAGGGGATCGTTTTCAACAGTTTGGGAACATTTTTGAGTGAATTGCAGAACGTCAGATTTTTGCTGAAATTGTGACCGCGCGCCTTAGGGATTTTTTCAAAAAAAGTTGTTCAGACGTCGAGGGCTAATTCTGTTTCCCATAAAAAAAACCTATCTGTTTCCACCGAAAAAGCTTTCAGGGGATCGTTTGCAACAGTTTTGCACCATTTCTGAGTGAATTGCGGAACGTCAGATTTTTGCTGAAATTGTGACCGCGCGGCTTAGGGATTTTTTCAAAAAAACTTGTTCAGACGTCGAGGGCTAATTCTGCTTCCCATGATACAAACCCATCTGTTTCCACCGAAAAAGCTTTCAGGGGATCGTTTTCAACAGTTTGGGAACATTTTTGAGTGAATTGCAGAACGTCAGATTTTTGCTGAAATTGTGACCGCGCGGCTTAGGGATTTTTTCAAAAAAAGTTGTTCAGACGTCGAGGGCTAATTCTGTTTCCCATAAAAAAAACTATCTGTTTCCACCGAAAAAGCTTTCAGGGGATCGTTTGCAACAGTTTGGGAACATTTTTGAGTGAATTGTAGAACGTCAGATTTTTGCTGAAATTGTGACCGCGCGGCTTAGGGATTTTTTCAAAAAAACTTGTTCAGACGTCGAGGTCTAATTCTGCTTCCCATGATACAAACCCATCTGTTTCCACCGAAAAAGCTTTCAGGGGATCGTTTTCAACAGTTTGGGAACATTTTAGAGTGAATTGCAGAACGTCAGATTTTTGCTGAAATTGTGACCGCGCGGCTTAGGGATTTTTTCAAAAAAAGTTGTTCAGACGTCGAGGGCTAATTTTGTTTCCCATAAAAAAAACCTATCTGTTTCCACCGAAAAAGCTTTCAGGGGATCGTTTGCAACAGTTTTGCACCATTTCTGAGTGAATTGCGGAACGTCAGATTTTTGCTGAAATTGTGACCGCGCGGCTTAGGGATTTTTTCAAAAAAACTTGTTCAGACGTCGAGGTCTAATTCTGCTTCCCATGATACAAACCCATCTGTTTCCACCGAAAAAGCTTTCAGGGGATCGTTTTCAACAGTTTGGGAACATTTTTGAGTGAATTGCAGAACGTCAGATTTTTGCTGAAATTGTGACCGCGCGGCTTAGGGATTTTTTCAAAAAAAGTTGTTCAGACGTCGAGGGCTAATTCTGTTTCCCATAAAAAAAACCTATCTGTTTCCACCGAAAAAGCTTGCAGGGGATCGTTTGCAACAGTTTGGGAACATTTTTGAGTGAATTGCAGAACGTCAGATTTTTGCTGAAATTGTGACCGCGCGGCTTAGGGATTTTTTCAAAAAAAGTTGTTAAGACGTCGAGGGCTAATTCTGTTTCCCATTAAAAAAACCTATCTGTTTCCACCGAAAAAGCTTTCAGGGGATCGTTTGCAACAGTTTGGGAACATTTTTGAGTGAATTGCAGAACGTCAGATTTTTGCTGAAATTGTGACCGCGCGGCTTAGGGATTTCTTCAAAAAAAGTTGTTCAGACGTCGAGGGCTAATTCTGCTTCCCATGATACAAACCCATCTGTTTCCACCGAAAAAGCTTTCAGGGGATCATTTGCAACAGTATGGGAACATTTTTGAGTGAATTGCAGAACGTCAGATTTTTGCTGAAATTGTGACCGCGCGGCTTAGGGATTTTTTCAAAAAAAGTT
This sequence comes from Podarcis tiliguerta, assembly GCF_965153285.1. Taxonomy (NCBI): domain Eukaryota; kingdom Metazoa; phylum Chordata; class Lepidosauria; order Squamata; family Lacertidae; genus Podarcis; species Podarcis tiliguerta. Next base: position 85,732,921 of record NC_139538.1, on the reverse strand, counting down.
GTTCAGACGTCGAGGGGTAATTCTGTTTCCCATAAAAAAAACTATCTGTTTCCACCGAAAAAGCTTTCAGGGGATCATTTGCAACAGTTTGGGAACATTTTTGAGTGAATTGTAGAACGTCAGATTTTTGCTGAAATTGTGACCGCGCGGCTTAGGGATTTTTTCAAAAAAACTTGTTCAGACGTCGAGGTCTAATTCTGCTTCCCATGATACAAACCCATCTGTTTCCACCGAAAAAGCTTTCAGGGGATCGTTTTCAACAGTTTGGGAACATTTTTGAGTGAATTGCAGAACGTCAGATTTTTGCTGAAATTGTGACCGCGCGCCTTAGGGATTTTTTCAAAAAAAGTTGTTCAGACGTCGAGGGCTAATTCTGTTTCCCATAAAAAAAACCTATCTGTTTCCACCGAAAAAGCTTTCAGGGGATCGTTTGCAACAGTTTTGCACCATTTCTGAGTGAATTGCGGAACGTCAGATTTTTGCTGAAATTGTGACCGCGCGGCTTAGGGATTTTTTCAAAAAAACTTGTTCAGACGTCGAGGGCTAATTCTGCTTCCCATGATACAAACCCATCTGTTTCCACCGAAAAAGCTTTCAGGGGATCGTTTTCAACAGTTTGGGAACATTTTTGAGAGAATTGCAGAACGTCAGATTTTTGCTGAAATTGTGACCGCGCGGCTTAGGGATTTTTTCAAAAAAAGTTGTTCAGACGTCGAGGGCTAATTCTGTTTCCCATAAAAAAAACTATCTGTTTCCACCGAAAAAGCTTTCAGGGGATCGTTTGCAACAGTTTGGGAACATTTTTGAGTGAATTGTAGAACGTCAGATTTTTGCTGAAATTGTGACCGCGCGGCTTAGGGATTTTTTCAAAAAAACTTGTTCAGACGTCGAGGTCTAATTCTGCTTCCCATGATACAAACCCATCTGTTTCCACCGAAAAAGCTTTCAGGGGATCGTTTTCAACAGTTTGGGAACATTTTAGAGTGAATTGCAGAACGTCAGATTTTTGCTGAAATTGTGACCGCGCGGCTTAGGGATTTTTTCAAAAAAAGTTGTTCAGACGTCGAGGGCTAATTCTGTTTCCCATAAAAAAAACCTATCTGTTTCCACCGAAAAAGCTTTCAGGGGATCGTTTGCAACAGTTTTGCACCATTTCTGAGTGAATTGCGGAACGTCAGATTTTTGCTGAAATTGTGACCGCGCGGCTTAGGGATTTTTTCAAAAAAAGTTGTTCAGACGTCGAGGGCTAATTCTGCTTCCCATGATACAAACCCATCTGTTTCCACCGAAAAAGCTTTCAGGGGATCGTTTTCAACAGTTTGGGAACATTTTTGAGTGAATTGCAGAACGTCAGATTTTTGCTGAAATTGTGACCGCGCGGCTTAGGGATTTTTTCAAAAAAAGTTGTTCAGACGTCGAGGGCTAATTCTGTTTCCCATAAAAAAAACCTATCTGTTTCCACCGAAAAAGCTTGCAGGGGATCGTTTGCAACAGTTTGGGAACATTTTTGAGTGAATTGCAGAACGTCAGATTTTTGCTGAAATTGTGACCGCGCGGCTTAGGGATTTTTTCAAAAAAAGTTGTTCAGACGTCGAGGGCTAATTCTGTTTCCCATTAAAAAAACCTATCTGTTTCCACCGAAAAAGCTTTCAGGGGATCGTTTGCAACAGTTTGGGAACATTTTTGAGTGAATTGCAGAACGTCAGATTTTTGCTGAAATTGTGACCGCGCGGCTTAGGGATTTTTTCAAAAAAAGTTGTTCAGACGTCGAGGGCTAATTCTGTTTCCCATAAAAAAAACCTATCTGTTTCCACCGAAAAAGCTTTCAGGGGATCGTTTGCAACAGTTTGGGAACATTTTTGAGTGAATTGCAGAACGTCAGATTTTTGCTGAAATTGTGACCGCGCGGCTTAGGGATTTTTTCAAAAAAAGTTGTTCAGACGTCGAGGGGTAATTCTGTTTCCCATAAAAAAAACTATCTGTTTCCACCGAAAAAGCTTTCAGGGGATCGTTTGCAACAGTTTGGGAACATTTTTGAGTGAATTGTAGAACGTCAGATTTTTGCTGAAATTGTGACCGCGCGGCTTAGGGATTTATTCAAAAAAACTTGTTCAGACGTCGAGGTCTAATTCTGCTTCCCATGATACAAACCCATCTGTTTCCACCGAAAAAGCTTTCAGGGGATCGTTTTCAACAGTTTGGGAACATTTTAGAGTGAATTGCAGAACGTCAGATTTTTGCTGAAATTGTGACCGCGCGGCTTAGGGATTTTTTCAAAAAAAGTTGTTCAGACATCGAGGGCTAATTCTGTTTCCCATAAAAAAACCCTATCTGTTTCCACCGAAAAAGCTTTCAGGGGATCGTTTGCAACAGTTTTGCACCATTTCTGAGTGAATTGCGGAACGTCAGATTTTTGCTGAAATTGTGACCGCGCGGCTTAGGGATTTTTTCAAAAAAAACTTGTTCAGACGTCGAGGGCTAATTCTGCTTCCCATGATACAAACCCATCTGTTTCCACCGAAAAAGCTTTCAGGGGATCGTTTTCAACAGTTTGGGAACATTTTTGAGTGAATTGCAGAACGTCAGATTTTTGCTGAAATTGTGACCGCGCGGCTTAGGGATTTTTTCAAAAAAAGTTGTTCAGACGTCGAGGGCTAATTCTGCTTCCCATGATACAAACCCATCTGTTTCCACCGAAAAAGCTTTCAGGGGATCGTTTTCAACAGTTTGGGAACATTTTTGAGTGAATTGCAGAACGTCAGATTTTTGCTGAAATTGTGACCGCGCGGCTTAGGGATTTTTTCAAAAAAAGTTGTTCAGACGTCGAGGGCTAATTCTGTTTCCCATAAAAAAAACCTATCTGTTTCCACCGAAAAAGCTTGCAGGGGATCGTTTGCAACAGTTTAGGAACATTTTTGAGTGAATTGCAGAACGTCAGATTTTTGCTGAAATTGTGACCGCGCGGCTTAGGGATTTTTTCAAAAAAAGTTGTTCAGACGTCGAGGGCCAATTCTGTTTCCCATTAAAAAAACCTATCTGTTTCCTCCGAAAAAGCTTTCAGGGGATCGTTTGCAACAGTTTGGGAACATTTTTGAGTGAATTGCAGAACGTCAGATTTTTGCTGAAATTGTGACCGCGCGGCTTAGGGATTTCTTCAAAAAAAGTTGTTCAGACGTCGAGGGCTAATTCTGCTTCCCATGATACAAACCCATCTGTTTCCACCGAAAAAGCTTTCAGGGGATCATTTGCAACAGTTTGGGAACATTTTTGAGTGAATTGCAGAACGTCAGATTTTTGCTGAAATTGTGACCGCGCGGCTTAGGGATATTTTCAAAAAAAGTTGTTCAGACGTCGAGGGGTAATTCTGTTTCCCATAAAAAAAACTATCTGTTTCCACCGAAAAAGCTTTCAGGGGATCGTTTGCAACAGTTTGGGAACATTTTTTAGTGAATTGTAGAACGTCAGATTTTTGCTGAAATTGTGACCGCGCGGCTTAGGGATTTTTTCAAAAAAACTTGTTCAGACGTCGAGGTCTAATTCTGCTTCCCATGATACAAACCCATCTGTTTCCACCGAAAAAGCTTTCAGGGGATCGTTTTCAACAGTTTGGGAACATTTTTGAGTGAATTGCAGAACGTCAGATTTTTGCTGAAATTGTGACCGCGCGGCTTAGGGATTTTTTCAAAAAAAGTTGTTCAGACATCGAGGGCTAATTCTGTTTCCCATAAAAAAACCCTATCTGTTTCCACCGAAAAAGCTTTCAGGGGATCGTTTGCAACAGTTTTGCACCATTTCTGAGTGAATTGCGGAACGTCAGATTTTTGCTGAAATTGTGACCGCGCGGCTTAGGGATTTTTTCAAAAAAAAGTTGTTCAGACGTCGAGGGCTAATTCTGCTTCCCATGATACAAACCCATCTGTTTCCACCGAAAAAGCTTTCAGGGGATCGTTTTCAACAGTTTGGGAACATTTTTGAGTGAATTGCAGAACGTCAGATTTTTGCTGAAATTGTGACCGCGCGGCTTAGGGATTTTTTCAAAAAAAGTTGTTCAGACATCGAGGGCTAATTCTGTTTCCCATAAAAAAACCCTATCTGTTTCCACCGAAAAAGCTTTCAGGGGATCGTTTGCAACAGTTTTGCACCATTTCTGAGTGAATTGCGGAACGTCAGATTTTTGCTGAAATTGTGACCGCGCGGCTTAGGGATTTTTTCAAAAAAAACTTGTTCAGACGTCGAGGGCTAATTCTGCTTCCCATGATACAAACCCATCTGTTTCCACCGAAAAAGCTTTCAGGGGATCGTTTTCAACAGTTTGGGAACATTTTTGAGTGAATTGCAGAACGTCAGATTTTTGCTGAAATTGTGACCGCGCGGCTTAGGGATTTTTTCAAAAAAAGTTGTTCAGACGTCGAGGGCTAATTCTGCTTCCCATGATACAAACCCATCTGTTTCCACCGAAAAAGCTTTCAGGGGATCGTTTTCAACAGTTTGGGAACATTTTTGAGTGAATTGCAGAACGTCAGATTTTTGCTGAAATTGTGACCGCGCGGCTTAGGGATTTTTTCAAAAAAAGTTGTTCAGACGTCGAGGGCTAATTCTGTTTCCCATAAAAAAAACCTATCTGTTTCCACCGAAAAAGCTTGCAGGGGATCGTTTGCAACAGTTTAGGAACATTTTTGAGTGAATTGCAGAACGTCAGATTTTTGCTGAAATTGTGACCGCGCGGCTTAGGGATTTTTTCAAAAAAAGTTGTTCAGACGTCGAGGGCCAATTCTGTTTCCCATTAAAAAAACCTATCTGTTTCCTCCGAAAAAGCTTTCAGGGGATCGTTTGCAACAGTTTGGGAACATTTTTGAGTGAATTGCAGAACGTCAGATTTTTGCTGAAATTGTGACCGCGCGGCTTAGGGATTTCTTCAAAAAAAGTTGTTCAGACGTCGAGGGCTAATTCTGCTTCCCATGATACAAACCCATCTGTTTCCACCGAAAAAGCTTTCAGGGGATCATTTGCAACAGTTTGGGAACATTTTTGAGTGAATTGCAGAACGTCAGATTTTTGCTGAAATTGTGACCGCGCGGCTTAGGGATATTTTCAAAAAAAGTTGTTCAGACGTCGAGGGGTAATTCTGTTTCCCATAAAAAAAACTATCTGTTTCCACCGAAAAAGCTTTCAGGGGATCGTTTGCAACAGTTTGGGAACATTTTTTAGTGAATTGTAGAACGTCAGATTTTTGCTGAAATTGTGACCGCGCGGCTTAGGGATTTTTTCAAAAAAACTTGTTCAGACGTCGAGGTCTAATTCTGCTTCCCATGATACAAACCCATCTGTTTCCACCGAAAAAGCTTTCAGGGGATCGTTTTCAACAGTTTGGGAACATTTTTGAGTGAATTGCAGAACGTCAGATTTTTGCTGAAATTGTGACCGCGCGGCTTAGGGATTTTTTCAAAAAAAGTTGTTCAGACATCGAGGGCTAATTCTGTTTCCCATAAAAAAACCCTATCTGTTTCCACCGAAAAAGCTTTCAGGGGATCGTTTGCAACAGTTTTGCACCATTTCTGAGTGAATTGCGGAACGTCAGATTTTTGCTGAAATTGTGACCGCGCGGCTTAGGGATTTTTTCAAAAAAAAGTTGTTCAGACGTCGAGGGCTAATTCTGCTTCCCATGATACAAACCCATCTGTTTCCACCGAAAAAGCTTTCAGGGGATCGTTTTCAACAGTTTGGGAACATTTTTGAGTGAATTGCAGAACGTCAGATTTTTGCTGAAATTGTGACCGCGCGGCTTAGGGATTTTTTCAAAAAAAGTTGTTCAGACGTCGAGGGCTAATTCTGTTTCCCATAAAAAAAACCTATCTGTTTCCACCGAAAAAGCTTTCAGGGGATCGTTTGCAACAGTTTGGGAACATTTTTGAGTGAATTGCAGAACGTCAGATTTTTGCTGAAATTGTGACCGCGCGGCTTAGGGATTTTTTCAAAAAAAGTTGTTCAGACGTCGAGGGCTAATTCTGTTTCCCATAAAAAAAACCTATCTGTTTCCACCGAAAAAGCTTTCAGGGGATCGTTTGCAACAGTTTGGGAACATTTTTGAGTGAATTGCAGAACGTCAGATTTTTGCTGAAATTGTAACCGCGCGGCTTAGGGATTTTTTCAATAAAAGTTGTTCAGACGTCGAGGGCTAATTCTGTTTCCCATGATTCAATCCCATCTGTTTCCACCAAAAAAGCTTTCAGGGGATCGTTTGCAACAGTTTGGGAAAATTTTTGAGTGAATTGCAGAACGTCAGATTTTTGCTGAAATTGTGACCGCGCGGCTTAGGGATTTTTTCAAAAAAAGTTGTTCAGACGTCGAGGGCTAATTCTGTTTCCCATAAAAAAAACCTATCTGTTTCCACCGAAAAAGCTTTCAGGGGATCGTTTGCAACAGTTTGGGAACATTTTTGAGTGAATTGCAGAACGTCAGATTTTTGCTGAAATTGTGACCGCGCGGCTTAGGGATTTTTTCAAAAAAAGTTGTTCAGACGTCGAGGGCTAATTCTGCTTCCCATGATACAAACCCATCTGTTTCCACCGAAAAAGCTTTCAGGGGATCATTTGCAACAGTTTGGGAACATTTTTGAGTGAATTGCAGAACGTCAGATTTTTGCTGAAATTGTGACCGCGCGGCTTAGGGATTTTTTCAAAAAAAGTTGTTCAGACGTCGAGGGCTAATTCTGCTTCCCATGATTCAAACCCATCTGTTTCCACCGAAAAAGCTTTCAGGGGATCTTTTTCAACAGTTTGGGAACATTTTTGAGTGAATTGCAGAACGTCAGATTTTTGCTGAAATTGTGACCGCGCGGCTTAGGGATTTTTTCAAAAAAAGTTGTTCAGACGTCGAGGGCTAATTCTGCTTCCCATGATACAAACCCATCTGTTTCCACCGAAAAAGCTTTCAGGGGATCGTTTGCAACAGTTTGGGAACATTTTTGAGTGAATTGCAGAACGTCAGATTTTTGCTGAAATTGTGACCGCGCGGCTTAGGGATTTTTTCAAAAAAAGTTGTTCAGACGTCGAGGGCTAATTCTGCTTCCCATGATACAAACCCATCTGTTTCCACCGAAAAAGCTTTCAGGGGATCGTTTGCAACAGTTTGGGAACATTTTTGAGTGAATTGCAGAACGTCAGAATTTTGCTGAAATTGTGACCGCGCGGCTTAGGGATTTTTTCAAAAAAAGTTGTTCAGACGTCGAGGGCTAATTTTGTTTCCCATAAAAAAACCTATCTGTTTCCACCAAAAAAGCTTTCAGGGGATCGTTTGCAACAGTTTTGCACCATGTCTGAGTGAATTGCGGAACGTCAGATTTTTGCTGAAATTGTGACCGCGCGGCTTAGGGATTTTTTCAAAAAAACTTGTTCAGACGTCGAGGTCTAATTCTGCTTCCCATGATACAAACCCATCTGTTTCCACCGAAAAAGCTTTCAGGGGATCGTTTTCAACAGTTTGGGAACATTTTTGAGTGAATTGCAGAACGTCAGATTTTTGCTGAAATTGTGACCGCGCGGCTTAGGGATTTTTTCAAAAAAAGTTGTTCAGACGTCGAGGGCTAATTCTGTTTCCCATAAAAAAAACCTATCTGTTTCCACCGAAAAAGCTTGCAGGGGATCGTTTGCAACAGTTTGGGAACATTTTTGAGTGAATTGCAGAACGTCAGATTTTTGCTGAAATTGTGACCGCGCGGCTTAGGGATTTTTTCAAAAAAAGTTGTTCAGACGTCGAGGGCTAATTCTGTTTCCCATTAAAAAAACCTATCTGTTTCCACCGAAAAAGCTTTCAGGGGATCGTTTGCAACAGTTTGGGAACATTTTTGAGTGAATTGCAGAACGTCAGATTTTTGCTGAAATTGTGACCGCGCGGCTTAGGGATTTCTTGAAAAAAAGTTGTTCAGACGTCGAGGGCTAATTCTGCTTCCCATGATACAAACCCATCTGTTTCCACCGAAAAAGCTTTCAGGGGATCATTTGCAACAGTTTGGGAACATTTTTGAGTGAATTGCAGAACGTCAGATTTTTGCTGAAATTGTGACCGCGCGGCTTAGGGATTTTTTCAAAAAAAGTTGTTCAGACGTCGAGGGGTAATTCTGTTTCCCATAAAAAAAACTATCTGTTTCCACCGAAAAAGCTTTCAGGGGATCGTTTGCAACAGTTTGGGAACATTTTTGAGTGAATTGTAGAACGTCAGATTTTTGCTGAAATTGTGACCGCGCGGCTTAGGGATTTTTTCAAAAAAACTTGTTCAGACGTCGAGGTCTAATTCTGCTTCCCATGATACAAACCCATCTGTTTCCACCGAAAAAGCTTTCAGGGGATCGTTTTCAACAGTTTGGGAACATTTTTGAGTGAATTGCAGAACGTCAGATTTTTGCTGAAATTGTGACCGCGCGGCTTAGGGATTTTTTCAAAAAAAGTTGTTCAGACATCGAGGGCTAATTCTGTTTCCCATAAAAAAACCCTATCTGTTTCCACCGAAAAAGCTTTCAGGGGATCGTTTGCAACAGTTTTGCACCATTTCTGAGTGAATTGCGGAACGTCAGATTTTTGCTGAAATTGTGACCGCGCGGCTTAGGGATTTTTTCAAAAAAAAGTTGTTCAGACGTCGAGGGCTAATTCTGCTTCCCATGATACAAACCCATCTGTTTCCACCGAAAAAGCTTTCAGGGGATCGTTTTCAACAGTTTGGGAACATTTTTGAGTGAATTGCAGAACGTCAGATTTTTGCTGAAATTGTGACCGCGCGGCTTAGGGATTTTTTCAAAAAAAGTTGTTCAGACGTCGAGGGCTAATTCTGTTTCCCATAAAAAAAACCTATCTGTTTCCACCGAAAAAGCTTTCAGGGGATCGTTTGCAACAGTTTGGGAACATTTTTGAGTGAATTGCAGAACGTCAGATTTTTGCTGAAATTGTGACCGCGCGGCTTCGGGATTTTTTCAAAAAAAGTTGTTCAGACGTTGAGGGCTAATTCTGTTTCCCATAAAAAAAACCTATCTGTTTCCACCGAAAAAGCTTTCAGGGGATCGTTTGCAACAGTTTGGGAACATTTTTGAGTGAATTGCAGAACGTCAGATTTTTGCTGAAATTGTGACCGCGCGGCTTCGGGATTTTTCCAAAAAAAGTTGTTCAGACGTTGAGGGCTAATTCTGTTTCCCATAAAAAAAACCTATCTGTTTCCACCGAAAAAGCTTTCAGGGGATCGTTTGCAACAGTTTGGGAACATTTTTGAGTGAATTGCAGAACGTCAGATTTTTGCTGAAATTGTGACCGCGCGGCTTAGGGATTTTTTCAAAAAAAGTTGTTCAGACGTCGAGGGCTAATTCTGTTTCCCATGATTCAATCCCATCTGTTTCCACTGAAAAAGCTTTCAGGGGATCGTTTGCAACAGTTTGGGAACATTTTTGAGTGAATTGCAGAACGTCAGATTTTTGCTGAAATTGTGACCGCGCGGCTTAGGGATTTTTTCAAAAAAAGTTGTTCAGACGTCGAGGGCTAATTCTGCTTCCCATGATACAAACCCATCTGTTTCCACCGAAAAAGCTTTCAGGGGATCGTTTTCAACAGTTTGGGAACATTTTTGAGTGAATTGCAGAACGTCAGATTTTTGCTGAAATTGTGACCGCGCGGCTTAGGGATTTTTTCAAAAAAAGTTGTTCAGACGTCGAGGGCTAATTCTGCTTCCCATGATTCAAACCCATCTGTTTCCACCGAAAAAGCTTTCAGGGGATCGTTTGCAACAGTTTGGGAACATTTTTGAGTGAATTGCAGAACGTCAGATTTTTGCTGAAATTGTGACCGCGCGGCTTAGGGATTTTTTCAAAAAAAGTTGTTCAGACGTCGAGGGCTAATTCTGCTTCCCATGATACAAACCCATCTGTTTCCACCGAAAAAGCTTTCAGGGGATCGTTTGCAACAGTTTGGGAACATTTTTGAGTGAATTGCAGAACGTCAGAATTTTGCTGAAATTGTGACCGCGCGGCTTAGGGATTTTTTCAAAAAAAGTTGTTCAGACGTCGAGGGCTAATTTTGTTTCCCATAAAAAAACCTATCTGTTTCCACCAAAAAAGCTTTCAGGGGATCGTTTGCAACAGTTTTGCACCATGTCTGAGTGAATTGCGGAACGTCAGATTTTTGCTGAAATTGTGACCGCGCGGCTTAGGGATGTTTTCAAAAAAACTTGTTCAGACGTCGAGGTCTAATTCTGCTTCCCATGATACAAACCCATCTGTTTCCACCGAAAAAGCTTTCAGGGGATCGTTTTCAACAGTTTGGGAACATTTTTGAGTGAATTGCAGAACGTCAGATTTTTGCTGAAATTGTGACCGCGCGGCTTAGGGATTTTTTCAAAAAAAGTTGTTCAGACGTCGAGGGCTAATTCTGTTTCCCATAAAAAAAACCTATCTGTTTCCACCGAAAAAGCTTGCAGGGGATCGTTTGCAACAGTTTGGGAACATTTTTGAGTGAATTGCAGAACGTCAGATTTTTGCTGAAATTGTGACCGCGCGGCTTAGGGATTTTTTCAAAAAAAGTTGTTCAGACGTCGAGGGCTAATTCTGTTTCCCATTAAAAAATCCTATCTGTTTCCACCGAAAAAGCTTTCAGGGGATCGTTTGCAACAGTTTGGGAACATTTTTGAGTGAATTGCAGAACGTCAGATTTTTGCTGAAATTGTGACCGCGCGGCTTAGGGATTTCTTCAAAAAAAGTTGTTCAGACGTCGAGGGCTAATTCTGCTTCCCATGATACAAACCCATCTGTTTCCACCGAAAAAGCTTTCAGGGGATCATTTGCAACAGTTTGGGAACATTTTTGAGTGAATTGCAGAACGTCAGATTTTTGCTGAAATTGTGACCGCGCGGCTTAGGGATTTTTTCAAAAAAAGTTGTTCAGACGTCGAGGGGTAATTCTGTTTCCCATAAAAAAAACTATCTGTTTCCACCGAAAAAGCTTTCAGGGGATCGTTTGCAACAGTTTGGGAACATTTTTGAGTGAATTGTAGAACGTCAGATTTTTGCTGAAATTGTGACCGCGCGGCTTAGGGATTTTTTCAAAAAAACTTGTTCAGACGTCGAGGGCTAATTCTGCTTCCCATGATACAAACCCATCTGTTTCCACCGAAAAAGCTTTCAGGGGATCGTTTTCAACAGTTTGGGAACATTTTTGAGTGAATTGCAGAACGTCAGATTTTTGCTGAAATTGTGACCGCGCGGCTTAGGGATTTTTTCAAAAAAAGTTGTTCAGACATCGAGGGCTAATTCTGTTTCCCATAAAAAACCCCTATCTGTTTCCACCGAAAAAGCTTTCAGGGGATCGTTTGCAACAGTTTTGCACCATTTCTGAGTGAATTGCGGAACGTCAGATTTTTGCTGAAATTGTGACCGCGCGGCTTAGGGATTTTTTCAAAAAAAAGTTGTTCAGACGTCGAGGGCTAATTCTGCTTCCCATGATACAAACCCATCTGTTTCCACCGAAAAAGCTTTCAGGGGATCGTTTTCAACAGTTTGGGAACATTTTTGAGTGAATTGCAGAACGTCAGATTTTTGCTGAAATTGTGACCGCGCGGCTTAGGGATTTTTTCAAAAAAAGTTGTTCAGACGTCGAGGGCTAATTCTGTTTCCCATAAAAAAAACCTATCTGTTTCCACCGAAAAAGCTTTCAGGGGATCGTTTGCAACAGTTTGGGAACATTTTTGAGTGAATTGCAGAACGTCAGATTTTTGCTGAAATTGTGACCGCGCGGCTTAGGGATTTTTTCAAAAAAAGTTGTTCAGACGTCGAGGGCTAATTCTGTTTCCCATAAAAAAAACCTATCTGTTTCCACCGAAAAAGCTTTCAGGGGATCTTTTTCAACAGTTTGGGAACATTTTTGAGTGAATTGCAGAACGTCAGATTTTTGCTGAAATTGTGACCGCGCGGCTTAGGGATTTTTTCAAAAAAAGTTGTTCAGACGTCGAGGGCTAATTCTGCTTCCCATGATACAAACCCATCTGTTTCCACCGAAAAAGCTTTCAGGGGATCGTTTGCAACAGTTTGGGAACATTTTTGAGTGAATTGCAGAACGTCAGATTTTTGCTGAAATTGTGACCGCGCGGCTTAGGGATTTTTTCAAAAAAAGTTGTTCAGACGTCGAGGGCTAATTTTGTTTCCCATAAAAAAACCTATCTGTTTCCACCAAAAAAGCTTTCAGGGGATCGTTTGCAACAGTTTTGCACCATGTCTGAGTGAATTGCGGAACGTCAGATTTTTGCTGAAATTGTGACCGCGCGGCTTAGGGATGTTTTCAAAAAAACTTGTTCAGACGTCGAGGTCTAATTCTGCTTCCCATGATACAAACCCATCTGTTTCCACCGAAAAAGCTTTCAGGGGATCGTTTTCAACAGTTTGGGAACATTTTTGAGTGAATTGCAGAACGTCAGATTTTTGCTGAAATTGTGACCGCGCGGCTTAGGGATTTTTTCAAAAAAAGTTGTTCAGACGTCGAGGGCTAATTCTGTTTCCCATAAAAAAAACCTATCTGTTTCCACCGAAAAAGCTTGCAGGGGATCGTTTGCAACAGTTTGGGAACATTTTTGAGTGAATTGCAGAACGTCAGATTTTTGCTGAAATTGTGACCGCGCGGCTTAGGGATTTTTTCAAAAAAAGTTGTTCAGACGTCGAGGGCTAATTCTGTTTCCCATTAAAAAATCCTATCTGTTTCCACCGAAAAAGCTTTCAGGGGATCGTTTGCAACAGTTTGGGAACATTTTTGAGTGAATTGCAGAACGTCAGATTTTTGCTGAAATTGTGACCGCGCGGCTTAGGGATTTCTTCAAAAAAAGTTGTTCAGACGTCGAGGGCTAATTCTGCTTCCCATGATACAAACCCATCTGTTTCCACCGAAAAAGCTTTCAGGGGATCATTTGCAACAGTTTGGGAACATTTTTGAGTGAATTGCAGAACGTCAGATTTTTGCTGAAATTGTGACCGCGCGGCTTAGGGATTTTTTCAAAAAAAGTTGTTCAGACGTCGAGGGGTAATTCTGTTTCCCATAAAAAAAACTATCTGTTTCCACCGAAAAAGCTTTCAGGGGATCGTTTGCAACAGTTTGGGAACATTTTTGAGTGAATTGTAGAACGTCAGATTTTTGCTGAAATTGTGACCGCGCGGCTTAGGGATTTTTTCAAAAAAACTTGTTCAGACGTCGAGGGCTAATTCTGCTTCCCATGATACAAACCCATCTGTTTCCACCGAAAAAGCTTTCAGGGGATCGTTTTCAACAGTTTGGGAACATTTTTGAGTGAATTGCAGAACGTCAGATTTTTGCTGAAATTGTGACCGCGCGGCTTAGGGATTTTTTCAAAAAAAGTTGTTCAGACATCGAGGGCTAATTCTGTTTCCCATAAAAAACCCCTATCTGTTTCCACCGAAAAAGCTTTCAGGGGATCGTTTGCAACAGTTTTGCACCATTTCTGAGTGAATTGCGGAACGTCAGATTTTTGCTGAAATTGTGACCGCGCGGCTTAGGGATTTTTTCAAAAAAAAGTTGTTCAGACGTCGAGGGCTAATTCTGCTTCCCATGATACAAACCCATCTGTTTCCACCGAAAAAGCTTTCAGGGGATCGTTTTCAACAGTTTGGGAACATTTTTGAGTGAATTGCAGAACGTCAGATTTTTGCTGAAATTGTGACCGCGCGGCTTAGGGATTTTTTCAAAAAAAGTTGTTCAGACGTCGAGGGCTAATTCTGTTTCCCATAAAAAAAACCTATCTGTTTCCACCGAAAAAGCTTTCAGGGGATCTTTTTCAACAGTTTGGGAACATTTTTGAGTGAATTGCAGAACGTCAGATTTTTGCTGAAATTGTGACCGCGCGGCTTAGGGATTTTTTCAAAAAAAGTTGTTCAGACGTCGAGGGCTAATTCTGCTTCCCATGATACAAACCCATCTGTTTCCACCGAAAAAGCTTTCAGGGGATCGTTTGCAACAGTTTGGGAACATTTTTGAGTGAATTGCAGAACGTCAGATTTTTGCTGAAATTGTGACCGCGCGGCTTAGGGATTTTTTCAAAAAAAGTTGTTCAGACGTCGAGGGCTAATTCTGCTTCCCATGATACAAACCCATCTGTTTCCACCGAAAAAGCTTTCAGGGGATCGTTTGCAACAGTTTGGGAACATTTTTGAGTGAATTGCAGAACGTCAGAATTTTGCTGAAATTGTGACCGCGCGGCTTAGGGATTTTTTCAAAAAAAGTTGTTCAGACGTCGAGGGCTAATTTTGTTTCCCATAAAAAAACCTATCTGTTTCCACCAAAAAAGCTTTCAGGGGATCGTTTGCAACAGTTTTGCACCATGTCTGAGTGAATTGCGGAACGTCAGATTTTTGCTGAAATTGTGACCGCGCGGCTTAGGGATTTTTTCAAAAAAACTTGTTCAGACGTCGAGGTCTAATTCTGCTTCCCATGATACAAACCCATCTGTTTCCACCGAAAAAGCTTTCAGCGGATCGTTTTCAACAGTTTGGGAACATTTTTGAGTGAATTGCAGAACGTCAGATTTTTGCTGAAATTGTGACCGCGCGGCTTAGGGATTTTTTCAAAAAAAGTTGTTCAGACGTCGAGGGCTAATTCTGTTTCCCATAAAAAAAACCTATCTGTTTCCACCGAAAAAGCTTTCAGGGGATCGTTTGCAACAGTTTTGCACCATTTCTGAATGAATTGCGGAACGTCAGATTTTTGCTGAAATTGTGACCGCGCGGCTTAGGGATTTTTTCAAAAAAAGTTGTTCAGACGTCGAGGGCTAATTCTGCTTCCCATGATACAAACCCATCTGTTTCCACCGAAAAAGCTTTCAGGGGATCGTTTTCAACAGTTTGGGAACATTTTTGAGTGAATTGCAGAACGTCAGATTTTTGCTGAAATTGTGACCGCGCGGCTTAGGGATTTTTTCAAAAAAAGTTGTTCAGACGTCGAGGGCTAATTCTGTTTCCCATAAAAAAAACCTATCTGTTTCCACCGAAAAAGCTTGCAGGGGATCGTTTGCAACAGTTTGGGACCATTTTTGAGTGAATTGCAGAACGTCAGATTTTTGCTGAAATTGTGACCGCGCGGCTTAGGGATTTTTTCAAAAAAAGTTGTTCAGATGTCGAGGGCTAATTCTGTTTCCCATTAAAAAAACCTATCTGTTTCCACCGAAAAAGCTTTCAGGGGATCGTTTGCAACAGTTTGGGAACATTTTTGAGTGAATTGCAGAACGTCAGATTTTTGCTGAAATTGTGACCGCGCGGCTTAGGGATTTCTTCAAAAAAAGTTGTTCAGACGTCGAGGGCTAATTCTGCTTCCCATGATACAAACCCATCTGTTTCCACCGAAAAAGCTTTCAGGGGATCATTTGCAACAGTTTGGGAACATTTTTGAGTGAATTGCAGAACGTCAGATTTTTGCTGAAATTGTGACCGCGCGGCGTAGGGATTTTTTCAAAAAAAGTTGTTCAGACGTCGAGGGGTAATTCTGTTTCCCATAAAAAAAACTATCTGTTTCCACCGAAAAAGCTTTCAGGGGATCGTTTGCAACAGTTTGGGAACATTTTTGAGTGAATTGTAGAACGTCAGATTTTTGCTGAAATTGTGACCGCGCAGCTTAGGGATTTTTTCAAAAAAACTTGTTCAGACGTCGAGGTCTAATTCTGCTTCCCATGATACAAACCCATCTGTTTCCACCGAAAAAGCTTTCAGGGGATCGTTTTCAACAGTTTGGGAACATTTTTGAGTGAATTGCAGAACGTCAGATTTTTGCTGAAATTGTGACCGCGCGGCTTAGGGATTTTTTCAAAAAAAGTTGTTCAGACATCGAGGGCTAATTCTGTTTCCCATAAAAAAACCCTATCTGTTTCCACCGAAAAAGCTTTCAGGGGATCGTTTGCAACAGTTTTGCACCATTTCTGAGTGAATTGCGGAACGTCAGATTTTTGCTGAAATTGTGACCGCGCGGCTTAGGGATTTTTTCAAAAAAAAGTTGTTCAGACGTCGAGGGCTAATTCTGCTTCCCATGATACAAACCCATCTGTTTCCACCGAAAAAGCTTTCAGGGGATCGTTTTCAACAGTTTGGGAACATTTTTGAGTGAATTGCAGAACGTCAGATTTTTGCTGAAATTGTGACCGCGCGGCTTAGGGATTTTTTCAAAAAAAGTTGTTCAGACGTCGAGGGCTAATTCTGCTTCCCATGATACAAACCCATCTGTTTCCACCGAAAAAGCTTTCAGGGGATCGTTTTCAACAGTTTGGGAACATTTTTGAGTGAATTGCAGAACGTCAGATTTTTGCTGAAATTGTGACCGCGCGGCTTAGGGATTTTTTCAAAAAAAGTTGTTCAGACGTCGAGGGCTAATTCTGTTTCCCATAAAAAAAACCTATCTCTTTCCACCGAAAAAGCTTGCAGGGGATCGTTTGCAACAGTTTGGGAACATTTTTGAGTGAATTGCAGAACGTCAGATTTTTGCTGAAATTGTGACCGCGCGGCTTAGGGATTTTTTCAAAAAAAGTTGTTCAGACGTCGAGGGCTAATTCTGTTTCCCATTAAAAAAACCTATCTGTTTCCACCGAAAAAGCTTTCAGGGGATCGTTTGCAACAGTTTGGGAACATTTTTGAGTGAATTGCAGAACGTCAGATTTTTGCTGAAATTGTGACCGCGCGGCTTAGGGATTTCTTCAAAAAAAGTTGTTCAGACGTCGAGGGCTAATTCTGCTTCCCATGATACAAACCCATCTGTTTCCACCGAAAAAGCTTTCAGGGGATCATTTGCAACAGTTTGGGAACATTTTTGAGTGAATTGCAGAACGTCAGATTTTTGCTGAAATTGTGACCGCGCGGCTTAGGGATTTTTTCAAAAAAAGTTGTTCAGACGTCGAGGGGTAATTCTGTTTCCCATAAAAAAAACTATCTGTTTCCACCGAAAAAGCTTTCAGGGGATCGTTTGCAACAGTTTGGGAACATTTTTGAGTGAATTGTAGAACGTCAGATTTTTGCTGAAATTGTGACCGCGCGGCTTAGGGATTTTTTCAAAAAAACTTGTTCAGACGTCGAGGTCTAATTCTGCTTCCCATGATACAAACCCATCTGTTTCCACCGAAAAAGCTTTCAGGGGATCGTTTTCAACAGTTTGGGAACATTTTTGAGTGAATTGCAGAACGTCAGATTTTTGCTGAAATTGTGACCGCGCGGCTTAGGGATTTTTTCAAAAAAAGTTGTTCAGACATCGAGGGCTAATTCTGTTTCCCATAAAAAACCCCTATCTGTTTCCACCGAAAAAGCTTTCAGGGGATCGTTTGCAACAGTTTTGCACCATTTCTGAGTGAATTGCGGAACGTCAGATTTTTGCTGAAATTGTGACCGCGCGGCTTAGGGATTTTTTCAAAAAAAAGTTGTTCAGACGTCGAGGGCTAATTCTGCTTCCCATGATACAAACCCATCTGTTTCCACCGAAAAAGCTTTCAGGGGATCGTTTTCAACAGTTTGGGAACATTTTTGAGTGAATTGCAGAACGTCAGATTTTTGCTGAAATTGTGACCGCGCGGCTTAGGGATTTTTTCAAAAAAAGTTGTTCAGACGTCGAGGGCTAATTCTGTTTCCCATAAAAAAAACCTATCTGTTTCCACCGAAAAAGCTTTCAGGGGATCGTTTGCAACAGTTTGGGAACATTTTTGAGTGAATTGCAGAACGTCAGATTTTTGCTGAAATTGTGACCGCGCGGCTTAGGGATTTTTTCAAAAAAAGTTGTTCAGACGTCGAGGGCTAATTCTGTTTCCCATAAAAAAAACCTATCTGTTTCCACCGAAAAAGCTTTCAGGGGATCTTTTTCAACAGTTTGGGAACATTTTTGAGTGAATTGCAGAACGTCAGATTTTTGCTGAAATTGTGACCGCGCGGCTTAGGGATTTTTTCAAAAAAAGTTGTTCAGACGTCGAGGGCTAATTCTGCTTCCCATGATACAAACCCATCTGTTTCCACCGAAAAAGCTTTCAGGGGATCGTTTGCAACAGTTTGGGAACATTTTTGAGTGAATTGCAGAACGTCAGAATTTTGCTGAAATTGTGACCGCGCGGCTTAGGGATTTTTTCAAAAAAAGTTGTTCAGACGTCGAGGGCTAATTTTGTTTCCCATAAAAAAACCTATCTGTTTCCAGCAAAAAAGCTTTCAGGGGATCGTTTGCAACAGTTTTGCACCATGTCTGAGTGAATTGCGGAACGTCAGATTTTTGCTGAAATTGTGACCGCGCGGCTTAGGGATTTTTTCAAAAAAACTTGTTCAGACGTCGAGGTCTAATTCTGCTTCCCATGATACAAACCCATCTGTTTCCACCGAAAAAGCTTTCAGCGGATCGTTTTCAACAGTTTGGGAACATTTTTGAGTGAATTGCAGAACGTCAGATTTTTGCTGAAATTGTGACCGCGCGGCTTAGGGATTTTTTCAAAAAAAGTTGTTCAGACGTCGAGGGCTAATTCTGTTTCCCATAAAAAAAACCTATCTGTTTCCACCGAAAAAGCTTTCAGGGGATCGTTTGCAACAGTTTTGCACCATTTCTGAATGAATTGCGGAACGTCAGATTTTTGCTGAAATTGTGACCGCGCGGCTTAGGGATTTTTTCAAAAAAAGTTGTTCAGACGTCGAGGGCTAATTCTGCTTCCCATGATACAAACCCATCTGTTTCCACCGAAAAAGCTTTCAGGGGATCGTTTTCAACAGTTTGGGAACATTTTTGAGTGAATTGCAGAACGTCAGATTTTTGCTGAAATTGTGACCGCGCGGCTTAGGGATTTTTTCAAAAAAAGTTGTTCAGACGTCGAGGGCTAATTCTGTTTCCCATAAAAAAAACCTATCTGTTTCCACCGAAAAAGCTTGCAGGGGATCGTTTGCAACAGTTTGGGAACATTTTTGAGTGAATTGCAGAACGTCAGATTTTTGCTGAAATTGTGACCGCGCGGCTTAGGGATTTTTTCAAAAAAAGTTGTTCAGATGTCGAGGGCTAATTCTGTTTCCCATTAAAAAAACCTATCTGTTTCCACCGAAAAAGCTTTCAGGGGATCGTTTGCAACAGTTTGGGAACATTTTTGAGTGAATTGCAGAACGTCAGATTTTTGCTGAAATTGTGACCGCGCGGCTTAGGGATTTCTTCAAAAAAAGTTGTTCAGACATCGAGGGCTAATTCTGCTTCCCATGATACAAACCCATCTGTTTCCACCGAAAAAGCTTTCAGGGGATCATTTGCAACAGTTTGGGAACATTTTTGAGTGAATTGCAGAACGTCAGATTTTTGCTGAAATTGTGACCGCGCGGCGTAGGGATTTTTTCAAAAAAAGTTGTTCAGACGTCGAGGGGTAATTCTGTTTCCCATAAAAAAAACTATCTGTTTCCACCGAAAAAGCTTTCAGGGGATCGTTTGCAACAGTTTGGGAACATTTTTGAGTGAATTGTAGAACGTCAGATTTTTGCTGAAATTGTGACCGCGCGGCTTAGGGATTTTTTCAAAAAAACTTGTTCAGACGTCGAGGTCTAATTCTGCTTCCCATGATACAAACCCATCTGTTTCCACCGAAAAAGCTTTCAGGGGATCGTTTTCAACAGTTTGGGAACATTTTTGAGTGAATTGCAGAACGTCAGATTTTTGCTGAAATTGTGACCGCGCGGCTTAGGGATTTTTTCAAAAAAAGTTGTTCAGACATCGAGGGCTAATTCTGTTTCCCATAAAAAAACCCTATCTGTTTCCACCGAAAAAGCTTTCAGGGGATCGTTTGCAACAGTTTTGCACCATTTCTGAGTGAATTGCGGAACGTCAGATTTTTGCTGAAATTGTGACCGCGCGGCTTAGGGATTTTTTCAAAAAAAAGTTGTTCAGACGTCGAGGGCTAATTCTGCTTCCCATGATACAAACCCATCTGTTTCCACCGAAAAAGCTTTCAGGGGATCGTTTTCAACAGTTTGGGAACATTTTTGAGTGAATTGCAGAACGTCAGATTTTTGCTGAAATTGTGACCGCGCGGCTTAGGGATTTTTTCAAAAAAAGTTGTTCAGACGTCGAGGGCTAATTCTGCTTCCCATGATACAAACCCATCTGTTTCCACCGAAAAAGCTTTCAGGGGATCGTTTTCAACAGTTTGGGAACATTTTTGAGTGAATTGCAGAACGTCAGATTTTTGCTGAAATTGTGACCGCGCGGCTCAGGGATTTTTTCAAAAAAAGTTGTTCAGACGTCGAGGGCTAATTCTGTTTCCCATAAAAAAAACCTATCTCTTTCCACCGAAAAAGCTTGCAGGGGATCGTTTGCAACAGTTTGGGAACATTTTTGAGTGAATTGCAGAACGTCAGATTTTTGCTGAAATTGTGACCGCGCGGCTTAGGGATTTTTTCAAAAAAAGTTGTTCAGACGTCGAGGGCTAATTCTGTTTCCCATTAAAAAAAACTATCTGTTTCCACCGAAAAAGCTTTCAGGGGATCGTTTGCAACAGTTTGGGAACATTTTTGAGTGAATTGCAGAACGTCAGATTTTTGCTGAAATTGTGACCGCGCGGCTTAGGGATTTCTTCAAAAAAAGTTGTTCAGACGTCGAGGGCTAATTCTGCTTCCCATGATACAAACCCATCTGTTTCCACCGAAAAAGCTTTCAGGGGATCATTTGCAACAGTTTGGGAACATTTTTGAGTGAATTGCAGAACGTCAGATTTTTGCTGAAATTGTGACCGCGCGGCTTAGGGATTTTTTCAAAAAAACTTGTTCAGACGTCGAGGGCTAATTCTGCTTCCCATGATACAAACCCATCTGTTTCCACCGAAAAAGCTTTCAGGGGATCGTTTTCAACAGTTTGGGAACATTTTTGAGTGAATTGCAGAACGTCAGATTTTTGCTGAAATTGTGACCGCGCGGCTTAGGGATTTTTTCAAAAAAAGTTGTTCAGACATCGAGGGCTAATTCTGTTTCCCATAAAAAAACCCTATCTGTTTCCACCGAAAAAGCTTTCAGGGGATCGTTTGCAACAGTTTTGCACCATTTCTGAGTGAATTGCGGAACGTCAGATTTTTGCTGAAATTGTGACCGCGCGGCTTAGGGATTTTTTCAAAAAAAAGTTGTTCAGACGTCGAGGGCTAATTCTGCTTCCCATGATACAAACCCATCTGTTTCCACCGAAAAAGCTTTCAGGGGATCGTTTTCAACAGTTTGGGAACATTTTTGAGTGAATTGCAGAACGTCAGATTTTTGCTGAAATTGTGACCGCGCGGCTTAGGGATTTTTTCAAAAAAAGTTGTTCAGACGTCGAGGGCTAATTCTGCTTCCCATGATACAAACCCATCTGTTTCCACCGAAAAAGCTTTCAGGGGATCGTTTGCAACAGTTTGGGAACATTTTTGAGTGAATTGCAGAACGTCAGATTTTTGCTGAAATTGTGACCGCGCGGCTCAGGGATTTTTTCAAAAAAAGTTGTTCAGACGTCGAGGGCTAATTCTGTTTCCCATAAAAAAAACCTATCTCTTTCCACCGAAAAAGCTTGCAGGGGATCGTTTGCAACAGTTTGGGAACATTTTTGAGTGAATTGCAGAACGTCAGATTTTTGCTGAAATTGTGACCGCGCGGCTTAGGGATTTTTTCAAAAAAAGTTGTTCAGACGTCGAGGGCTAATTCTGTTTCCCATTAAAAAAACCTATCTGTTTCCACCGAAAAAGCTTTCAGGGGATCGTTTGCAACAGTTTGGGAACATTTTTGAGTGAATTGCAGAACGTCAGATTTTTGCTGAAATTGTGACCGCGCGGCTTAGGGATTTCTTCAAAAAAAGTTGTTCAGACGTCGAGGGCTAATTCTGCTTCCCATGATACAAACCCATCTGTTTCCACCGAAAAAGCTTTCAGGGGATCATTTGCAACAGTTTGGGAACATTTTTGAGTGAATTGCAGAACGTCAGATTTTTGCTGAAATTGTGACCGCGCGGCTTAGGGATTTTTTCAAAAAAAGTTGTTCAGACGTCGAGGGGTAATTCTGTTTCCCATAAAAAAAACTATCTGTTTCCACCGAAAAAGCTTTCAGGGGATCATTTGCAACAGTTTGGGAACATTTTTGAGTGAATTGCAGAACGTCAGATTTTTGCTGAAATTGTGACCGCGCGGCTTAGGGATTTTTTCAAAAAAACTTGTTCAGACGTCGAGGTCTAATTCTGCTTCCCATGATACAAACCCATCTGTTTCCACCGAAAAAGCTTTCAGGGGATCGTTTTCAACAGTTTGGGAACATTTTTGAGTGAATTGCAGAACGTCAGATTTTTGCTGAAATTGTGACCGCGCGGCTTAGGGATTTTTTCAAAAAAAGTTGTTCAGACATCGAGGGCTAATTCTGTTTCCCATAAAAAAACCCTATCTGTTTCCACCGAAAAAGCTTTCAGGGGATCGTTTGCAACAGTTTTGCACCATTTCTGAGTGAATTGCGGAACGTCAGATTTTTGCTGAAATTGTGACCGCGCGGCTTAGGGATTTTTTCAAAAAAAAGTTGTTCAGACGTCGAGGGCTAATTCTGCTTCCCATGATACAAACCCATCTGTTTCCATCGAAAAAGCTTTCAGGGGATCGTTTTCAACAGTTTGGGAACATTTTTGAGTGAATTGCAGAACGTCAGATTTTTGCTGAAATTGTGACCGCGCGGCTTAGGGATTTTTTCAAAAAAAGTTGTTCAGACGTCGAGGGCTAATTCTGCTTCCCATGATACAAACCCATCTGTTTCCACCGAAAAAGCTTTCAGGGGATCGTTTTCAACAGTTTGGGAACATTTTTGAGTGAATTGCAGAACGTCAGATTTTTGCTGAAATTGTGACCGCGCGGCTCAGGGATTTTTTCAAAAAAAGTTGTTCAGACGTCGAGGGCTAATTCTGTTTCCCATAAAAAAAACCTATCTCTTTCCACCGAAAAAGCTTGCAGGGGATCGTTTGCAACAGTTTGGGAACATTTTTGAGTGAATTGCAGAACGTCAGATTTTTGCTGAAATTGTGACCGCGCGGCTTAGGGATTTTTTCAAAAAAAGTTGTTCAGACGTCGAGGGCTAATTCTGTTTCCCATTAAAAAAACCTATCTGTTTCCACCGAAAAAGCTTTCAGGGGATCGTTTGCAACAGTTTGGGAACATTTTTGAGTGAATTGCAGAACGTCAGATTTTTGCTGAAATTGTGACCGCGCGGCTTAGGGATTTCTTCAAAAAAAGTTGTTCAGACGTCGAGGGCTAATTCTGCTTCCCATGATACAAACCCATCTGTTTCCACCGAAAAAGCTTTCAGGGGATCATTTGCAACAGTTTGGGAACATTTTTGAGTGAATTGCAGAACGTCAGATTTTTGCTGAAATTGTGACCGCGCGGCTTAGGGATTTTTTCAAAAAAAGTTGTTCAGACGTCGAGGGGTAATTCTGTTTCCCATAAAAAAAACTATCTGTTTCCACCGAAAAAGCTTTCAGGGGATCGTTTGCAACAGTTTGGGAACATTTTTGAGTGAATTGTAGAACGTCAGATTTTTGCTGAAATTGTGACCGCGCGGCTTAGGGATTTTTTCAAAAAAACTTGTTCAGACGTCGAGGTCTAATTCTGCTTCCCATGATACAAACCCATCTGTTTCCACCGAAAAAGCTTTCAGGGGATCGTTTTCAACAGTTTGGGAACATTTTTGAGTGAATTGCAGAACGTCAGATTTTTGCTGAAATTGTGACCGCGCGGCTTTGGGATTTTTTCAAAAAAAGTTGTTCAGACATCGAGGGCTAATTCTGTTTCCCATAAAAAAACCCTATCTGTTTCCACCGAAAAAGCTTTCAGGGGATCGTTTGCAACAGTTTTGCACCATTTCTGAGTGAATTGCGGAACGTCAGATTTTTGCTGAAATTGTGACCGCGCGGCTTAGGGATTTTTTCAAAAAAGTTGTTCAGACGTCGAGGGCTAATTCTGTTTCCCATAAAAAAAACCTATCTGTTTCCACCGAAAAAGCTTTCAGGGGATCGTTTGCAACAGTTTGGGAACATTTTTGAGTGAATTGCAGAACGTCAGATTTTTGCTGAAATTGTGGACCGCGCGGCTTAGGGATTTTTTCAAAAAAAGTTGTTCAGACGTCGAGGGCTAATTCTGTTTCCCATAAAAAAAACCTATCTGTTTCCACCGAAAAAGCTTTCAGGGGATCGTTTGCAACAGTTTGGGAACATTTTTGAGTGAATTGCAGAACGTCAGATTTTTGCTGAAATTGTGACCGCGCGGCTTAGGGATTTTTTCAAAAAAAGTTGTTCAGACGTCGAGGGCTAATTCTGCTTCCCATGATACAAACCCATCTGTTTCCACCGAAAAAGCTTTCAGGGGATCGTTTTCAACAGTTTGGGAACATTTTTGAGTGAATTGCAGAACGTCAGATTTTTGCTGAAATTGTGACCGCGCGGCTTAGGGATTTTTTCAAAAAAGTTGTTCAGACGTCGAGGGCTAATTCTGTTTCCCATAAAAAAAACCTATCTGTTTCCACCGAAAAAGCTTTCAGGGGATCTTTTTCAACAGTTTGGGAACATTTTTGAGTGATTTGCAGAACGTCAGATTTTTGCTGAAATTGTGACCGCGCGGCTTAGGGATTTTTTCAAAAAAGTTGTTCAGACGTCGAGGGCTAATTCTGCTTCCCATGATACAAACCCATCTGTTTCCACCGAAAAAGCTTTCAGGGGATCGTTTGCAACAGTTTGGGAACATTTTTGAGTGAATTGCAGAACGTCAGATTTTTGCTGAAATTGTGACCGCGCGGCTTAGGGATTTTTTCAAAAAAAGTTGTTCAGACGTCGAGGGCTAATTCTGCTTCCCATGATACAAACCCATCTGTTTCCACCGAAAAAGCTTTCAGGGGATCGTTTGCAACAGTTTGGGAACATTTTTGAGTGAATTGCAGAACGTCAGAATTTTGCTGAAATTGTGACCGCGCGGCTTAGGGATTTTTTCAAAAAAAGTTGTTCAGACGTCGAGGGCTAATTTTGTTTCCCATAAAAAAACCTATCTGTTTCCACCAAAAAAGCTTTCAGGGGATCGTTTGCAACAGTTTTGCACCATGTCTGAGTGAATTGCGGAACGTCAGATTTTTGCTGAAATTGTGACCGCGCGGCTTAGGGATTTTTTCAAAAAAACTTGTTCAGACGTCGAGGTCTAATTCTGCTTCCCATGATACAAACCCATCTGTTTCCACCGAAAAAGCTTTCAGCGGATCGTTTTCAACAGTTTGGGAACATTTTTGAGTGAATTGCAGAACGTCAGATTTTTGCTGAAATTGTGACCGCGCGGCTTAGGGATTTTTTCAAAAAAAGTTGTTCAGACATCGAGGGCTAATTCTGTTTCCCATAAAAAAACCCTATCTGTTTCCACCGAAAAAGCTTTCAGGGGATCGTTTGCAACAGTTTTGCACCATTTCTGAGTGAATTGCGGAACGTCAGATTTTTGCTGAAATTGTGACCGCGCGGCTTAGGGATTTTTTCAAAAAAAAGTTGTTCAGACGTCGAGGGCTAATTCTGCTTCCCATGATACAAACCCATCTGTTTCCACCGAAAAAGCTTTCAGGGGGATCGTTTTCAACAGTTTGGGAACATTTTTGAGTGAATTGCAGAACGTCAGATTTTTGCTGAAATTGTGACCGCGCGGCTTAGGGATTTTTTCAAAAAAAGTTGTTCAGACGTCGAGGGCTAATTCTGCTTCCCATGATACAAACCCATCTGTTTCCACCGAAAAAGCTTTCAGGGGATCGTTTTCAACAGTTTGGGAACATTTTGAGTGAATTGCAGAACGTCAGATTTTTGCTGAAATTGTGACCGCGCGGCTCAGGGATTTTTTCAAAAAAAGTTGTTCAGACGTCGAGGGCTAATTCTGTTTCCCATAAAAAAAAACCTATCTCTTTCCACCGAAAAAGCTTGCAGGGGATCGTTTGCAACAGTTTGGGAACATTTTTGAGTGAATTGCAGAACGTCAGATTTTTGCTGAAATTGTGACCGCGCGGCTTAGGGATTTTTTCAAAAAAAGTTGTTCAGACGTCGAGGGCTAATTCTGTTTCCCATTAAAAAAACTATCTGTTTCCACCGAAAAAGCTTTCAGGGGATCGTTTGCAACAGTTTGGGAACATTTTTGAGTGAATTGCAGAACGTCAGATTTTTGCTGAAATTGTGACCGCGCGGCTTAGGGATTTCTTCAAAAAAAGTTGTTCAGACGTCGAGGGCTAATTCTGCTTCCCATGATACAAACCCATCTGTTTCCACCGAAAAAGCTTTCAGGGGATCATTTGCAACAGTTTGGGAACATTTTTGAGTGAATTGCAGAACGTCAGATTTTTGCTGAAATTGTGACCGCGCGGCTTAGGGATTTTTTCAAAAAACTTGTTCAGACGTCGAGGGCTAATTCTGCTTCCCATGATACAAACCCATCTGTTTCCACCGAAAAAGCTTTCAGGGGATCGTTTTCAACAGTTTGGGAACATTTTTGAGTGAATTGCAGAACGTCAGATTTTGCTGAAATTGTGACCGCGCGGCTTAGGGATTTTTTCAAAAAAAGTTGTTCAGACATCGAGGGCTAATTCTGTTTCCCATAAAAAAACCCTATCTGTTTCCACCGAAAAAGCTTTCAGGGGATCGTTTGCAACAGTTTTGCACCATTTCTGAGTGAATTGCGGAACGTCAGATTTTTGCTGAAATTGTGACCGCGCGGCTTAGGGATTTTTTCAAAAAAAAGTTGTTCAGACGTCGAGGGCTAATTCTGCTTCCCATGATACAAACCCATCTGTTTCCACCGAAAAAGCTTTCAGGGGATCGTTTTCAACAGTTTGGGAACATTTTTGAGTGAATTGCAGAACGTCAGATTTTTGCTGAAATTGTGACCGCGCGGCTTAGGGATTTTTTCAAAAAAAGTTGTTCAGACGTCGAGGGCTAATTCTGCTTCCCATGATACAAACCCATCTGTTTCCACCGAAAAAGCTTTCAGTCGATCGTTTGCAATAGTTTGGCACCATTTTCTGAGTGAATTGCAGAAAGTCAGATTTTTGCTGAAATTGTGACCGCGCGGCTTAGGGATTTTTTCAAAAAAGGTGTTCAGACATCGAGGGCTAATTCTGTTTCCCATGATAAAAACCCATCTGTTTTCACCGAGAAAGCTTTCAGGGGATCGTTTGCAACAGTTTGGCACGATTTCTGAGTGAATTGCAGAAAGTCAGATTTTTGCTGAAATTGTGACCGCGCGGCTTAGGTATTTTTTCAAAAAAAGTTGTTCAGACGTCGAGGGCTAATTCTCTTTCCCATGATACAAACCCATCTGTTTCCACCGAAAAAGCTTTCAGGGGATCGTTTGCAACAGTTTGGCACCATTTCTGAGTGAATTGCAGAACGTCAGATTTTTGCTGAAATTGTGACCGCGCGGCTTAGCGATTTTTTCAAAAAAAAATGTTGAGACATCGAGGGCTAATTCTGTTTCCCATGATAAAAACCCATCTGTTTTCACCGAAAAAGCTTTCAGTTGATCGTTTGCAACAGTTTGGCACCATTTCTGAGTGAATTGCAGAACGTCAGATTTTTGCTGAAATTGTGACCGCGCGGCTTAGCGATTTTTTCAAAAAAAGTTGTTCAGACGTCGAGGGCTAATTCTGTTTCCCATGATAAAAACCCATCTGTTTCCACCGAAAAAGCTTTCAGTCGATCGTTTGCAATAGTTTGGGACCATTTCTGAGTGAATTGCAGAAAGTCAGATTTTTGCTGAAATTGTGACCGGGCGGCTTAGG
>NC_139538.1:82202342-82559999 GCF_965153285.1 Podarcis tiliguerta | reverse complement strand
CCACCCAGGGGCGGAGAAAGCAATCCGAGCCGCAGCAGCACCAGCTGCAGTTTTCCTGGGCTCCTGTGCTCGCTCGCCCTCTGCAGCCACTAGGGGAGGCCGTCTCGGGACGCGGCGGAGACGACGGCGAAGGAGCCACCCCTCTTCCCTGCGCTCCGCTCCGTCCTCGCCTAGCCTGGAAGGGGCGGCGCCTCGTCCCGCCCCAGACAATGCCCGCCCCGGCTCGGCCCTCCCCTCGCTTCCCCCACGTGGTCGAGCGCTGGCGATAGACCTTGAGCCTCGCTTCCTGTGTGGCTGTGTGCGCGCGCGGGCCGCGGAGAGCCCGACCCGAGTGGCGACTGCGGCTCCCCCACCCACGCATCCGGACGCTCTCCGGCTTGGATCGATCCCGGGGGTGGCGGAAGATTCTAAGCCCACCCCTCCGAGCGCCTGATCGGGTGAGCAGGGGAAAGGGGGGGGGGTTCCTGGTGGCAAACTTGATCCGGAGCGCAAAGTCCCCTTTTACGCACAACCACCACCGTCGGCTGGGGGTCCTGGGTGGGGCCCGAGAGGCCTGTACGGGCGGTTATTGCTGCTGCCTTGGGATGAGAAGGTGGTGGTGGTGGTGCCTAGTGGTCTCTCCTCCCCTCCAGATAAGGTGCCTGTCACTGGGGACCGCACTCCCTCTCGGGGGAAATGTGAGCCAGCACTGTCCTTTGGAGTGATGAATAGTGCCCTGGCTTGCCCCTCCCCATCAAGAAAACAATAGAAATACTTAACTAATTGACCAATCACGTCGGTTCTGCTGCCCCAAACAAAAGGCCTGCCCCTCCCCCCCCCCGCAACAAAAATCCTGGCTAGGTCCATGTGTCCTGGGGTTCTTGACGCCCTGGGGTGTCTGCTAAATTGCAGCTGCTGCAGCAGTGAGGATGAGTGACAAGCAATGTCTGTGGAACTTCTCTTTATGTACTTATTTTACCCTCCTGTTGTCCCCGGAGAGACTCTGCACTTGGATCGCGAGTGAGGATCCTGTGACCTTCCAGATCCTGCTCCCATCGCCTCTGACCACTGGCTGGCTGTGCTGCCTGGGGCTGAGAGGACATGGGAGTCCAGCGATATCTGGGCAGCCGCTGACTGGGCCACGTGCAGGTCTGTGGTGGATCTTCTGACTTCTCTGGAGGACCTCATGAAGGAAGCTATAGGACAGGCATCCCCAAACTCGGCCCTTCAGCTGTTTTGGAACTACGGTTCCCATCATCCCTGACCACTGGTCCTGTTAGCTAGCGATGATGGGAGTTGTAGTCTGGGGGTGCCTGCTATAGGATGATCTGCTCCAGACAGCAAGCCTGCAGCTCCCAAACTGTGGGTTGGTTCCAATCAGATGTGTGAGAGCTGTTCACCGAGGATTTCAGGCAGTGGCTGTTCTGAGCCCTACCTGGATTGAATCTGCGATCTTTTGCATGTGAAGCTAAGGTGAGCTGGGATTTGGCCCTTCCCCAGTTCAGTGTGAGGGGCTGCACAAAAATCCACAGCAACAAGGACATGTCTGTGTATTGATAGCTTTTATATTGTACGCTGCTTAGAGATTCTTTTAAAACACTAAGCTGATTGTAACAACAACAACAACTGCAACCAGCTTAATATTATTATTACAATCAGCATTACTATTATTATACAGTGGTGCCCCGCAAGACAAATGCCTCGGAAGACAAAAAACTCGCAAGGCGAAAGGGTTTTTCGTTTTCTGAGTTGCTTCGCAAGATGGATTTCCCTATGGACTTGCTTCGCAAGACGAAACGTCTTGCGCCTTTTTTTTTTAACCGCCAATGCATTCCTATGGGAAACCGTCAATACACACTGGTGCTTCGCAAGACGAAAAAACTCGTAGAACGAAAAAACTCGCAGAACGAATTAATTTCGTCTTGCGAGGCACCACTGTATTTGTACCCCACCCATC
The DNA here is from genome assembly GCF_965153285.1 of Podarcis tiliguerta. Lineage (NCBI taxonomy): Eukaryota > Metazoa > Chordata > Lepidosauria > Squamata > Lacertidae > Podarcis > Podarcis tiliguerta. The sequence continues at coordinate 82,558,063 of NC_139538.1, read as the reverse complement.
TGAGTTGAAACAGCCCAGTTCCTGCCCCCCACTCCTGTTGCAAAGCGGGATGTTAACAGTGCAGATTAAGAGAAATGTCAGGGAAACTGATAGGCCAGAATACCAGCCCCGTGGAAGTAATTTGGAAAGAGTCTTCCAGAAACAAACCAACAAACAAAACTGTATAAAACTGGTAGATATAAAACCTCAGATACAAGAATAACTAGATCTCTCTTTGTTTTGTTTTGTTTTACTTTTCCTAGCCATGAAAACCCATGAAAACACTTTTGTGAGTATTGAAAAAAGCGTGTGGCTTTCTTCTTGGACCAAAGCAATGACAGAACGTCCTTCTATGGCACCTTAAAGGAAAGCAAACTCATTGTGCTAGTGGTTTTTGTGGGCCGGACGTTATCGAGGGCTGATTTCTTTTCCTGTGATAAAAAGCCTCCTGTTTCGACCGCCAAAGCTTTCAGGGGAGCATTTGCAAACGTTTGGCAGCATTTTTGAGTGAATTGCCGAAAGTCAGATATTTGATGAAATTGTGACCCCGGGGCTTAAGGATTTTTTCAAAAAAACTTTTTTCTGCCAGTTAAGTTGTGGAGGGCTAATTTCTTTTCCTGTGATAAAAAGCCTCCTGTTTCGACCGCCAAACCTTTCAGGGGAGCATTTGCAACCATTTGGCACGATTTTTGAGTGAAATGCCAAAAGTTAGATATTTGATGAAATTGTGACCCCGGGGCTTAGGGATTTTTTCAAAAATCTTTTTTCTGCCTGTTAAGTTGGCGAGGGCTGATTTATTTTCCTGTGATAAAAAGCCTCCTGTTTCGACCGCCAAACCCTTCAGGGGAGCATTTGCAAACGTTTGGCACCATTTTTGAGTGAATTGCCGAATGTCAGATATTTGATGAAGTTGTGACCCCGGGGCTTAGGGATTTTTTTCAAAAAAACATTTTTCTGCCTGTTAAATTGGCGAGGGCTGATTTCTTTTCCTGTGATAAAAAGCCTCCTGTTTCGACCGCCAAACCTTTCAGGGGAGCATTTGCAAACGTTTGGCACCATTTTTGAAGTGAATTGCCGAAAGTCAGATTTTTTATGAAATTGTGACCCCGGGGCTTAAGGATTTTTTCAAAAAAACATTTTTCTGCCGGTTAGGTTGTCGAGGGCTGATTTGTATTCCTGTGATAACAACCCTCCTTTTTCGACCGCCAAACCTTTCAGGGGAGCATTTGCAAACGTTTGGCAGCATTTTTGAGTGAATTGCCGAACGTCAGATATTTGATGAAATTGTGACCACGGGGCTTAAGGTTTTTTTCAAAAAAACTTTTTTCTGCCGGTTAAGTTGTCGAGGGATAATTTCTTTTCCTGTGATAAAAAATCTTCTGTTTCGACCGCCAAACCTTTCAGGGGAGCAATTGCAAACTTTTGGCACCATTTTTGAGCGAATGGCTGAAAGTCAGATATTTGATGAAATTGTGACCCCGGGGCTTAAGGATTTTTTCAAAAAAACATTTTTCTGCCGGTTAGGTTGTCGAGGGCTGATTTCTATTCCTGTGATTAAAAGCCTCCTGTTTCTACCGCCAAACCTTTCAGGGGAGCATTTGCAAACGTTTGGATCCCTTTTTTACTGAATTGCCGAAAGTCAGATAATTGATGAAATTGTGACCCCGGGGCTTAGGGATTTTTTCAAAAAAACATTTTTCTGCCCTTTAGTTGGCGAGGGCTAATTTCTTTTCCTGTGATAAAAAGCCTCCTGTTTCGACCGCCAAAGCTTTCAGGGGAGCATTTTCAACCGTTTGGCAGCATTTTTGAGTGAATTGCCGAATGTCAGATATTTGATGAAATTGTGACCCCGGGGCTTAGGGATTTTTTAAAAAAAACATTTTTCTGCCTGTTAAGTTGGCGAGGGCTGATTTCTTTTCCTGTGATAAAAAGCCTCCTGTTTCGACCGCCAAACCTTTCAGGGGAGCATTTGCAAACGTTTGGATCCATTTTTTACTGAATTGCCGGAAGTCAGATATTTGATGAAATTGTGACCCCGGAGCTTAGGGATTTTTTCAAAAAAACATTTTTCTGCCGGTTAAGTTATCGAGGGCTGATTTCTTTACCTGCGATAAAAAGCCTCCTGTTTCGACCGCCAAAGCTTTCAGGGAAGCATTTGCAAACGTTTGGCAGCATTTTTGAGTGAATTGCCGAAAGTCAGATATTTGATGAAATTGTGACCCCGGGGCTTAAGGATTTTTTCAAAAAAACTTTTTTCTGCCGGTTAAGTTGTGGAGGGCTAATTTCTTTTCCTGTGATAAAAAGCCTCCTGTTTCGACCGCCAAAGCTTTCAGGGGAGCATTTGCAACCGTTTGGCACCATTTTTGAGTGAATTGCCGAAAGTGAGATTTTTTATGAAATTGTGACCCCGGGGCTTAAGGATTTTTTCAAAAAAACTTTTTTCTGCCGGTTAAGTTGTCGAGGGCTAATTTCTTTTCCTGTGATAAAAAACCTTCTGTTTCGACCGCCAAACCTTTCAGGGGAGCAATTGCAAACTTTTGGCACCATTTTTGAGCGAATGGCCGAAAGTCAGATATTTGATGAAATTGTGACCCCGTGGCTTTAGGATTTTTTCAAAAAAACATTTTTCTGCCGGTTAGGTTGTCGAGGGCTGATTTGTATTCCTGTGATAAAAACCCTCCTTTTTCGACCGCCAAAGCTTTCAGGGGAGCATTTGCAAACGTTTGGCAGCATTTTTGAGTGAATTGCCGAAAGTCAGATATTTGATGAAATTGTGACCCCGGGGCTTAAGGATTTTTTCAAAAAAACTTTTTTCTGCCTGTTAAGTTGGCGTGGGCTGATTTCTTTTCCTGTGATAAAAAGCCTCCTGTTTCGACCGCCAAACCTTTCAGGGGAGCACTTCCAACCGTTTGGCAGCATTTTTGAGTGAATTGCCGAAAGTCAGATATTTGATGAAATTGTGACCCCGGGGCTTAGGGATTTTTTCAAAAAAACTTTTTTCTGCCTGCTAAGTTGGCAAGGGCTGGTCTATTTTCCTGTGATTAAAAGCCTCCTGTTTCGACCGCCAAAACTTTCAGGGGAGCATTTGCAAACATTTGGCACCATTTTTTACTGACTTTCCGGAAATCAGATATTTGATGACATTGTGACCCCGGGGCTTAGGGATTTTTTTCAAAAAATTTTTTTTCTACCGGTTAAGTTGTCGAGGGCTAATTTCTTTTCCTATGATAAAAACCCTTCTGTTTCGACCGCCAAACCTTTCAGGGGAGCATTTGCAGCCGTTTGGATCCATTTTTTACTGAATTGCTGGAAGTCAGATATTTGATGAAATTCTGACCCCGGGGCTTAGGGATTTTTTCAAAAAAACATTTTTCTGCCGGTTAAGTTATCGAGGGCTGATTTCTTTTCCTGTGATAAAAAGCCTCCTGTTTCGACCGCCTAACCTTTCAGGGGAGCATTTGCAAACGTTTGGCGCCATTTTTTTACTGAATTGCCGGAAATCAGATATTTGATGAAATTGTGACCCCGGGGCTTAGGGATTTTTTCAAAAAAATCTTTTTCTGCCGGTTAAGTTATCGAGGGCTGATTTCTTTTCCTGTGATAAAAAGCCTCCTGTTTTGACCGCCAAACCTTTCAGGGGAGCATTTGCAGTCGTTTGGATCCATTTTTTACTGAATTGCCGGAAGTCAGATATTTGATGAAATTGTGACCCCGGGGCTTAGGGATTTTTTCAAAAAAACATTTTTCTGCCGCTTAAGTTGTCGAGGGCTGATTTCTTTTCCTGTGATAAAAAGCCGCCTGTTTCGACCGCCAAAGCTTTCAGGGGAGCAATTGCAACCGTTTGGCACCATTTTTGAGTGAATTGCCAAAAGTCAGATATTTGATGAAATTGTGACCCCGGGGCTTAGGGATTTTTTCAAAAAAACATTTTTCTGCCTGTTAAGTTGGCGAGTGCTGATTTCTTTTCCTGTGATAAAAAGCCTCCTGTTTCGACCGCCAAACCTTTCAGGGGAGCACTTGAAAACGTTTGGCACCATTTTTTACTGAATTGCCGGAAATCAGATATTTGATGAAATTGTGACCCCGGGGCTTAGGGATTTTTTCAAAAAAACTTTTTTCTGCCTGTTAAGTTGGCGAGCGCTGATTTCTTTTCCTGTGATAAAAAGCCTCCTGTTTCGACCGCCAAACATTTCAGGGGAGCATTTGCAAACGTTTGGCACCATTTTTGAGTGAATTGCCGAAAGTCAGATATTTGATGAAATTGTGCCCCCAGGGCTTAGGGATTTTTTCAAAAAAACTTTTTTCTGCCTGTTAAGTTGGCTACGGCTGATTTCTTTTCCTGTGATAAAAAGCCTCCTGTTTCGACCGCCAAACCTTTCAGGGGAGCATTTGCAAACGTTTGGCACCATTTTTGAGTGAATTGCCGAATGTCAGATATTTGATGAAATTGTGACCCCGGGGCTTAGGGATTTTTTCAAAAATCTTTTTTCTGCCGGTTAAGTTATCGAGGGCTGATTTCTTTTCCTGTGATAAAAAGCCTCCTGTTTCGACCGCCAAAGCTTTCAGGGGAGCATTTGCAAACGTTTGGCAGCATTTTTGAGTGAATTGCCGAAAGTCAGATATTTGATGAAATTGTGACCCCGGGGCTTAAGGATTTTTTCAAAAAAACTTTTTTCTGCCAGTTAAGTTGTGGAGGGCTAATTTCTTTTCCTGTGATAAAAAGCCTCCTGTTTCGACCGCCAAACCTTTCAGGGGAGCATTTGCAACCATTTGGCACGATTTTTGAGTGAAATGCCAAAAGTTAGATTTTTGATGAAATTGTGACCCCGGGGCTTAGGGATTTTTTCAAAAATCTTTTTTCTGCCTGTTAAGTTGGCGAGGGCTGATTTCTTTTCCTGTGATAAAAAGCCTCCTGTTTCGACCGCCAAACCCTTCAGGGGAGCATTTGCAAACGTTTGGCACCATTTTTGAGTGAATTGCCGAATGTCAGATATTTGATGAAGTTGTGACCCCGGGGCTTAGGGATTTTTTTCAAAAAAACATTTTTCTGCCTGTTAAATTGGCGAGGGCTGATTTCTTTTCCTGTGATAAAAAGCCTCCTGTTTCGACCGCGAAACCTTTCAGGGGAGCATTTGCAAACGTTTGGCACCATTTTTGAGTGAATTGCCGAAAGTCAGATTTTTTATGAAATTGTGACCCCGGGGCTTAAGGATTTTTTCAAAAAAACTTTTTTCTGCCGGTTAAGTTGTCGAGGGCTAATTTCGTTTCCTGTGATAAAAAACCTTCTGTTTCGACCGCCAAACCTTTCAGGGGAGCAATTGCAAACTTTTGGCACCATTTTTGAGCGAATGACCGAAAGTCGGATATTTGATGAAATTGTGACCCCGGGGCTTACGGATTTTTTCAAAAAAACATTTTTCTGCCGGTTAGGTTGTCGAGGGCTAATTTCTTTTCCTGTGATAAAAAGCCTCCTGTTTCGACCGCCAAACCTTTCAGGGGAGCAATTGCAAACTTTTGGCACCATTTTTGAGTGAATGGCTGAAAGTCAGATATTTGATGAAATTGTGACCCCGGGGCTTAAGGATTTTTTCAAAAAAACATTTTTCTGCCGGTTAGGTTGTCGAGGGCTGATTTCTATTCCTGTGATTAAAAGCCTCCTGTTTCTACCGCCAAACCTTTCAGGGGAGCATTTGCAAACGTTTGGATCCCTTTTTTAATGAATTGCCGGAAATCAGATATTTGATGAAATTGTGACCCCGGGGCTTTGGGATTTTTTCAAAAAAACTTTTTTCTGCCTGTTAAGTTGGCTAGGGCTGATTTCTTTTCCTGTGATAAAAAGCCTCCTGGTTCGACCGCCAAACCGTTCAGGGGAGCATTTGCAGCCGTTTGGATCCATTTTTTACTGAATTGCCGGAAGTCAGATATTTGATGAAATTGTGACCCCGGGGCTTGAGGATTTTTTCAAAAAAACTTTTTTCTGCCGATTAAGTTGTCGAGGGCTAATTTCTTTTCCTGTGATAAAAAGCCTCCTGTTTCGACCGCCAAATCTTTCAGGGGAGCATTTGCAAACGTTTGGCACCATTGTTGAGTGAATTGCCGAAAGTCAGATTTTTTATGAAATTGTGACCCCGGGGCTTAAGGATTTTTTCAGAAAAACCTTTTTCTGCGGCTTAAGTTGTCGAGGGCTAATTTCTTTTCCTGTGATAAAAAGCCTCCTGTTTCGACCGCCAAACCTTTCAGGGGCGCATTTGCAAACGTTTGGCACCATTGTTGAGTGAATTGCTGAAAATCAGATTTTTTATGAAATTGTGACCCCGGGGCTTAAGAATTTTTTCAGAAAAACTTTTTTCTGCCGGTTAAGTTGTCGAGGGCTAATTTCTTTTCCTGTGATAAAAAGCCTCCTGTTTCGACCGCCAAAGCTTTCAGGGGAGCATTTGCAAACGTTTGGCACCATTTTTGAGTGAATTGCCGAATGTCAGATATTTGATGAAGTTGTGACCCCGGGGCTTAGGGATTTTTTTCAAAAAAACATTTTTCTGCCTGTTAAATTGGCGAGGGCTGATTTCTTTTCCTGTGATAAAAAGCCTCCTGTTTCGACCGCCAAACCTTTCAGGGGAGCATTTGCAAACGTTTGGCACCATTTTTGAGTGAATTGCCGAAAGTCAGATTTTTTATGAAATTGTGACCCCGGGGCTTAAGGATTTTTTCAAAAAAACTTTTTTCTGCCGGTTAAGTTGTCGAGGGCTAATTTCGTTTCCTGTGATAAAAAACCTTCTGTTTCGACCGCCAAACCTTTCAGGGGAGCAATTGCAAACTTTTGGCACCATTTTTGAGCGAATGACCGAAAGTCGGATATTTGATGAAATTGTGACCCCGGGGCTTACGGATTTTTTCAAAAAAACATTTTTCTGCCGGTTAGGTTGTCGAGGGCTAATTTCTTTTCCTGTGATAAAAAGCCTCCTGTTTCGACCGCCAAACCTTTCAGGGGAGCAATTGCAAACTTTTGGCACCATTTTTGAGTGAATGGCTGAAAGTCAGATATTTGATGAAATTGTGACCCCGGGGCTTAAGGATTTTTTCAAAAAAACATTTTTCTGCCGGTTAGGTTGTCGAGGGCTGATTTCTATTCCTGTGATTAAAAGCCTCCTGTTTCTACCGCCAAACCTTTCAGGGGAGCATTTGCAAACGTTTGGATCCCTTTTTTAATGAATTGCCGGAAATCAGATATTTGATGAAATTGTGACCCCGGGGCTTTGGGATTTTTTCAAAAAAACTTTTTTCTGCCTGTTAAGTTGGCTAGGGCTGATTTCTTTTCCTGTGATAAAAAGCCTCCTGGTTCGACCGCCAAACCGTTCAGGGGAGCATTTGCAGCCGTTTGGATCCATTTTTTACTGAATTGCCGGAAGTCAGATATTTGATGAAATTGTGACCCCGGGGCTTGAGGATTTTTTCAAAAAAACTTTTTTCTGCCGATTAAGTTGTCGAGGGCTAATTTCTTTTCCTGTGATAAAAAGCCTCCTGTTTCGACCGCCAAATCTTTCAGGGGAGCATTTGCAAACGTTTGGCACCATTGTTGAGTGAATTGCCGAAAGTCAGATTTTTTATGAAATTGTGACCCCGGGGCTTAAGGATTTTTTCAGAAAAACCTTTTTCTGCGGCTTAAGTTGTTGAGGGCTAATTTCTTTTCCTGTGATAAAAAGCCTCCTGTTTCGACCGCCAAACCTTTCAGGGGCGCATTTGCAAACGTTTGGCACCATTGTTGAGTGAATTGCTGAAAATCAGATTTTTTATGAAATTGTGACCCCGGGGCTTAAGAATTTTTTCAGAAAAACTTTTTTCTGCCGGTTAAGTTGTCGAGGGCTAATTTCTTTTCCTGTGATAAAAAGCCTCCTGTTTCGACCGCCAAAGCTTTCAGGGGAGCATTTGCAAACGTTTGGCACCATTGTTGAGTGAATTGCCGAAAGTCAGATATTTGATGGAATTGTGACCCCGAGGCTTAGGGATTTTTTCAAAAAAACATTTTTCTGCCGGTTAAGTTATCGAGGGCTGATTTCTTTTCCTGTGATAAAAAGCCTCCTGTTTCGACCGCCAAAGCTTTCAGGGGAGCATTTGCAAACGTTTCTCAGCATTTTTGAGTGAATTGCCGAAAGTCAGATATTTGATGAAATTGTGACCCCGGGGCTTAGGGATTTTTTCAAAAAAACTTTTTTCTGCCTGTTAAGTTGGCGAGGGCTGATTTCTTTTCCTGTGATAAAAAGCCTCCTGTTTCGATCGCCAAACCTTTCAGGGGAGCATTTGCAAACCTTTGGCACCATTTTTTACTGAATTGCCGGAAATCAGATATTTGATGAAATTGTGACCCCGGGGCTTTGGGATTTTTTCAAAAAAACTTTTTTCTGCCTGTTAAGTTGGCTAGGGCTGATTTCTTTTCCTGTGATAAAAAGCCTCCTGTTTCGACCGCCAAACCTTTCAGGGGAGCATTTGCAGCCGTTTGGATCCATTTTTTACTGAATTGCCGGAAGTCAGATATTTGATGAAATTGTGACCCCGGGGCTTGAGGATTTTTTCAAAAAAACTTTTTTCTGCCGGTTAAGTTGTCGAGGGCTAATTTCTTTTCCTGTGATAAAAAGCCTCCTGTTTCGACCGCCAAATCTTTCAGGGGAGCATTTGCAAACGTTTGGCACCATTGTTGAGTGAATTGCCGAAAGTCAGATTTTTTATGAAATTGTGACCCCGGGGCTTAGGGATTTTTTCAAAAAAACTTTTTTCTGCCTGTTAAGTTGGCGAGGGCTGATTTCTTTTCCTGTGATAAAAAGCCTCCTGTTTCGATCGCCAAACCTTTCAGGGGAGCATTTGCAAACCTTTGGCACCATTTTTTACTGAATTGCCGGAAATCAGATATTTGATGAAATTGTGACCCCGGGGCTTTGGGATTTTTTCAAAAAAACTTTTTTCTGCCTGTTAAGTTGGCTAGGGCTGATTTCTTTTCCTGTGATAAAAAGCCTCCTGTTTCGACCGCCAAACCTTTCAGGGGAGCATTTGCAGCCGTTTGGATCCATTTTTTACTGAATTGCCGGAAGTCAGATATTTGATGAAATTGTGACCCCGGGGCTTGAGGATTTTTTCAAAAAAACTTTTTTCTGCCGGTTAAGTTGTCGAGGGCTAATTTCTTTTCCTGTGATAAAAAGCCTCCTGTTTCGACCGCCAAATCTTTCAGGGGAGCATTTGCAAACGTTTGGCACCATTGTTGAGTGAATTGCCGAAAGTCAGATTTTTTATGAAATTGTGACCCCGGGGCTTAAGGATTTTTTCAGAAAAACCTTTTTCTGCCGCTTAAGTTGTCGAGGGCTAATTTCTTTTCCTGTGATAAAAAGCCTCCTGTTTCGACCGCCAAACCTTTCAGGGGCGCATTTGCAAACGTTTGGCACCATTGTTGAGTGAATTGCCGAAAGTCAGATTTTTTATGAAATTGTGACCCCGGGGCTTAAGGATTTTTTCAGAAAAACCTTTTTCTGCCGCTTAAGTTGTCGAGGGCTAATTTCTTTTCCTGTGATAAAAAGCCTCCTGTTTCGACCGCCAAACCTTTCAGGGGCGCATTTGCAAACGTTTGGCACCATTGTTGAGTGAATTGCCGAAAGTCAGATATTTGATGGAATTGTGACCCCGGGGCTTAGGGATTTTTTCAAAAAAACATTTTTCTGCCGGTTAAGTTATCGAGGGCTGATTTCTTTTCCTGTGATAAAAAGCCTCCTGTTTCGACCGCCAAACCTTTCAGGGGAGCATTTGCAAACGTTTGGCACCATTTTTTACTGAATTGCCGGAAATCAGATATTTGATGAAATTGTGACCCCGGGGCTTAGGGATTTTTTCAAAAAAACATTTTTCTCCCGGTTAAGTTGTCGAGGGCTAATTTCTTTTCCTATGATAAAAACCCTTCTGTTTCGACCGCCAAACCTTTCAGGGTAGCATTTGCAGCCGTTTGGATCCATTTTTTACTGAATTGCCGAAAGTCAGATATTTGATGAAATTGTGACCCCGGGGCTTAGGGATTTTTTCAAAAAAACATTTTTCTGCCGGTTAAGTTATCGAGGGCTGATTTCTTTTCCTGTGATAAAAAGCCTCCTGTTTCGACCGCCAAAGCTTTCAGGGGAGCATTTGCAAACGTTTCTCAGCATTTTTGAGTGAATTGCCGAAAGTCAGATATTTGATGAAATTGTGACCCCGGGGCTTAGGGATTTTTTCAAAAAAACTTTTTTCTGCCTGTTAAGTTGGCGAGGGCTGATTTCTTTTCCTGTGATAAAAAGCCTCCTGTTTCGATCGCCAAACCTTTCAGGGGAGCATTTGCAAACCTTTGGCACCATTTTTTACTGAATTGCCGGAAATCAGATATTTGATGAAATTGTGACCCCGGGGCTTTGGGATTTTTTCAAAAAAACTTTTTTCTGCCTGTTAAGTTGGCTAGGGCTGATTTCTTTTCCTGTGATAAAAAGCCTCCTGTTTCGACCGCCAAACCTTTCAGGGGAGCATTTGCAGCCGTTTGGATCCATTTTTTACTGAATTGCCGGAAGTCAGATATTTGTTGAAATTGTGACCCCGGGGCTTGAGGATTTTTTCAAAAAAACTTTTTTCTGCCGGTTAAGTTGTCGAGGGCTAATTTCTTTTCCTGTGATAAAAAGCCTCCTGTTTCGACCGCCAAATCTTTCAGGGGAGCATTTGCAAACGTTTGGCACCATTGTTGAGTGAATTGCCGAAAGTCAGATTTTTTATGAAATTGTGACCCCGGGGCTTAAGGATTTTTTCAGAAAAACCTTTTTCTGCCGCTTAAGTTGTCGAGGGCTAATTTCTTTTCCTGTGATAAAAAGCCTCCTGTTTCGACCGCCAAACCTTTCAGGGGCGCATTTGCAAACGTTTGGCACCATTGTTGAGTGAATTGCCGAAAGTCAGATATTTGATGGAATTGTGACCCCGGGGCTTAGGGATTTTTTCAAAAAAACATTTTTCTGCCGGTTAAGTTATCGAGGGCTGATTTCTTTTCCTGTGATAAAAAGCCTCCTGTTTCGACCGCCAAACCTTTCAGGGGAGCATTTGCAAACGTTTGGCACCATTTTTTACTGAATTGCCGGAAATCAGATATTTGATGAAATTGTGACCCCGGGGCTTAGGGATTTTTTCAAAAAAACATTTTTCTCCCGGTTAAGTTGTCGAGGGCTAATTTCTTTTCCTATGATAAAAACCCTTCTGTTTCGACCGCCAAACCTTTCAGGGTAGCATTTGCAGCCGTTTGGATCCATTTTTTACTGAATTGCCGAAAGTCAGATATTTGATGAAATTGTGACCCCGGGGCTTAGGGATTTTTTCAAAAAAACATTTTTCTGCCGGTTAAGTTATCGAGGGCTGATTTCTTTTCCTGTGATAAAAAGCCTCCTGTTTCGACCGCCAAAGCTTTCAGGGGAGCATTTGCAAACGTTTCTCAGCATTTTTGAGTGAATTGCCGAAAGTCAGATATTTGATGAAATTGTGACCCCGGGGCTTAGGGATTTTTTCAAAAAAACATTTTTCTGCCTGTTAAGTTGGCGAGGGCTGATTTCTTTTCCTGTGATAAAAAGCCTCCTGTTTCAACCGCCAAACCTTTCAGGGGACCATTTGCAAACGTTTGACACCATTTTTTTACTGAATTGCCGAAAGTCAGATATTTGATGAAATTGTGACCCCGGTGCTTAAGGGTTTTTTCAAAAAAACATTTTTCTGCCGGTTAAGTTGTTGAGGGCTGATTTCTTTTCCTGTGATAAAATGCCTCCTGTTTCGACCGCCAAACCTTTCAGGGGAGCATTTGCAGCCGTTTGGATCCATTTTTTACTGAATTGCCGGAAGTCAGATATTTGATGAAATTGTGCCCCCGGGGCTTAGGGATTTTTTCAAAAATCTTTTTTCTGCCTGTTAAGTTGTCGAGGGCTGATTTCTTTTCCTGTGATAAAGAGCCTCCTGTTTCGACCGCCAAACCTTTCAGGGGAGCATTTGCAAATGTTTGGCACCATTTTTGAGTGAATTGCCGAAAGTCAGATATTTGATGAAATTGTGACCCCGGGGCTTAGGGATTTTTTCAAAAAAACATTTTTCTGCTGGTTAAGTTATTGAGGGCTGATTTCTTTTCCTGTGATAAAAAGCCTCCTGTTTCGACCGCCAAAGCTTTCAGGGGAGCATTTGCAAACGTTTCTCAGCATTTTTGAGTGAATTGCCGGAAATCAGATATTTGATGAAATTGTCACCCCGGGGCTTAGGGATTTTTTCAAAAAAACTTTTTTCTGAAGGTTAAGTTGGCTAGGGCTGATTTCTTTTCCTGTGATAAAAAGCCGCCTGTTTCGACCGCCAAACCTTTCAGGGAAGCATTTGCAAACGTTTGGCACCATTTTTGAGTGAATTGCCGAAAGTCAGATATTTGATGAATTTGTGCCCCCGGGGCTTAAGGATTTTTTCAAAAAAACTTTTTCCTGCCTGTTAAGTTGGCTAGGGCTGATTTCTTTTCCTGTGATAAAAAGCCTCCTGTTTCGACCGCCAAACCTTTCAGGGGAGCATTTGCAAACGTTTGGCACCATTTTTTACAGAATTGCCGGAAATCAGATATTTGATGAAATTGTGACCCCGGGGCTTAGGGATTTTTTCAAAAAAACTTTTTGCTGCCTGTTAAGTTGTCGAGGGCTGATTTCTTTTCCTGTGATAAAAAGCCTCCTGTTTCGACCGCCAAAGCTTTCAGTGGAGCATTTGCAACCGTTTGGCACCATTTTTGAGTGAATTGCCAAAAGTCAGATATTTGATGAAATTGTGACCCCAGGACTTAGGGATTTTTTCAAAAAAACTTTTTTCTGCCTGTTAAGTTGGCTAGGGCTGATTTCTTTTCCTGTGATAAAAAGCCTCCTGTTTCGACCGCCAAACCTTTCAGGGGAGCATTTGCAAACGTTTGGCACCATTTTTGAGTGAATTGCCGAAAGTCAGATATTTGATGAATTTGTGACCCCGGGGCTTCGGGATTTTTTCAAAAAAAAATTTTTCTGCCTGTTAAGTTGGCTAGGGCTGATTTCTTTTCCTGTGATAAAAAGCCTCCTGTTTCGACCGCCAAACCTTTCAGGGAAGCATTTGCAAACGTTTGGCACCATTTTTTACAGAATTGCCGAAAGTCAGATTTTTTATGAAATTGTGACCCCGGGGCTTAAGGATTTTTTCAAAAAAACTTTTTGCTGCCTGTTAAGTTGGCTAGGGCTGATTTCTTTTCCTGTGATAAAAAGCCTCCTGTTTCGACCGCCAAACCTTTCAGGGGAGCATTTGCAAACGTTTGGCACCATTTTTGAGTGAATTGCCGAAAGTCAGATATTTGATGAAATTGTCACCCTGGGGCTTGAGGATTTTTTCAAAAAACCTTTTTTCTGCCGGTTAAGTTGTCGAGGGCTAATTTCTTTTCCTGTGATAAAAAGTCTCCTGTTTCGACCGCCAAAGCTTTCAGGGGAGCATTTGCAAACGTTTGGCACCATTTTATACTGAATTGACGGAAGTCAGATATTTGATGAAATTGTGACCCCGGGGCTTAGGCTTTTTTTCAAAAAAACATTTTTCTGCCGGTTAAGTTATCGAGGGCTGATTTTTTCCCTGTGATAAAAAGCCTCCTGTTTAAACCGCCAAAGCTTTCAGGGGAGCATTTGCAAACGTTTCTCAGCATTTTTGAGTGAATTGCCGGAAGTCAGATATTTGATGAAATTGTGACCCCGGGGCTTAGGGATTTTTTCAAAAAAACATTTTTCTGCCGGTTAAGTTATCGAGGGTTGATTTCTTTTCCTGTGATAAAAAGCCTCCTGTTTCGACCGCCAAACCTTTCAGGGGAGCATTTGCAAACGTTTCTCAGCATTTTTGAGTGAATTGCCGGAAGTCAGATATTTGATGAAATTGTGACCCCGGTGCTTAAGGATTTTTTCAAAAAAACTTTTTGCTGCCTGTTATGTTGTCGAGGGCTGATTTCTTTTCCTGTGTTAAAGAGCCTCCTGTTTCGACCGCCAAACCTTTCAGGGGAGCATTTGCAAATGTTTGGCACCATTTTTGAGTGAATTGCCGAAAGTCAGATATTTGATGAAATTGTGACCCCGGGGCTTAGGGATTTTTTCAAAAAAACATTTTTCTGCTGGTTAAGTTATTGAGGGCTGATTTCTTTTCCTGTGATAAAAAGCCTCCTGTTTCGACCGCCAAAGCTTTCAGGGGAGCATTTGCAAACGTTTCTCAGCATTTTTGAGTGAATTGCCGGAAATCAGATATTTGATGAAATTGTGACCCCGGGGCTTAGGGATTTTTTCAAAAAAACTTTTTTCTGAAGGTTAAGTTGGCTAGGGCTGATTTCTTTTCCTGTGATAAAAAGCCGCCTGTTTCGACAGCCAAACCTTTCAGGGAAGCATTTGCAAACGTTTGGCACCATTTTTGAGTGAATTGCCGAAAGTCAGATATTTGATGAATTTGTGCCCCCGGGGCTTAAGGATTTTTTCAAAAAAACTTTTTCCTGCCTGTTAAGTTGTCGAGGGCTAATTTCTTTTCCTGTGATAAAAAGCCTCCTGTTTCGACCGCCAAACCTTTCAGGGGAGCATTTGCAAACGTTTCTCAGCATTTTTGAGTGAATTGCCGGAAGTCAGATATTTGATGAAATTGTGACCCCGGTGCTTAAGGATTTTTTCAAAAAAACTTTTTGCTGCCTGTTAAGTTGTCTAGGGCTGATTTCTTTTCCTGTGATAAAAAGCCTCCTGTTTCGACCGCCAAACCTTTCAGGGGAGCATTTGCAAACCTTTGGCACCATTTTTGAGTGAATTGCCGAAAGTCAGATATTTGATGAAATTGTGACCCCGGGGCTTAGGGATTTTTTCAAAAAAACATTTTTCTGCTGGTTAAGTTATCGAGGGCTGATTTCTTTTCCTGTGATAAAAAGCCTCCTGTTTCGACCGCCAAAGCTTTCAGGGGAGCATTTGCAAACGTTTCTCAGCATTTTTGAGTGAATTGCCGGATGTCAGATATTTGATGAAATTGTGACCCCAGGACTTAGGGATTTTTTCAAAAAAACTTTTTTGTCCCTGTTAAGTTGGCGAGGGCTGATTTCTTTTCCTGTGATAAAAAGCCTCCTGTTTCGACCGCCAAACCTTTCAGGGGAGCATTTGCAGCCGTTTGGATCCATTTTTTACTGAATTGCCGAAAGTCAGATATTTGATGAAATTGTGACCCCGGGGCTTAGGGATTTTTTCAAAAAAACATTTTTCTGCCGGTTAAGTTATCGAGGGCTGATTTCTTTTCCTGTGATAAAAAGCCTCCTGTTTCGACCGCCAAAGCTTTCAGGGGAGCATTTGCAAACGTTTCTCAGCATTTTTGAGTGAATTGCCGAAAGTCAGATATTTGATGAAATTGTGACCCCGGGGCTTAGGGATTTTTTCAAAAAAACTTTTTTCTGCCTGTTAAGTTGGGGAGGGCTGATTTCTTTTCCTGTGATAAAAAGCCTCCTGTTTCGATCGCCAAACCTTTCAGGGGAGCATTTGCAAACTTTTGGCACCATTTTTTACTGAATTGCCGGAAATCAGATATTTGATAAAATTGTGACCCCGGGGCTTAGGGATTTTTTCAAAAAAAACTTTTTTCTGCCTGTTAAGTTGGCGAGGGCTGATTTCTTTTCCTGTGATAAAAAGCCTCCTGTTTCGATCGCCAAACCTTTCAGGGGAGCATTTGCAAACTTTTGGCACCATTTTTTACTGAATTGCCGGAAATCAGAAATTTGATGAATTTGTGACCCCGGGGCTTAGGGATTTTTTCAAAAGAACTTTTTTCTGCCTGTTAAGTTGGCAAGGGCTGATTTCTTTTCCTGTGATAAAAAGCCTCCTGTTTCGACCGCCAAACCTTTCAGGGGAGCATTTGCAACCGTTTGGCACCATTTTTGAGTGAATTGCCAAAAGTCAGATATTTGATGAAATTGTGACCCCGGGGCTTAGGGATTTTTTCAAAAAAACTTTTTTCTGCCTGTTAAGTTGACGAGGGCTGATTTCTTTTCCTGTGATAAAAAGCCTCCTGTTTCGACCGCCAAACCTTTCAGGGGAGCATTTGCAAACGTTTGGCACCATTTTTGACTGAATTGCCGGAAATCAGATATTTGATGAAATTGTGACCCCGGGGCTTAGGGATTTTTTCAAAAAAACGTTTTTCTGCCTGTTAAGTTGGCGAGGGCTGATTTCTTTTCCTGTGATAAAAAGCCTCCTGTTTCGACCGCCAAACCTTTCAGGGGAGCATTTGCAACCGTTTGGCACCATTTTTGAGTGAATTGCCGAAAGTCAGATATTTGATGAATTTGTGACCACGGGGCTTAGGGATTTTTTCATAAAAACTTTTTTCTGCCTGTTAAGTTGGCTAGAGCTGATTTCTTTTCCTGTGATAAAAAGCCTCCATTTTCGACCGCCAAACCTTTCAGGGGAGCATTTGCAAACGTTTGGCACCATTTTTTACTGAATTGCCGGAAATCAGATATTTGATGAAATTGTGACCCCGGTGCTTAAGGGTTTTTTCAAAAAAACATTTTTCTGCCGGTTAAGTTGTTGAGGGCTGATTTCTTTTCCTGTGATAAAATGCCTCCTGTTTCGACCGCCAAACCTTTCAGGGGAGCATTTGCAAACTTTTCGCACCATTTTTTACTGAATTGCCAGAAATCTGATATTTGATGAAATTGTGACCCCGGGGCTTAGGGATTTTTTCAAAAAAACTTTTTTCTGCCTGTTAAGTTGGCGAGGGCTGATTTCTTTTCCTGTGATAAAAAGCCTCCTGTTTCGACCGCCAAACCTTTCAGGGGAGCATTTGCAAACGTTTGGCACCATTTTATACTGAATTGACGGAAGTCAGATATTTGATGAAATTGTGACCCCGGGGCTTAGGGATTTTTTCAAAAATCTTTTTTCTGCCTGTTAAGTTGTCGTGGGCTGATTTCTTTTCCTGTGATAAAAAGCCTCCTGTTTCGACCGCCGAAGCTTTCAGGGGAGCATTTGCAAACGTTTGGCACCATTTTTGAGTGAATTGCCGAAAGTCAGATTTTTTATGAAATTGTGACCCTGGGGCTTGAGGATTTTTTCAAAAAAACTTTTTTCTGCCTGTTAAGTTGTCGAGGGCTAATTTCTTTTCCTGTGATAAAAAGCCTCCTGTTTCGACCGCCAAACCTTTCAGGGGAGCATTTGCAACCGTTTCTCAGCATTTTTGAGTGAATTGCCGGAAGTCAGATATTTGATGAAATTGTGACCCCGGTGCTTAAGGATTTTTTCAAAAAAACTTTTTGCTGCCTGTTATGTTGTTGAGGGCTGATTTCTTTTCCTGTGATAAAGAGCCTCCTGTTTCGACCGCCAAACCTTTCAGGGGAGCATTTGCTAATGTTTGGCACCATTTTTGAGTGAATTGCCGAAAGTCAGATATTTGATGAAATTGTGACCCCGGGGCTTAGGGATTTTTTCAAAAAAACATTTTTCTGCTGGTTAAGTTATTGAGGGCTGATTTCTTTTCCTTTGATAAAAAGCCTCCTGTTTCGACCGCCAAAGCTTTCAGGGGAGCATTTGCAAACGTTTCTCAGCATTTTTGAGTGAATTGCCGGAAATCAGATATTTGATGAAATTGTGACCCCGGGGCTTAGGGATTTTTTCAAAAAAACTTTTTTCTGAAGGTTAAGTTGGCTAGGGCTGATTTCTTTTCCTGTGATAAAAAGCCGCCTGTTTCGACCGCCAAACCTTTCAGGGAAGCATTTGCAAACGTTTGGCACCATTTTTGAGTGAATTGCCGAAAGTCAGATATTTGATGAATTTGTGCCCCCGGGGCTTAAGGATTTTTTCAAAAAAACTTTTTCCTGCCTGTTAAGTTGGCTAGGGCTGATTTCTTTTCCTGTGATAAAAAGCCTCCTGTTTCGACCGCCAAACCTTTCAGGGGAGCATTTGCAAACGTTTGGCACCATTTTTGAGTGAATTGCCGAAAGTCAAATTTTTTTGAAATTGTGACCCTGGGGCTTGAGGATTTTTTCAAAAAAACTTTTTTCTGCCTGTTAAGTTGTCGAGGGCTAATTTCTTTTCCTGTGATAAAAAGCCTCCTGTTTGACCGCCAAACCTTTCAGGGGAGCATTTGCAAACGTTTGGCACCATTTTTGAGTGAATTGCCGAAAGTCAGATATTTGATGAATTTGTGACCCCGGGGCTTCGGGATTTTTTCAAAAAAAAAATTTTCTGCCTGTTAAGTTGGCTAGGGCTGATTTCTTTTCCTGTGATAAAAAGCCTCCTGTTTCGACCGCCAAACCTTTCAGGGGAGCATTTGCAAACGTTTGGCACCATTTTTTACTGAATTGGGGGAAGTCAGATATTTGATGAAATTGTGACCCCGGGGCTTAGGGATTTTTTCAAAAAAACATTTTTCTGCCGGTTAAGTTATCGAGGGCTGATTTCTTTTCCTGTGATAAAAAGCCTCCTGTTTAAACCGCCAAAGCTTTCAGGGGAGCATTTGCAAACGTTTCTGAGCATTTTTGAGTGAATTGCCGGAAGTCAGATATTTGATGAAATTGTGACCCCGAGGCTTAGGGATTTTTTCAAAAAAACATTTTTCTGCCGGTTAAGTTATCGAGGGCTGATTTCTTTTCCTGTGATAAAAAGCCTCCTGTTTCGACCGCCAAAGCTTTCAGGGGAGCATTTGCAAACGTTTCTCAGCATTTTTGAGTGAATTGCCGGAAGTCAGATATTTGATGAAATTGTGACCCCGGTGCTTAAGAATTTTTTCAAAAAAACTTTTTTCTGCCGGTTAAGTTGTCGTGGGCTGATTTCTTTTCCTGTGATAAAAAGCCTCCTGTTTCGACCGCCGAAGCTTTCAGGGGAGCATTTGCAACCGTTTGGCACCATTTTTGAGTGTATTGCCAAAAGTCAGATATTTGATGAAATTGTGACCCCGGACTTAGGGATTTTTTCAAAAAAACTTTTTTCTGCCTGTTAAGTTGGCGAGGGCTGATTTCTTTTCCTGTGATAAAAAGCCTCCTGTTTCGACCACCAAAGCTTTCAGGGGAGCATTTGCAAACGTTTGGCACCATTTTTGAGTGAATTGCCGAAAGTCAGATTTTTTATGAAATTGTGACCCCGGGGCTTAAGGATTTTTTCAAAAAAACTTTTTGCTGCCTGTTAAGTTGGCTAGGGCTGATTTCTTTCCCTGTGATAAAAAGCCTCCTGTTTCGACCGCCAAACCTTTCAGGGGAGCATTTGCAAACGTTTGGCACCATTTTTGAGTGAATTGCCGAAAGTCAGATTTTTTATTAAATTGTGACCCTGGGGCTTGAGGATTTTTTCAAAAAAACTTTTTTCTGCCGGTTAAGTTGTCGAGGGCTGATTTCTTTTCCTGTGATAAAAAGCCTCCTGTTTCGACCGCCAAACCTTTCAGGGGAGCATTTGCAACCGTTTGGCACCATTTTTGAGTGAATTGCCAAAAGTCAGATATTTGATGAAATTGTGACCCCGGGGCTTAGGGATTTTTTCAAAAAAACATTTTTCTGCCGGTTAAGTTATCCAGGGCTGATTTCTTTTCCTGTGATAAAAAGCCTCCTGTTTCGACCGCCAAAGCTTTCAGGGGAGCATTTGCAAACGTTTCTCAGCATTTTTGAGTGACTTGCCGAAAGTCAGATATTTGATGAAATTGTGACCCCGGTGCTTAAGGATTTTTTCAAAAAAACTTTTTTCTGCCGGTTAAGTTGTCGAGGGCTAATTTCTTTTCCTGTGATAAGAAGCCTCCTGTTTCGACCGCCAAACCTTTCAGGGGAGCATTTGCAAACGTTTGGCACCATTGTTGAGTGAATTGCCAAAAGTCAGATATTTGATGAAATTGTGACCCCGGGGTTTAAGGATTTTTTCAAAAAAACTTTTTTCTGCCGGTTAAGTTGTCGAGGGCTAATTTCTTTTCCTGTGATAAAAAGCCTCCTGTTTCGACCGCCAAAGCTTTCAGGGGAGCATTTGCAAACGTTTGGCACCATTTTTGAGTGAATTACTGAAAGTCAGATATTTGATGAAATTGTGACCCCGGGGCTTAGGGATTTTTTCAAAAATCTTTTTTCTGCCTGTTAAGTTGTCGTGGGCTGATTTCTTTTCCTGTGATAAAAAGCCTCCTGTTTCGACCGCTGAAGCTTTGAGGGGAGCATTTGCAACCGTTTGGCACCATTTTTGAGTGAATTGCCAAAAGTCAGATATTTGATGAAATTGTGACCCCGGGGCTTAGGGATTTTTTCAAAAAAAATTTTTCTGCCTGTTAAGTTGGCGAGGGCTGATTTCTTTTCCTGTGATAAAAAGCCTCCTGTTTCGACCGCCAAACCTCTCAGGGGAGCATTTGCAAACGTTTGGCACCATTTTTTACTGAATTGCCGGAAATCAGATATTTGATGAAATTGTGACCCCGGGGCTTAGAGATTTTTTCAAAAAAACTTTTTTCTGCCTGTTAAGTTGGCGAGGGCTGATTTCTTTTCCTGTGATAAAAAGCCTCCCGTTTCGACCGCCAAACCTTTCAGGGAAGCATTTGCAAACGTTTGGCACCATTTTTTACTGAATTGCCGAAAGTCAGATTTTTTATGAAATTGTGACCCCGGGGCTTAAGGATTTTTTCAAAAAAACTTTTTGCTGCCTGCTAAGTTGGCTAGGGCTGATTTCTTTTCCTGTGATAAAAAGCCTCCTGTTTCGACCGCCAAACCGTTCAGGGGAGCATTTGCAAACGTTTGGCACCATTTTTGAGTGAATTGCCGAAAGTCAGATTTTTTATTAGATTGTGACCCTGGGGCTTGAGGATTTTTTCAAAAAAACTTTTTTCTGCCGGTTAAGTTGTCGAGGGCTAATTTCTTTTCCTGTGATAAAAAGTCTCCTGTTTCGACCGCCAAACCTTTCAGGGGAGCATTTGCAAACGTTTGGCACCATTTTTTACTGAATTGGGGGAAGTCAGATATTTGATGAAATTGTGACCCCGGGGCTTAGGGATTTTTTCAAAAAAACATTTTTCTGCCGGTTAAGTTATCGAGGGCTGATTTCTTTTCCTGTGATAAAAAGCCTCCTGTTTAAACCGCCAAAGCTTTCAGGGGAGCATTTGCAAACGTTTCTGAGCATTTTTGAGTGAATTGCCGGAAGTCAGATATTTGATGAAATTGTGACCCCGAGGCTTAGGGATTTTTTCAAAAAAACATTTTTCTGCCGGTTAAGTTATCGAGGGCTGATTTCTTTTCCTGTGATAAAAAGCCTCCTGTTTCGACCGCCAAAGCTTTCAGGGGAGCATTTGCAAACGTTTCTCAGCATTTTTGAGTGAATTGCCGGAAGTCAGATATTTGATGAAATTCTGACCCCGGTGCTTAAGAATTTTTTCAAAAAAACTTTTTTCTGCCGGTTAAGTTGTCGTGGGCTGATTTCTTTTCCTGTGATAAAAAGCCTCCTGTTTCGACCGCCGAAGCTTTCAGGGGAGCATTTGCAACCGTTTGGCACCATTTTTGAGTGTATTGCCAAAAGTCAGATATTTGATGAAATTGTGACCCCGGGCTTAGGGATTTTTTCAAAAAAACTTTTTTCTGCCTGTTAAGTTGGCGAGGGCTGGTTTCTTTTCCTGTGATAAAAAGCCTCCTGTTTCGACCACCAAAGCTTTCAGGGGAGCATTTGCAAACGTTTGGCACCATTTTTGAGTGAATTACCGAAAGTCAGATTTTTTATGAAATTGTGACCCCGGGGCTTAAGGATTTTTTCAAAAAAACTTTTTGCTGCCTGTTAAGTTGGCTAGGGCTGATTTCTTTCCCTGTGATAAAAAGCCTCCTGTTTCGACCGCCAAACCTTTCAGGGGAGCATTTGCAAACGTTTGGCACCATTTTTGAGTGAATTGCCGAAAGTCAGATTTTTTATTAAATTGTGACCCTGGGGCTTGAGGATTTTTTCAAAAAAACTTTTTTCTGCCGGTTAAGTTGTCGAGGGCTAATTTCTTTTCCTGTGATAAAAAGTCTCCTGTTTCGACCGCCAAACCTTTCAGGGGAGCATTTGCAAACGTTTGGCACCATTTTTTACTGAATTGCCGGAGGTCAGATATTTGATGAAATTGTGACCCCGGGGCTTAGGGATTTTTTCAAAAAAACTTTTTCTTCCGTTTAAGTTGGCGAGGGCTGATTTCTTTTCCTGTGATAAAAAGCCTCCTGTTTCAACCGCCAAAGCTTTCAGGGGAGCATTTGCAAACGTTTCTCAGCATTTTTGAATGAATTGCCGAAAGTCAGATATTTGATGAAATTGTGACCCCGGTGCTTAAGGATTTTTTCAAAAATCTTTTTTCTGCCTGTTAAGTTGGCTAGGGCTGATTTCTTTTCCTGTGATAAAAAGCCTCCTGTTTCGACTGCCGAAGCTTTCAGGGGAGCATTTGCAACCGTTTGGCACCATTTTTGAGTGAATTGCCAAAAGTCAGATATTTGATGAAATTGTGACCCCGGGGCTTGAGGATTTTTTCAAAAATACTTTTTTCTGCCTGTTAAGTTGGCGAGGGCTGATTTCTTTTCCTGTGATAAAAAGCTTCCTGTTTCGACCGCCAAACCTTTCAGGGGATCATTTGCAAACGTTTGGCACCATTTTTTTACTGAATTGCGGGAAATCAGATATTTGATGAAATTGTGACCCCGGGGCTTAGGGATTTTTTCAAAAAAACTTTTTTCTGCCTGTTAAGTTGGCGAGGGCTGATTTCTTTTCCTGTGATAAAAAGCCTCCTGTTTCGACCGCCAAAGCTTTCAGGGGAGCATTTGCAAACGTTTGGCACCATTTTTGAGTGAATTGCCGAAAGTCAGATTTTTTATGAAATTGTGACCCCGGGGCTTAAGGATTTTTTCAAAAAAACTTTTTTCTGCCTGTTAAGTTGGCGAGGGCTGATTTCTTTTCCTGTGATAAAAAGCCTCCTGTTTCGACCGCCGAAGCTTTCAGGGGAGCATTTGCAACCGTTTGGCACCATTTTTGAGTGAATTGCCAAAAGTCAGATATTTGATGAAATTGTGACCCCGGGGCTTGAGGATTTTTTCAAAAAAACTTTTTTCTGCCTGTTAAGTTGGCAAGGGCTGATTTCTTTTCCTGTGATAAAAAGCCTCCTGTTTCGACCGCCAAAGCTTTCAGCGGAGCATTTGCAAACCTTTATCAGCATTTTTGAGTGAATTGCCGAAAGTCAGATATTTGATGAAATTGTGACCCCGCTGCTTAAGGATTTTTTCAAAAAAACTTTTTTCTGCCGGTTAAGTTGTCGAGGGCTAATTTCTTTTCCTGTGATAAAAAGCCTCCTGTTTCGACCGCCAAAGCTTTCAGGGGAGCATTTGCAAACGTTTGGCACCATTTTTGAGTGAATTGCTGAAAGTCAGATTTTTGATGAAATTGTGACCCCGGGGCTTAGGGATTTTTTCAAAAATCTTTTTTCTGCCTGTGAAGTTGGCGTGGGCTGATTTCTTTTCATGTGATAAAAAGCCTCCTGTTTCGACCGCCAAAGCTTTCAGGGGAGCATTTGCAACCGTTTGGCACCATTTTTGAGTGAATTGCCAAAAGTCAGATATTTGATGAAATTGTGACCCCAGGGCTTAGGGATTTTTTCAAAAAAAAACTTTTTTCTGCCTGTTAAGTTGGCGAGGGCTGATTTCTTTTCCTGTGATAAAAAGCCTCCTGTTTCGACCGCCAAACCTTTCAGGGGAGCATTTGCAAACGTTTGGCACCATTTTTTACTGAATTGCCGGAAATCAGATATTTGATGAAATTGTGACCCCGGGGCTTAAGGATTTTTTCAGAAAAACTTTTTCCTGCCGGTTAAGTTGTCGAGGGCTAATTTCTTTTCCTGTGATAAAAAGCCTCCTGTTTCGACCGCCAAAGCTTTCAGGGGAGCATTTGCAAACGTTTGGCACCATTTTTGAGTGAATTGCTGAAAGTCAGATATTTGATGAAATTGTGACCCCGGGGCTTAGGGATTTTTTCAGAAAAACTTTTTTCTTCCGTTTAAGTTGGCGAGGGCTGATTTCTTGTCCTGTGATAAAAAGCCTTCTGTTTCGACCGCCAAACCTTTCAGGGGAGCATTTGCAGCCGTTTGGATCCATTTTTTACTGAATTGCCGGAAGTCAGATATTTGATGAAATTGTGACCCCGGGGCTTAGGGATTTTTTCAAAAAAACTTTTTTCTGCCTGTTAAGTTGTTGAGGGCTGATTTCTTTTCCTGTGATAAAAAGCCTCCTGTTTCGACCGCCAAACCTTTCAGGGGAGCATTTGCAATCTTTTGGCACCATTTTTTACTGAATTGCCGGAAGTCAGATATTTGATGAAATTGTGACCCCGGGGCTTAGGGATTTTTTCAAAAAAACATTTTTGTGCCGGTTAAGTTATCGAGGGCTGATTTTTTTTCCTGTGATAAAAAGCCTCCTGTTTCGACCGCCAAAGCTTTCAGGGGAGCATTTGCAAACTTTTCTTAGCATTTTTGAGTGAATTGCCGGAAGTCAGATTTTTTATGAAATTGTGACCCCGGTGCTTAAGGATTTTTTCAAAAAAACATTTTTCTGCTGGTTAAGTTGTCGAGGGCTGATTTCTTTTCCTTTGATAAAAAGCCGCCTATTTCGACCGCCAAAGCTTTCAGGGGAGCATTTGCAACCGTTTGGCACCATTTTTGCGTGAATTGCTGAAAGTCAGATATTTGATGAAATTGTGACCCCGGGGCTTAGGGATTTTTTCAAAAAAACTTTTTTCTGCCTGATAAGTTGGCGAGGGCTGATTTCTTTTCCTATGATAAAAAGCCTCCTGTTTCGACCGCCAAACCTTTCAGGGGAGCATTTGCAAACGTGTGGCACCATTTTTTACTGAATTGCCGGAAATCAGATATTTGATGAAATTGTGACCCCAGGGCTTAGGGATTTTTTCAAAAAAACATTTTTCTGCCGGTGAAGTTCGCGAGTGCTGATTTCATTTCCTGTGATAAAAAGCCTCCTGTTTCGACCGCCAAAGCTTTCAGGGGAGCATTTGCAAACGTTTGGCACCATTTTTTTACTGAATTGCCGGAAATCAGATATTTGATGAAATTGTGACCCCGGGGCTTAGGGATTTTTTCAAAAAAAAATTTTTCTCCCGGTGAAGTTCGCGAGTGCTGATTTCATTTCCTGTGATAAAAAGCCTCCTGTTTCGACCGCCAAAGCTTTCAGGGGAGCATTTGCAAACGTTTGGCACCATTTTTTACTGAATTGCCGGAAATCAGATATTTGATGAAATTGTGACCCCGGGGCTTAGGGATTTTTTCAAAAAAACTTTTTTCTGCCTGTGAAGTTGGCGAGGGCTGATTTCTTTTCCTGTGATAAAAAGCCTCCTGTTTCGACCACCAAAGATTTCAGGGGAGTATTTGCAAACGTTTGGCACCATTTTTGAGTGAATGGCCGAAAGTCAGATATTTGATGAATTTGTGACCCCGGGGCTTAGGGATTTTTTCAAAAAAACTTTTTTCTGCCTGTTAAGTTGGCTAGGGCTGATTTCTTTTCCTGTGATAAAGAGCCTCCTGTTTCGACCGCCAAACCTTTCAGGGAAGCATTTGCAAACGTTTGGCACCATTTTTGAGTGAATTGCCGAAAGTCAGATTTTTTATTAAATTGTGACCCTGGGGCTTGAGGATTTTTTCAAAAAAACTTTTTTTTGCCGGTTAAGTTGTCGAGGGCTAATTTCTTTTCCTGTGATAAAAAGCCTCCTGTTTCGACCGCCAACCCTTTCAGGGAAGCATTTGCAAACGTTTGGCACCATTTTTTATTGAATTGCCGGAAGTCAGATATTTGATGAAATTGTGACCCCGGGGCTTAGGTATTTTTTCAAAAAAACATTTTTCTGCCGGTTAAGTTGTTGAGCGCTGATTTCTTTTCCTGTGATAAAAAGCCTCCTGTTTCAACCGCCTAAGCTTTCAGGGGAGCATTTGCAACCGTTTGGCAGCATTTTTGAGTGAATTGCTGAAAGTCAGATATTTGATGAAATTGTGACCCCGGGGCTTAGGGATTTTTTCAAAAAAACATTTTTCTGCCGGTTAAGTTGTCGAGGGCTAATTTCTTTTCCTGTGATAAAAAGCCTCCTGTTTCGACCGCCAAAGCTTTCAGGGGAGCATTTGCAAACGTTTGGCACCATTTTTGAGTGAATTGCTGAAAGTCAGATTTTTGATGAAATTGTGACCCCGGGGCTTAGGGATTTTTTCAAAAATCTTTTTTCTGCCTGTGAAGTTGGCGTGGGCTGATTTCTTTTCATGTGATAAAAAGCCTCCTGTTTCGACCGCCAAAGCTTTCAGGGGAGCATTTGCAACCGTTTGGCACCATTTTTGAGTGAATTGCCAAAAGTCAGATATTTGATGAAATTGTGACCCCAGGGCTTAGGGATTTTTTCAAAAAAAAACTTTTTTCTGCCTGTTAAGTTGGCGAGGGCTGATTTCTTTTCCTGTGATAAAAAGCCTCCTGTTTCGACCGCCAAACCTTTCAGGGGAGCATTTGCAAACGTTTGGCACCATTTTTTACTGAATTGCCGGAAATCAGATATTTGATGAAATTGTGACCCCGGGGCTTAAGGATTTTTTCAGAAAAACTTTTTCCTGCCGGTTAAGTTGTCGAGGGCTAATTTCTTTTCCTGTGATAAAAAGCCTCCTGTTTCGACCGCCAAAGCTTTCAGGGGAGCATTTGCAAACGTTTGGCACCATTTTTGAGTGAATTGCTGAAAGTCAGATATTTGATGAAATTGTGACCCCGGGGCTTAGGGATTTTTTCAGAAAAACTTTTTTCTTCCGTTTAAGTTGGCGAGGGCTGATTTCTTGTCCTGTGATAAAAAGCCTTCTGTTTCGACCGCCAAACCTTTCAGGGGAGCATTTGCAGCCGTTTGGATCCATTTTTTACTGAATTGCCGGAAGTCAGATATTTGATGAAATTGTGACCCCGGGGCTTAGGGATTTTTTCAAAAAAACTTTTTTCTGCCTGTTAAGTTGTTGAGGGCTGATTTCTTTTCCTGTGATAAAAAGCCTCCTGTTTCGACCGCCAAACCTTTCAGGGGAGCATTTGCAATCTTTTGGCACCATTTTTTACTGAATTGCCGGAAGTCAGATATTTGATGAAATTGTGACCCCGGGGCTTAGGGATTTTTTCAAAAAAACATTTTTGTGCCGGTTAAGTTATCGAGGGCTGATTTTTTTTCCTGTGATAAAAAGCCTCCTGTTTCGACCGCCAAAGCTTTCAGGGGAGCATTTGCAAACTTTTCTTAGCATTTTTGAGTGAATTGCCGGAAGTCAGATTTTTTATGAAATTGTGACCCCGGTGCTTAAGGATTTTTTCAAAAAAACATTTTTCTGCTGGTTAAGTTGTCGAGGGCTGATTTCTTTTCCTTTGATAAAAAGCCGCCTATTTCGACCGCCAAAGCTTTCAGGGGAGCATTTGCAACCGTTTGGCACCATTTTTGCGTGAATTGCTGAAAGTCAGACATTTGATGAAATTGTGACCCCGGGGCTTAGGGATTTTTTCAAAAAAACTTTTTTCTGCCTGATAAGTTGGCGAGGGCTGATTTCTTTTCCTATGATAAAAAGCCTCCTGTTTCGACCGCCAAACCTTTCAGGGGAGCATTTGCAAACGTGTGGCACCATTTTTTACTGAATTGCCGGAAATCAGATATTTGATGAAATTGTGACCCCAGGGCTTAGGGATTTTTTCAAAAAAACATTTTTCTGCCGGTGAAGTTCGCGAGTGCTGATTTCATTTCCTGTGATAAAAAGCCTCCTGTTTCGACCGCCAAAGCTTTCAGGGGAGCATTTGCAAACGTTTGGCACCATTTTTTTACTGAATTGCCGGAAATCAGATATTTGATGAAATTGTGACCCCGGGGCTTAGGGATTTTTTCAAAAAAAAATTTTTCTCCCGGTGAAGTTCGCGAGTGCTGATTTCATTTCCTGTGATAAAAAGCCTCCTGTTTCGACCGCCAAAGCTTTCAGGGGAGCATTTGCAAACGTTTGGCACCATTTTTTACTGAATTGCCGGAAATCAGATATTTGATGAAATTGTGACCCCGGGGCTTAGGGATTTTTTCAAAAAAACTTTTTTCTGCCTGTGAAGTTGGCGAGGGCTGATTTCTTTTCCTGTGATAAAAAGCCTCCTGTTTCGACCACCAAAGATTTCAGGGGAGTATTTGCAAACGTTTGGCACCATTTTTGAGTGAATGGCCGAAAGTCAGATATTTGATGAATTTGTGACCCCGGGGCTTAGGGATTTTTTCAAAAAAACTTTTTTCTGCCTGTTAAGTTGGCTAGGGCTGATTTCTTTTCCTGTGATAAAGAGCCTCCTGTTTCGACCGCCAAACCTTTCAGGGAAGCATTTGCAAACGTTTGGCACCATTTTTGAGTGAATTGCCGAAAGTCAGATTTTTTATTAAATTGTGACCCTGGGGCTTGAGGATTTTTTCAAAAAAACTTTTTTTTGCCGGTTAAGTTGTCGAGGGCTAATTTCTTTTCCTGTGATAAAAAGCCTCCTGTTTCGACCGCCAACCCTTTCAGGGAAGCATTTGCAAACGTTTGGCACCATTTTTTATTGAATTGCCGGAAGTCAGATATTTGATGAAATTGTGACCCCGGGGCTTAGGTATTTTTTCAAAAAAACATTTTTCTGCCGGTTAAGTTGTTGAGCGCTGATTTCTTTTCCTGTGATAAAAAGCCTCCTGTTTCAACCGCCTAAGCTTTCAGGGGAGCATTTGCAACCGTTTGGCAGCATTTTTGAGTGAATTGCTGAAAGTCAGATATTTGATGAAATTGTGACCCCGGGGCTTAGGGATTTTTTCAAAAAAACATTTTTCTGCCGGTTAAGTTATCGAGGGCTGATTTCTTTTCCTGTGATAAAAAGCCTCCTGTTTCAACCGCCAAAGCTTTCAGGGGAGCATTTGCAAACGTTTCTCAGCATTTTTGAGTGAATTGCCAAAGGTCAGATATTTGATGAAATTGTGACCCCGGTGCTTAAGGATTTTTTCAAAAAAACATTTTTCTGCCTGTTAAGTTGTTGAGGGCTGATTTCTTTTCCTGTGATAAAAAGCCTCCTGTTTCGACCGCCAAACCTTTCAGGGGAGCATTTGCAAACTTTTGGCACCATTTTTTTACTGAATTGCCGGAAATCAGATATTTGATGAAATTGTGACCCCGGGGCTTAGGGATTTTTTCAAAAAAACATTTTTCTGCCGGTTAAGTTATCGAGGGCTGATTTTTTTTCCTGTGATAAAAAGCCTCCTGTTTCGACCGCCAAAGCTTTCAGGGGAGCATTTGCAAACTTTTCTTAGCATTTTTGAGTGAATTGCCGGAAGTCAGATTTTTTATGAAATTGTGACCCCGGTGCTTAAGGATTTTTTCAAAAAAACATTTTTCTGCTGGTTAAGTTGTCGAGGGCTGATTTCTTTTCCTTTGATAAAAAGCCGCCTGTTTCGACCGCCAAAGCTTTCAGGGGAGCATTTGCAACCGTTTGGCACCATTTGTGAGTGAATTGCTGAAAGTCAGATATTTGATGAAATTGTGACCCCGGGGCTTAGGGATTTTTTCAAAAAAACATTTTTCTGCCTGTTAAGTTGGCGAGGGCTGATTTCTTTTCCTATGATAAAAAGCCTCCTGTTTCGACCGCCAAACCTTTCAGGGGAGCATTTGCAAACGTTTGGCACCATTTTTTACTGAATTGCCGGAAATCAGATATTTGATGAAATTGTGACCCCGGGGATTAGGGATTTTTTCAAAAAAACATTTTTCTGCCGGTGAAGTTCGAGAGTGCTGATTTCATTTCCTGTGATAAAAAGCCTCCTGTTTCGACCGCCAAAGCTTTCAGGGGAGCATTTGCAACCGTTTGGCACCATTTTTGAGTGAATTGCTGAAAGTCAGATATTTGATGAAATTGTGACCCCGGGGCTTAGGGATTTTTTCAAAAAAACATTTTTCTGCCTGTTAAGTTGGCGAGGGCTGATTTCTTTTCCTATGATAAAAAGCCTCCTGTTTCGACCGCCAAACCTTTCAGGGGAGCATTTGCAAACGTTTGGCACCATTTTTTACTGAATTGCCGGAAATCAGATATTTGATGAAATTGTGACCCCGGGGATTAGGGATTTTTTCAAAAAAACATTTTTCTGCCGGTGAAGTTCGAGAGTGCTGATTTCATTTCCTGTGATAAAAAGCCTCCTGTTTCGACCGCCAAAGCTTTCAGGGGAGCATTTGCAAACGTTTGGCACCATTTTTTTACTGAATTGCCGGAAATCAGATATTTGATGAAATTGTGACCCCGGGGCTTAGGGATTTTTTCAAAAAAATTTTTTTCTCCCGGTTAAGCTGTCGAGGGCTAATTTTTTTTCCTGTGATAAAAAGCCTCCTGTTTCGACCGCCAAAGCTTTCAGGGGAGCATTTGCAAACTTTTCTTAGCATTTTTGAGTGAATTGCCGGAAGTCAGATTTTTTATGAAATTGTGACCCCGGTGCTTAAGGATTTTTTCAAAAAAACATTTTTCTGCTGGTTAAGTTGTCGAGGGCTGATTTCTTTTCCTTTGATAAAAAGCCGCCTGTTTCGACCGCCAAAGCTTTCAGGGGAGCATTTGCAACCGTTTGGCACCATTTTTGAGTGAATTGCTGAAAGTCAGATATTTGATGAAATTGTGACCCCGGGGCTTAGGGATTTTTTCAAAAAAACTTTTTTCTGCCTGTTAAGTTGGCGAGGGCTGATTTCTTTTCCTATGATAAAAAGCCTCCTGTTTCGACCGCCAAACCTTTCAGGGGAGCATTTGCAAACGTTTGGCACCATTTTTTACTGAATTGCCGGAAATCAGATATTTGATGAAATTGTGACCCCGGGGATTAGGGATTTTTTCAAAAAAACATTTTTCTGCCGGTGAAGTTCGCGAGTGCTGATTTCATTTCCTGTGATAAAAAGCCTCCTGTTTCGACCGCCAAAGCTTTCAGGGGAGCATTTGCAAACGTTTGGCACCATTTTTTTATTGAATTGCCGGAAATCAGATATTTGATGAAATTGTGACCCCGGGGCTTAGGGATTTTTTCAAAAAAAAATTTTTCTCCCGGTTAAGCTGTCGAGGGCTAATTTCTTTTCCTATGATAAAAACCCTTCTGTTTCGACCGCCAAACCTTTCAGGGGAGCATTTGCAATCTTTTGGCACCATTTTTTACTGAATTGCCGAAAGTCAGATATTTGATGAAATTGTGACCCCGGGGCTTAGGGATTTTTTCAAAAAAACATTTTTGTGCCGGTTAAGTTATCGAGGGCTGATTTTTTTTCCTGTGATAAAAAGCCTCCTGTTTCGACCGCCAAAGCTTTCAGGGGAGCATTTG
This sequence comes from Podarcis tiliguerta, assembly GCF_965153285.1. NCBI lineage: Eukaryota > Metazoa > Chordata > Lepidosauria > Squamata > Lacertidae > Podarcis > Podarcis tiliguerta. The sequence goes on along the minus strand of NC_139538.1, from coordinate 82,526,723 downwards.
CAAACTTTTCTTAGCATTTTTGAGTGAATTGCTGGAAGTCAGATTTTTTATGAAATTGTGACCCCGGTGCTTAAGGATTTTTTCAAAAAAACATTTTTCTGCTGGTTAAGTTGTCGAGGGCTGATTTCTTTTCCTTTGATAAAAAGCCGCCTGTTTCGACCGCCAAAGCTTTCAGGGGAGCATTTGCAACCGTTTGGCACCATTTTTGAGTGAATTGCTGAAAGTCAGATATTTGATGAAATTGTGACCCCGGGGCTTAGGGATTTTTTCAAAAAAACATTTTTCTGCCTGTTAAGTTGTTGAGGGCTGATTTCTTTTCCTGTGATAAAAAGCCTCCTGTTTCGACCGCCAAAGCTTTCAGGGGAGCATTTGCAAACTTTTGGCACCATTTTTGAGTGAATTGCTGAAAGTAAGATATTTGATGAAATTGTGACCCCGGGGCTTAGGGATTTTTTCAAAAATCTTTTTTCTGCCTGTTAAGTTGGCGTGGGCTGATTTCTTTTCCTGCGATAAAAAGCCTCCTGTTTCGACCGCCGAAGCTTTCAGGGGAGCATTTGCAACCGTTTGGCACCATTTTTGAGTGAATTGCCAAAAGTCAGATATTTGATGAAATTGTGACCCCGGGGCTTAGGGATTTTTTCAAAAAAACTTTTTTCTGCCTGTTAAGTTGGGTAGGGCTGATTTCTTTTCCTGTGATAAAAAGCCTCCTGTTTCGACCGCCAAACCTTTCAGGGGAGCATTTGCAAACGTTTGGCACCATTTTTGAGTGAATTGCCGAAAGTCATATTTTTTATTAAATGGTGACCCTGGGGCTTGAGGATTTTTTCCAAAAAACTTTTTTTTGCCGGTTAAGTTGTCGAGGGCTAATTTCTTTTCCTGTGATAAAAAGCCTCCTGTTTCGACCGCCAAAGCTTTCAGGGGAGCATTTGCAAACGTTTGGCACCATTTTTTACTGAATTGCCGGAAGTCAGATATTTGATGAAATTGTGACCCCGGGGCTTAGGGATTTTTTCAAAAAAACATTTTTCTGCCGGTTAAGTTGTTGAGGGCTGATTTCTTTTCCTGTGATAAAAAGCCTCCTGTTTCAACCGCCTAAGCTTTCAGGGGAGCATTTGCAAACGTTTCTCAGCATTTTTGAGTGAATTGCCGGAAGTCAGATATTTGATGAAATTGTGACCCCGGGGCTTAGGGATTTTTTCAAAAAAACATTTTTCTGCCGGTTAAGTTATCGAGGGCTGATTTCTTTTCCTGTGATAAAAAGCCTCCTGTTTCGACCGCCAAACCTTTCAGGGGAGCATTTGCAAACTTTTGGCACCATTTTTTTACTGAATTGCCGGAAATCAGATATTTGATGAAATTGTGACCCCGGGGCTTAGGGATTTTTTCAAAAAAACTTTTTTCTGCCTGTTAAGTTGGCGAGGGCTGATTTCTTTTCCTGTGATAAAAAGCCTCCTTTTTTGACCGCCAAACCTTTCAGGGGAGCATTTGCAAACGTTTGGCACCATTTTTTACTGAATTGCCGGAAGTCAGATATTTGATGAAATTGTGACCCCGGGGCTTAGGGATTTTTTCAAAAAAACATTTTTCTGCCGGTTAAGTTATCGAGGGCTGATTTCTTTTCCTGTGATAAAAAGCCTCCTGTTTCTACCGCCAAAGCTTTCAGGGGAGCATTTGCAAACGTTTATCAGCATTTTTGAGTGAATTGCCGAAAGTCAGATATTTGATGAAATTGTGACGCCGGTGCTTAAGGATTTTTTCAAAAAAACTTTTTTCTGCCGGTTAAGTTGTCGAGGGCTAATTTCTTTTCCTGTGATAAAAAGCCTCCTGTTTCGACCGCCAAAGCTTTCAGGGGTGCATTTGCAAACGTTTGGCACCATTTTTGAGTGAATTGCTGAAAGTCAGATTTTTGATGAAATTGTGACCCCGGGGCTTAGGGGTTTTTTCAAAAATCTTTTTTCTGCCTGTTAAGTTGGCGTGGGCTGATTTCTTTTCCTGTGATAAAAAGCCTCCTGTTTCGACCGCCGAAGCTTTCAGGGGAGCATTTGCAACCGTTTGGCACCATTTTTGAGTGAATTGCCAAAAGTCAGATATTTGATGAAATTGTGACCCCGGGGCTTAGGGATTTTTTCAAAAAAACTTTTTTCTGCCTGTTAAGTTGGCGAGGGCTGATTTCTTTTCCTGTGATAAAAAGCCTCCTGTTTCGACCGCCAAACCTTTCAGGGGAGCATTTGCAAACGTTTGGCACCATTGTTGAGTGAATTGCCGAAAGTCAGATTTTTTATGAAATTGTGACCCCGGGGCTTAAGGATTTTTTCAGAAAAACTTTTTTCTGCCAGTTAAGTTGTCGAGGGCTAATTTCTTTTCCTGTGATAAAAAGCCTCCTGTTTCGACCGCCAAAGCTTTCAGGGGAGCATTTGCAAACGTTTTGCACCATTTTTGAGTGAATTGCTGAAAGTCAGATATTTGATGAAATTGTGACCCCGGGGCTTAGGGATTTTTTCAAAAAAACTTTTTTCTGCCTGTTAAGTTGGCGAGGGCTGATTTCTTTTCCTGTGATAAAAAGCCTCCTGTTTCGACCGCCAAACCTTTCAGGGGAGCATTTGCAAACGTTTGGCACCATTTTTTACTGAATTGCCGGAAATCAGATATTTGATGAAATTTTGACCCCGGGGCTTAGGGATTTTTTCAAAAAAACTTTTTTCTGCCTGTGAAGTTGGCGAGGGCTGATTTCTTTTCCTGTGACAAAAAGCCTCCTGTTTCGACCGCCAAACCTTTCAGGGGAGCATTTGCAAACGTTTGGCACCATTTTTGAGTGAATTGCCGAAAGTCAGATATTTGATGAATTTGTGACCCCGGGGCTTTGCGATTTTTTCAAAAAAACTTTTTTCTGCCTGTTAAGTTGGCTAGGGCTGATTTCTTTTCCTGTGATAAAGAGCCTCCTGTTTCGACCGCCAAACCTTTCAGGGAAGCATTTGCAAACGTTTGGCACCATTTTTGAGTGAATTGCCGAAAGTCAGATTTTTTATGAAATTGTGACCCCGGGGCTTATGGATTTTTTCAAAAAAACTTTTTGCTGCCTGTTAAGTTGTCGAGGGCTAATTTCTTTTCCTGTGATAAAAAGCCTCCTGTTTCGACCGCCAACCCTTTCAGGGGAGCATTTGCAAACGTTTGGCACCATTTTTTACTGAATTGCCGGAAGTCAGATATTTGATGAAATTGTGACCCCGGGGCTTAGGGATTTTTTCAAAAAAGCATTTTTCTGCCGGTTAAGTTGTTGAGGGCTGATTTCTTTTCCTGTGATAAAAAGCCTCCTGTTTCAACCGCCAAAGCTTTCAGGGGAGCATTTGCAAACGTTTCTCAGCATTTTTGAGTGAATTGCCGAAAGTCAGATATTTGATGAAATTGTGACCCCGGTGCTTAAGGATTTTTTCAAAAAAACATTTTTCTGCCTGTTAAGTTGTTGAGGGCTGATTTCTTTTCCTGTGATAAAAAGCCTCCTGTTTCGACCGCCAAACCTTTCAGGGGAGCATTTGCAAACTTTTGGCACCATTTTTTTACTGAATTGCCGGAAATCAGATATTTGATGAAATTGTGACCCCGGGGCTTAGGGATTTTTTCAAAAAAAACTTTTTTCTGCCTGTTAAGTTGGCGAGGGTTGATTTCTTTTCCTGTGATAAAAAGCCTCCTGTTTCGACCGCCAAACCTTTCAGGGGAGCATTTGCAAACGTTTGGCACCATTGTTGAGTGAATTGCCGAAAGTCAGATTTTTTATGAAATTGTGACCCCGGGGCTTAAGGATTTTTTCAGAAAAACTTTTTTCTGCCGGTGAAGTTGGCGAGTGCTGATTTCTTTTCCTGTGATAAAAAGCCTCCTGTTTCGACCGCCAAAGCTTTCAGGGGAGCATTTGCAAACGTTTGGCACCATTTTTTTACTGAATTGCCGGAAATCAGATATTTGATGAAATTGTGACCCCGGGGCTTAGGGATTTTTTCAAAAAAAAATTTTTCTCCCGGTTAAGCTGTCGAGGGCTAATTTCTTTTCCTATGATAAAAACCCTTCTGTTTCGACCGCCAAACCTTTCAGGGGAGCATTTGCAGCCGTTTGGATCCATTTTTTACTGAATTGCCGGAAGTCAGATATTTGATGAAATTGTGACCCCGGGGCTTAGGGATTTTTTCAAAAAAAAATTTTTCTCCCGGTTAAGTTGTTGAGCGCTGATTTCTTTTCCTGTGATAAAAAGCCTCCTGTTTCGACCGCCAAACCTTTCAGGGGAGCATTTGCAATCTTTTGGCACCATTTTTTTACTGAATTGCCGGAAGTCAGATATTTTATGAAATTGTGACCCCGGGGCTTAGGGATTTTTTCAAAAAAACATTTTTCTCCCGGTTAAGTTATCGAGGGCTGATTTCTTTTCCTGTGATAAAAAGCCTCCTGTTTTGACCGCCAAACCTTTTAGGGGAGCATTTGCAAACTTTTGGCACCATTTTTTTACTGAATTGCCGGAAATCAGATATTTGATGAAATTGTGACCCCGGGGCTTAGGGATTTTTTCAAAAAAACTTTTTTCTGCCTGTTAAGTTGGCGAGGGTTGATTTCTTTTCCTGTGATAAAAAGCCTCCTGTTTCGACCGCCAAACCTTTCAGGGGAGCATTTGCAAACGTTTGGCACCATTGTTGAGTGAATTGCCGAAAGTCAGATATTTTATGAAATTGTGACCCCGGGGCTTAAGGATTTTTTCAGAAAAACTTTTTTCTGCCGGTTAAGTTGTCGAGGGCTAATTTCTTTTCCTGTGATAAAAAGCCTCCTGTTTCGACCGCCAAAGCTTTCAGGGGAGCATTTGCAAATGTTTGGCACCATTTTTGAGTGAATTGCTGAAAGTCAGATATTTGATGAAATTGTGACCCCGGGGCTTAGGGATTTTTTCAAAAATCTTTTTTCTGCCTGTTAAGTTGGCGTGGGCTGATTTCTTTTCCTGTGATAAAAAGCCTCCTGTTTCGACCGCCGAAGCTTTCAGGGGAGCATTTGCAACTTTTTGGCACCATTTTTGAGTGAATTGCCAAAAGTCAGATATTTGATGAAATTGTCACCCCGGGGCTTGAGGATTTTTTCAAAAAAACTTTTTTCTGCCTGTTAAGTTGGCGAGGGCTGATTTCTTTTCCTGTGATAAAAAGCCTCCTGTTTTGACCGCCAAACCTTTCAGGGGAGCATTTGCAAACGTTTGGCACCATTTTTTACTGAATTGCCGGAAGTCAGATATTTGATGAAATTGTGACCCCGGGGCTTAGGGATTTTTTCAAAAATGCATTTTTCTGCCTGTGAAGTTGGCGAGGGCTGATTTCTTTTCCTGTGACAAAAAGCCTCCTGTTTCGACCGCCAAACCTTTCAGGGGAGCATTTGCAAACCTTTGGCACCATTTTTGAGTGAATTGCCGAAAGTCAGATATTTGATGAAATTGTGACCCCGGGGCTTTGCGATTTTTTCAAAAAAACTTTTTTCTGCCTGTTAAGTTGGCTAGGGCTGATTTCTTTTCCTGTGATAAAGAGCCTCCTGTTTCGACCGCCAAACCTTTCAGGGAAGCATTTGCAAACGTTTGGCACCATTTTTGAGTGAATTGCCGAAAGATTTTTTATGAAATTGTGACCGCGGGGCTTATGGATTTTTTCAAAAAAACTTTTTGCTGCCTGTTAAGTTGGCTAGGGCTGATTTCTTCTCCTGTGATAAAAAGCCTCCTGTTTCGACCGCCAAACCTTTCAGGGGAGCATTTGCAAACGTTTGGCACCATTTTTGAGTGAATTGCCGAAAGTCAGATTTTTTATTAAATTGTGACCCTGGGGCTTGAGGATTTTTTCAAAAAAACTTTTTTTTGCCGGTTAAGTTGTCGAGGGCTAATTTCTTTTCCTGTGATAAAAAGCCTCCTGTTTCGACCGCCAACCCTTTCAGGGGAGCATTTGCAAACGTTTGGCACCATTTTTTACTGAATTGCCGGAAGTCAGATATTTGATGAAATTGTGACCCCGGGGCTTAGGGATTTTTTCAAAAAAGCATTTTTCTGCCGGTTAAGTTGTCGAGGGCTAATTTCTTTTCCTGTGATAAAAAGCCTCCTGTTTCGACCGCCAAACCTTTCAGGGGAGCATTTGCAAATGTTTGGCACCATTTTTGAGTGAATTGCTGAAAGTCAGATATTTGATGAAATTGTGACCCCGGGGCTTAGGGATTTTTTCAAAAAAACTTTTTTCTGCCTGTTAAGTTGGCGACGGCTGATTTCTTTTCCTGTGATAAAAAGCCTCCTGTTTCGACCGCCAAAGCTTTCAGGGGAGCATTTGCAAACGTTTGGCACCATTCTTTACTGAATTGCCGAAAGTCAGATTTTTTATGAAATTGTGACCCCGGGGCTTAAGGATTTTTTCAGAAAAACTTTTTTCTTCCGGTTAAGTTGTCGAGGGCTATTTTCTTTTCCTGTGATAAAAAGCCTCCTGTTTCGATCGCCAAAGCTTTCAGGGGAGCATTTGCAAACGTTTGGCACCATTTTTGAGTGAATTGCCAAAAGTCAGATATTTGATGAAATTGTGACCCCGGGGCTTAGGGATTTTTTCAAAAATCTTTTTTCTGCCTGTTAAGTTGGCGTGGGCTGATTTCTTTTCCTGTGATAAAAAGCCTCCTGTTTCGACCGCCGAAGCTTTCAGGGGAGCATTTGCAACCGTTTGGCACCATTTTTGAGTGAATTGCCAAAAGTCAGATATTTGATGAAATTGTGACCCCGGGGCTTAGGGATTTTTTCAAAAAAACTTTTTTCTGCCTGTTAAGTTGGCGAGGGCTGATTTCTTTTCCTGTGATAAAAAGCCTCCTGTTTCGACCGCCAAAGCTTTCAGGGGAGCATTTGCAAACGTTTATCAGCATTTTTGAGTGAATTGCCGAAAGTCAGATATTTGATGAAATTGGACCCCGGTGCTTAAGGATTTTTTCAAAAAAACTTTTTTCTGCCGGTTAAGTTGTCAAGGGCTAATTTCTTTTCCTGTGATAAAAAGCCTCCTGTTTCGACCGCCAAAACTTTCAGGGGAGCATTTGCAAACGTTTGGCACCATTTTTGAGTGAATTGCTGAAAGTCAGATTTTTGATGAAATTGTGACCCCGGGGCTTAGGGATTTTTTCAAAAATCTTTTTTCTGCCTGTTAAGTTGGCGTGGGCTGATTTCTTTTCCTGTGATAAAAAGCCTCCTGTTTCGACCGCCGAAGCTTTCAGGGGAGCATTTGCAACCGTTTGGCACCATTTTTGAGTGAATTGCCAAAAGTCAGATATTTGATGAAATTGTGACCCCGGGGCTTAGGGATTTTTTCAAAAAAACTTTTTTCTGCCTGTTAAGTTGGCGAGGGCTGATTTCTTTTCCTGTGATAAAAAGCCTCCTGTTTTGACCGCCAAACCTTTCAGGGGAGCATTTGAAAACGTTTGGCACCATTTTTTACTGAATTGCCGGAAATCAGATATTTGATGAAATTGTGACCCCGGGGCTTAGGGATTTTTTCAAAAAAACTTTTTTCTGCCTGTTAAGTTGGCGAGGGCTGATTTCTTTTCCTGTGATAAAAAGCCTCCTGTTTCGACCGCCAAACCTTTCAGGGGAGCATTTGCAAACGTTTGGCACCATTGTTGAGTGAATTGCCGAAAGTCAGATTTTTTATGAAAATGTGACCCCGGGGCTTAAGGATTTTTTCAAAAAAACTTTTTGCTGCCTGTTAAGTTGGCTAGGGCTGATTTCTTCTCCTGTGATAAAAAGCCTCCTGTTTCCACCGCCAAAGCTTTCAGGGGAGCATTTGCAAACGTTTGGCACCATTTTTTACTGAATTGCCGGAAGTCAGATATTTGATATTTGATGAAATTGTGACACCTTTCAGGAGAGCATTTGCAAACTTTTGGCACCATTTTTTTACTGAATTGCCGGAAATCAGATATTTCATGAAATTGTGACCCCGGGGCTTAGGGATTTTTTCAAAAAAACTTTTTTCTGCCTGTTAAGTTGGCGAGGGTTGATTTCTTTTCCTGTGATAAAAAGCCTCCTGTTTCGACCGCCAAACCTTTCAGGGGAGCATTTGCAAACTTTTGGCACCATTTTTTCACTGAATTGCCGGAAATCAGATATTTCATGAAATTGTGACCCCGGGGCTTAGGGATTTTTTCAAAAAAACTTTTTTCTGCCTGTTAAGTTGGCGAGGGTTGATTTCTTTTCCTGTGATAAAAAGCCTCCTGTTTCGACCGCCAAAGCTTTCAGGGGAGCATTTGCAAATGTTTGGCACCATTTTTGAGTGAATTGCTGAAAGTCAGATATTTGATGAAATTGTGACCCCGGTGCTTAAGGTTTTTTTAAAAGAAACATTTTTCTGCCTGTTAAGTTGTTGAGGGCTGATTTCTTTTCCTGTGATAAAAAGCCTCCTGTTTCGACCGCCAAACCTTTCAGGGGAGCATTTGCAAACTTTTGGCACCATTTTTTCACTGAATTGCCGGAAATCAGATATTTCATGAAATTGTGACCCCGGGGCTTAGGGATTTTTTCAAAAAAACTTTTTTCTGCCTGTTAAGTTGGCGAGGGTTGATTTCTTTTCCTGTGATAAAAAGCCTCCTGTTTCGACCGCCAAACCTTTCAGGGGAGCATTTGCAAACGTTTGGCACCATTCTTGAGTGAATTGCCGAAAGTCAGATTTTTTATGAAATTATGACCCCGGGGCTTAGGGATTTTTTCAAAAATCTTTTTTCTGCCTGTTAAGTTGGCGTGGGCTGATTTCTTTTCCTGTGATAAAAAGCCTCCTGTTTCGACCGCCGAAGCTTTCAGGGGAGCATTTGCAAACGTTTGGCACCAATTTTTACTGAATTGCCGGAAGTCAGATATTTGATGAAATTGTGACCCCGGGGCTTAGGGATTTTTTCAAAAATCTTTTTTCTGCCTGTTAAGTTGGCGTGGGCTGATTTCTTTTCCTGTGATAAAAAGCCTCCTGTTTCGACCGCCAAACCTTTCAGGGGAGCATTTGCAAACGTTTGGCACCATTTTTGAGTGAATTGCCAAAAGTCAGATATTTGATGAAATTGTGACCCCGGGGCTTGAGGATTTTTTCAAAAAAACTTTTTTCTGCCTGTTAAGTTGGCGAGGGCTGATTTCTTTTCCTGTGATAAAAACCCTCCTTTTTCGACCGCCAAAGCTTTCAGGGGAGCATTTGCAATCGTTTATCAGCATTTTTGAGTGAATTGCCGAAAGTCAGATGTTTGATGAAATTGTGACCCCGGTGCTTAAGGATTTTTTCAAAAAAACTTTTTTCTGCCGGTTAAGTTGTCGAGGGCTAATTTCTTTTCCTGTGATAAAAAGCCTCCTGTTTCGACCGCCAAAGCTTTCAGGGGTGCATTTGCAAACGTTTGGCACCATTTTTGACTGAATTGCTGAAAGTCAGATTTTTGATGAAATTGTGACCCCGGGGCTTAGGGATTTTTTCAAAAATCTTTTTTCTGCCTGTTAAGTTGGCGTGGGCTGATTTCTTTTCCTGTGATAAAAAGCCTCCTGTTTCGACCGCCGAAGCTTTCAGGGGAGCATTTGCAACCGTTTGGCACCATTTTTGAGTGAATTGCCAAAAGTCAGATATTTGATGAAATTGTGACCCCGGGGCTTAGGGATTTTTTCAAAAACACTTTTTTCTGCCTGTTAAGTTGGCGAGGGCTGATTTCTTTTCCTGTGATAAAAAGCCTCCTGTTTCGACCGCCAAACCTTTCAGGGGAGCATTTGCAAACGTTTGGCACCATTGTTGAGTGAATTGCCGAAAGTCAGATTTTTTATGAAATTGTGACCCCGGGGCTTAAGGATTTTTTCAGAAAAACTTTTTTCTGCCGGTTAAGTTGTCGAGGGCTAATTTCTTTTCCTGTGATAAAAAGCCTCCTGTTTCGACCGCCAAAGCTTTCAGGGGAGCATTTGCAAACGTTTGGCACCATTTTTGAGTGAATTGCTGAAAGTCATATATTTGATGAAATTGTGACCCCGGGGCTTAGGGATTTTTTCAAAAAAACTTTTTTCTGCCTGTTAAGTTGGCGAGGGCTGATTTCTTTTCCTGTGATAAAAAGCCTCCTGTTTCGACCGCCAAACCTTTCAGGGGAGCATTTGCAAACGTTTGGCACCATTTTTTACTGAATTGCCGGAAATCAGATATTTGATGAAATTGTGACCCCGGGGCTTAGGGATTTTTTCAAAAAAACTTTTTTCTGCCTGTGAAGTTGGCGAGGGCTTACTTCTTTTCCTGTGATAAAAAGCCTCCTGTTTCAACCGCCAAAGCTTTCAGGGGAGCATTTGCAAACGTTTCTCAGCATTTTTGAGTGAATTGCCGAAAGTCAGATATTTGATGAAATTGTGACCCCGGTGCTTAAGGATTTTTTCAAAAAAACATTTTTCTGCCTGTTAAGTTGTTGAGGGCTGATTTCTTTTCCTGTGATAAAAAGCCTCCTGTTTCGACCGCCAAACCTTTCAGGGGAGCATTTGCAAACTTTTGGCACAATTTTTTTACTGAATTGCCGGAAATCAGATATTTCATGAAATTGTGACCCCGGGGCTTAGGGATTTTTTCAAAAAAACTTTTTTCTGCCTGTTAAGTTGGCGAGGGTTGATTTCTTTTCCTGTGATAAAAAGCCTCCTGTTTCGACCGCCAAACCTTTCAGGGGAGCATTTGCAAACGTTTGGCACCATTGTTGAGTGAATTGCCGAAAGTCAGATTTTTTATGAAATTGTGACCCCGGGGCTTAAGGATTTTTTCAAAAAAACTTTTTGCTGCCTGTTAAGTTGGCTAGGGCTGATTTCTTCTCCTGTGATAAAAAGCCTCCTGTTTCGACCGCCAACCCTTTCAGGGGAGCATTTGCAAACGTTTGGCACCATTTTTTACTGATTTGCCGGAAGTCAGATATTTGATGAAATTGTGACCCCGGGGCTTAGGGATTTTTTCAAAAAAACATTTTTCTGCCGGTTAAGTTGTTGAGGGCTGATTTCTTTTCCTGTGATAAAAAGCCTCCTGTTTCGACCGCCAAAGCTTTCAGGGGAGCATTTGCAAATGTTTGGCACCATTTTTGAGTGAATTGCTGAAAGTCAGATATTTGATGAAATTGTGACCCCGGGGCTTGAGGATTTTTTCAAAAGAACTTTTTTCAGCCTGTTAAGTTGGCGAGGGCTGATTTCTTTTCCTGTGATAAAAAGCCTCCTGTTTCGACCGCCGAAGCTTTCAGGGGAGCATTTGCAACCGTTTGGCACCATTTTTGAGTGAATTGCAAAAAGTCAGATATTTGATGAAATTGTGACCCCGGGGCTTGAGGATTTTTTCAAAAAAACTTTTTTCTGCCTGTTAAGTTGGCGAGGGCTGATTTCTTTTCCTGTGATAAAAAGCCTCCTGTTTTGACCGCCAAACCTTTCAGGGGAGCATTTGCAAACGTTTGGCACCATTTTTTACTGAATTGCCGGAAGTCACATATTTGATGGAATTGTGACCCCGGGGCTTAGGGATTTTTTCAAAAAAACATTTTTCTGCCGGTTAAGTTATCGAGGGCTGATTTCTTTTCCTGTGATAAAAAGCCTCCTGTTTCAACCGCCAAAGCTTTCAGGGGAGCATTTGCAAACGTTTGGCACCATTGTTGAGTGAATTGCCGAAAGTCAGATATTTGATGAAATTGTGACCCCGGGGCTTAAGGATTTTTTCAGAAAAACTTTTTTCTGCCGGTTAAGTTGTCGAGGGCTAATTTCTTTTCCTGTGATAAAAAGCCTCCTGTTTCGACCGCTGTCAGAGCTGGCTCCGGGTCCCTGCTCACCAAGGACCAACGCTAGCTGGTCGTAACGTATCAAAGTCTTTATTGAAGAATAGTTTCCATTTCCAAGCCTCAGCGTCCCAGCTCTACATCTGGACTCTAGACCGGCGAAGCTCCGTCTGAGTCTCCGCCCCCTGCGCACCAATTTAAGACTGAGCCCTGGCACCTCCAATCTCCATCGGTTCTTCTCCCCCTCCCTGCGAGGGTGTGGAGTGCGCACGCGCTGCTTCTCTGGGAGAGAAGGGAGGTGCTCTGGCTGGTGCCCTTCCCCAACGTCCTTCTTCCCTGTTCCAAGGACGTTCCTCTAGATGCACCCCGATTTCCAGAGCCCTCTGGACTACTTGCTGGGTGCTCCTTGGCCTCTCCCCCCTTCCAATCTCCGCTTTTACATCTGCATTCAAGCCCTCCCAAAAGAGGTCTCTCACTGGCTCAGAATCTTTTTGCCATCCCAGTGCATGAACTAGTCCGAAAAAGCGTGCATGGTACTGCCTCACGCTGGCTTTGCCCTGTTTAAGTCCATGTATGTCCCTCCGGGCAATGTCGATGTCTATCTTGGATAAAAAACACGAATCCATTGCTTTAATGAAAGCCTTCGCATCTTGGAGCGCCGGATCATTATCTCTCCATAAATTCCTCAGCCACGTTTTGGCCTCCCCATGCAAATGGGACAAGATAAACCCCACTTTCTCTCTTTCATCTCTAAAGTCTTTGTCAAGCAGATCCAGCGCAAACAGCAGGTCTGCTCTGAAGTTGGGGTACTGCTGTAGACTCCCGTCAAAATGAGATACAAGGCTGCCTCCCCTTCTCCCCAAGCCAATGCCCTCTGCTTTGGGTCCCGATTGCCCCTGTTTAGAAAGCACGTCCAACCTGACTTGGAGATCCCGGCAGGCGTTAACCATTTCCTCCTCTCTTTTCCTGGAGGCAAGTACCTCCGTGCTGAGTTGTGTCACAGCTTCTTGCAGGGCTGTTAGTTGCTCTTCCGTAGTCATCTTGCCTGAGTTTTGTGAGCTCTGGAAGCACCCCTCTTCTTCCCTCGCTGCGTCGACTCACGTGGCGAGGTTCTTGGTGCCAAAACTTTCTGGACGGAGCTTACTGTCAGAGCTGGCTCCGGGTCCCAGCTCACCAAGGACCAACGCTAGCCGGTAGTAACGTATCAAAGTCTTTATTGAAGAATAGTTTCCATTTCCAAGCCTCAGCGTCCCAGCTCTACATCTGGACTCTAGACCGGCGAAGCTCCGTCTGAGTCTCCGCCCCCTGCGCACCAGTTTAAGACTCTAATCTTACTCCACCTCTTCCTTCTCTCTCTCTTCCTCTGGGTCCTACTACCCCCTGGGGTCTCCTCCCTCCTGGACTCTTCTGAGGCAGACGTTGACCCCTCTGACTCCTCCCCCTCTCTTCGGCGGGCTTTAGGACCTGGCTCCCTACCCGGGCTGCCCACCTTGCCGCCCTCCTGTACATTTGAACTTGGCGCGCGCGCGCGTTTAACTTTCCTGATGACCGTTTCCTCGCTCCCTGACGAGGGTGTGGTCCCTCCTGCCTCACGTTCTCCCGCTGCCCGCGCACCCCCTGATCCCGATGCCTGGGACTCCTCCCCCCTACTGTGCTCTGGGGGGGACGCTGGTCCGGATTTCCAGCTGCTACTCTCTGAGTCCCCTCTGGCCCCTTCTTCCCGAGGTGCCCCCCTGGGCACTCCCCTTGCCCTGACTATGGGGGCCCCTTTCTGTGAATCTTCCGAGTCACTGGAGAGACTCAGAGACCTCGGACTGCTGTCCTCGCTGACATTTCCTTCGGACTCCTCCCCCTCGCTCTCCACTTCCTCCCTCTCCTGTGACTCTGCTCCTGAACCCCTGACAACCGCCAAAGCTTTCAGGGGAGCATTTGCAAACGTTTGGCACCATTTTTGAGTGAATTGCTGAAAGTCAGATATTTGATGAAATTGTGACCCCGGGGCTTAGGGATTTTTTCAAAAATCTTTTTTCTGCCTATTAAGTTGGCGTGGGCTGATTTCTTTTCCTGTGATAAAAAGCCTCCTGTTTCAACCGCAGAAGCTTTCAGGGGAGCATTTGCAACCGTTTGGCACCATTTTTGAGTGAATTGCCAAAAGTCAGATATTTGATGAAATTGTGACCCCGGGGCTTAGGGATTTTTTCAAAAAAACTTTTTTCTGCCTGTTAAGTTGGCGAGGGCTGATTTCTTTTCCTGTGATAAAAAGCCTCCTGTTTCGACCGACAAACCTTTCAGGGGAGCATTTGCAAACGTTTGGCACCATTTTTGAGTGAATTGCCGAAAGTCAGATATTTGATGAATTTGTGACCCCGGGGCTTAGGGATTTTTTCAAAAAAACTTTTTTCTGCCTGTTAAGTTGGCTAGGGCTGATTTCTGTTCCTGTGATAAAAAGCCTCCTGTTTTGACCGCCAAACCTTTCAGGGAAGCATTTGCAAACGTTTGGCACCATTTTTGAGTGAATTGCCGAAAGTCAGATTTTTTATGAAATTGTGACCCCGGGGCTTAAGGATTTTTTCAAAAAAACTTTTTGCTGCCTGTTAAGTTGGCTAGGGCTGATTTCTTTTCCTGTGATAAAAAGCCTCCTGTTTCGACCGCCAAACCTTTCAGGGGAGCATTTGCAAACGTTTGGCACCATTTTTGAGTGAATTGCCGAAAGTCAGATTTTTTATTAAATTGTGACCCTGGGGCTTGAGGATTTTTTCAAAAAAACTTTTTTTTGCCGGTTAAGTTGTCGAGGGCTAATTTCTTTTCCTGTGATAAAAAGCCTCCTGTTTCGACCGCCAAACCTTTCAGGGGAGCATTTGCAAACGTTTGGCACCATTTTTTACTGAATTGCCGGAAGTCAGATATTTGATGAAATTGTGACCCCGGGGCTTAGGGATTTTTTCAAAAAAACATTTTTCTGCCGGTTAAGTTATCGAGGGCTGATTTCTTTTCTGTGATAAAAAGCCTCCTGTTTCAACCGCCAAAGCTTTCAGGGGAGCATTTGCAAACGTTTCTCAGCATTTTTGAGTGAATTGCCGAAAGTCAGATATTTGATGAAATTGTGACCCCGGTGCTTAAGGATTTTTTTAAAAAAACATTTTTCTGCCTGTTAAGTTGTTGAGGGCTGATTTCATTTCCTGTGATAAAAAGCCTCCTGTTTCGACCGCCAAACCTTTCAGGGGAGCATTTGCAAACTTTTGGCACCATTTTTTTACTGAATTGCCGGAAATCAGATATTTGATGAAATTGTGACCCCGGGGCTTAGGGATTTTTTTCAAAAAAACTTTTTTCTGCCTGTTAACTTGGCGAGGGTTGATTTCTTTTCCTGTGATAAAAAGCCTCCTGTTTCGACCGCCAAACCTTTCAGGGGAGCATTTGCAAACGTTTGGCACCATTGTTGAGTGAATTGCCGAAAGTGAGATTTTTTATGAAATTGTGACCCCGGGGCTTAAGGATTTTTTCAGAAAAACTTTTTTCTGCCGGTTAAGTTGTCGAGGGCTAATTTCTTTTCCTGTGATAAAAAGCCTCCTGTTTCGACCGCCAAACCTTTCAGGGGAGCATTTGCAAACGTTTGGCACCATTTTTGAGTGAATTGCCGAAAGTCAGATATTTGATGAAATTGTGACCCCGGGGCTTAGGGATTTTTTTAAAAAAACCTTTTTTTGCCGGTTAAGTTATCGAGGGCTGATTTCTTTTCCTGTGATAAAAAGCCTCCTTTTTCAACCGCCAAAACTTTCAGGGGAGCATTTGCAAACGTTTGGCACCATTGTTGAGTGAATTGCCGAAAGTCAGATATTTGATGAAATTGTGACCCCGGGGCTTAAGGATTTTTTCAGAAAAACTTTTTTCTGCCGGTTAAGTTGGCGTGGGCTGATTTCTTTTCCTGTGATAAAAATCCTCCTGTTTCGACCGCCGAAGCTTTCAGGCGAGCATTTGCAAACGTTTGGCACCATTTTTGAGTGAATTGCCGAAAGTCAGATTTTTTATTAAATTGTGACCCTGGGGCTTGAGGATTTTTTCAAAAAAACTTTTTTTTGCTGGTTAAGTTGTTGAGGGCTAATTTCTTTTCCTGTGATAAAAAGCCTCCTGTTTCGACCGCCAAACCTTTCAGGGGAGCATTTGCAAACGTTTGGCACCATTTTTTTACTGAATTGCCGGAAGTCAGATATTTGATGAAATTGTGACCCCGGGGCTTAGGGATTTTTTCAAAAAAACTTTTTTCTGCCGGTTAAGTTGTTGAGGGCTGATTTCTTTTCCTGTGATAAAAAGCCTCCTGTTTCGACCGCCAAATCTTTCAGGGGAGCATTTGCAAACGTTTGGCACCTGTTTTGAGTGAATCGCTGAAAGTCAGATATTTGATGAAATTGTGACCCCGGGGCTTAGGGATTTTTTCAAAAATCTTTTTTCTGCCTGTTAAGTTGGCATGGGCTGATTTTTTTCCCTGTGGTTAAAAGCCTCCTGTTTCGACCGCCGAAGCTTTCAGGGGAGCATTTGCAACCGTTTGGCACCATTTTTGAGTGAATTGCCGAAAGTCAGATTTTTTATGAAATTGTGACCCCGGGGCTTAGGGATTTTTTCAAAAAAACATTTTCCTGCTGGTTAAGTTATCGAGGGCTGATTTCTTTTCCTGTGATAAAAAGCCTCCTGTTTCGACCGCCAAAGCTTTCAGGGGAGCATTTGCAATCTTTTGGCACCATTTTTTACTGAATTGCCGGAAATCAGATATATGATGAAATTGTGACCCCGGGGCTTAAGGATTTTTACAAAAAAATATTTTTCTGCCGGTTAAGTTGTCGAGGGCTGATTTCTTTTCCTGTGATAAAAAGCCGCCTGTTTCGACCGCCAAAGCTTTCAGGGGAGGATTTGCAACCGTTTGGCACCATTTTTGAGTGAATTGCCAAAAGTCAGATATTTGATGAAATTGTGACCCCGGGGCTTAGGGATTTTTTCAAAAAAACATTTTTCTGCCTGTTAAGTTGGCGAGGGCTGATTTCTTTTCCTGTGATAAAAAGCCTCCTGTTTCGACCGCCAAACCTTTCAGGGGAGCATTTGCAAACGTTTGGCACCATTTTTTTACTGAATTGCCAGACATCAGATATTTCATGAAATTGTGACCCCGGGGCTTAGGGATTTTTTCAAAAAAACTTTTTTCTACCTGTTAAGTTGGTGAGGGCTGATTTCTTTTCCTGTGATAAAAAGCCTCCTGTTTCGACCGCCAAACCTTTCAGGGGAGCATTTGCAAACGTTTGGCACCATTGTTGAGTGAATTGCCGAAAGTCAGATATTTGATGAATTTGTGACCCAGGGGCTTAGGGATTTTTTCAAAAAAACATTTTTCTGCCGGTTAAGTTATCGAGGGCTGATTTCTTTTCCTGTGATAAAAAGCCTCCTGTTTCAACCGCCAAAGCTTTCAGGGGAGCATTTGCAAACGTTTCTCAGCATTTTTGAGTGAATTGCCGAAAGTCAGATATTTGATGAAATTGTGACCCCGGTGCTTAAGGATTTTTTCAAAAAAACATTTTTCTGCCGGTTAAGTTGTCGAGGGCTGATTTCTTTTCCTGTGATAAAAAGCCTCCTGTTTCGACCGCCAAACCTTTCAGGGGAGCATTTGCAAACTTTTGGCACCATTTTTTACTGAATTGCCGGAAATCAGATATTTGATGAAATTGTGACCCCGGGGCTTAGGGATTTTTTCAAAAAAACTTTTTTCTGCCTGTTAAGTTGGCGAGGGCTGATTTCTTTTCCTGTGATAAAAAGCCTCCTGTTTCGACCGCCAAACCTTTCAGGGGAGCATTTGCAAACGTTTGGCACCATTGTTGAGTGAATTGCCGAAAGTCAGATTTTTTATGAAATTGTGACCCCGGGGCTTAAGGATTTTTTCAGAAAAACTTTTTTCTGCCGGTTAAGTTGTCGAGGGCTAATTTCTTTTCCTGTGATAAAAAGCCTCCTGTTTCGACCGCCAAAGCTTTCAGGGGAGCATTTGCAAACGTTTGGCACCAGTTTTGAGTGAATTGCTGAAAGTCAGATATTTGATGAAATTGTGACCCCGGGGCTTAGGGATTTTTTCAAAAATCTTTTTTCTGCCTGTTAAGTTGGCGTGGGCTGATTTCTTTTCCTGTGATAAAAAGCCTCCTGTTTCGACCGCCGAAGCTTTCAGGGGAGCATTTGCAACCGTTTGGCACCATTTTTGAGTGAATTGCCAAAAGTCAGATATTTGATGAAATTGTGACCCCGGGGCTTGAGGTTTTTTTCAAAAAAACTTTTTTCTGCCTGTTAAGTTGGCGAGGGCTGATTTCTTTTCCTGTGATAAAAAGCCTACTGTTTCGACTGCCAAACCTTTCAGGGGAGCATTTGCAAACGTTTGGCACCATTTTTGAGTGAATGGCCGAAAGTCAGATATTTGATGAATTTGTGACCCCGGGGCTTAGGGATTTTTTCAAAAAAACTTTTTTCTGCCTGTTAAGTTGGCGAGGGCTGATTTCTTTTCCTGTGATAAAAAGCCTCCTGTTTCGACTGCCAAACCTTTCAGGGAAGCATTTGCAAACCTTTGGCACCATTGTTGAGTGAATTGCCGAAAGTCAGATTTTTTATGAAATTGTGACCCCGGGGCTTAAGGATTTTTTCAGATAAACTTTTTTTCTGCCGGTTAAGTTATCGAGGGCTGATTTCTTTTCCTGTGACAAATAGCATCCTGTTTCGACCGCCAAACCTTTCAGGGGAGCATTTGCAAACGTTTGGCAGCATTTTTGAGTGAATTGCCGAAAGTCAGATATTTGATGAAATTGTGACCCCGGGGCTTAGGGATTTTTTCAAAAAAACATTTTTCTGCCGGTTAAGTTGTCGAGGGCTAATTTCTATTCCTGTGATAAAAAGCCTCCTGTTTCAACCGCCAAACCTTTCAGGGGAGCATTTGCAAACGTTTGGCACCATTTTTGAGTGAATTGCTGAAAGTCAGATATTTGATGAAATTGTGACCCCGGGGCTTAGGGATTTTTTAAAAAAAACTTTTTTCTGCTTGCTAAGTTGGCAAGGGCTGGTCTATTTTCCTGTGATTAAATGCCTCCTGTTTTGACCGCCAAAACTTTCAAGAGAGCATTTGCATACGTTTGGCACCATTTTTTACTGAACTGCCGGAAATCAGATATTTTATGAAATTGTGACCCCGGGGCTTAGGGATTTTTTCAAAAAAACTTTTTTCTACCGGTTAAGTTGTCGAGGGCTAATTTCTTTTCCTGTGATAAAAGGCCTCCTGTTTCGACCGCCAAACCTTTCAGGGGAGCATTTGCAAACGTTTGGCAGCATTTTTTACTGAATTGCCGGAAGTCAGATATTTGATGAAATTGTGACCCCGGGGCTTAGGGATTTTTTCAAAAAAACATTTTTCTGCCGGTTAAGTTATCGAGGGCTGATTTCTTTTCCTGTGATAAAAAGCCTCCTGTTTCGACCGCCAAACCTTTCAGGGGAGCATTTGCAAACGTTTGGCACCATTTTTTACTGAATTGCCGGAAGTCAGATATTTGATGAAATTGTGACCCCGGGGCTTAGGGATTTTTTCAAAAAAACATTTTTCTGCCGGTTAAGTTATCGAGGGCTGATTTCTTTTCCTGTGATAAAAAGCCTCCTGTTTCGACCGCCAAAGCTTTCAGGGGAGCATTTGCAACCGTTTGGCACCATTTTTTACTGAATTGCCGGAAATCAGATATTTGATGAAATTGTGACCCCGGGGCTTAGGGATTTTTTCAAAAAAACATTTTTCTGCCTGTTAAGTTGGCGAGGGCTGATTTCTTTTCCTGTGATAAAAAGCCTCCTGTTTCGACCGCCAAATCTTTCAGGGGAGCATTTGCAAACGTTTGGCACCTGTTTTGAGTGAATCGCTGAAAGTCAGATATTTGATGAAATTGTGACCCCGGGGCTTAGGGATTTTTTCAAAAATCTTTTTTCTGCCTGTTAAGTTGGCATGGGCTGATTTTTTTTCCTGTGGTTAAAAGCCTCCTGTTTCGACCGCCGAAGCTTTCAGGGGAGCATTTGCAACCGTTTGGCACCATTTTTGAGTGAATTGCCGAAAGTCAGATTTTTTATGAAATTGTGACCCCGGGGCTTAAGGATTTTTTCAGAAAAACTTTTTTCTGCCGGTTAAGTTGTCGAGGGCTGATTTCTTTTCCTGTG
The DNA here is from genome assembly GCF_965153285.1 of Podarcis tiliguerta. Lineage (NCBI taxonomy): Eukaryota > Metazoa > Chordata > Lepidosauria > Squamata > Lacertidae > Podarcis > Podarcis tiliguerta. The sequence goes on along the minus strand of NC_139538.1, from coordinate 82,506,758 downwards.
ACAAATAGCATCCTGTTTCGACCGCCAAACCTTTCAGGGGAGCATTTGCAAACGTTTGGCACCATTTTTGAGTGAATTGCCAAAAGTCAGATATTTGATGAAATTGTGACCCCGGGGCTTGAGGATTTTTTCAAAAAAACTTTTTTCTGCCTGTTAAGTTGGCGAGGGCTGATTTCTTTTCCTGTGATAAAAAGCCTCCTGTTTCGACCGCCAAACCTTTCAGGGGAGCATTTGCAAACGTTTGGCACCATTTTTTTACTGAATTGCCAGACATCAGATATTTCATGAAATTGTGACCCCGGGGCTTAGGGATTTTTTCAAAAAAACTTTTTTCTACCTGTTAAGTTGGTGAGGGCTGATTTCTTTTCCTGTGATAAAAAGCCTCCTGTTTCGACCGCCAAACCTTTCAGGGGAGCATTTGCAAACGTTTGGCACCATTGTTGAGTGAATTGCCGAAAGTCAGATATTTGATGAATTTGTGACCCAGGGGCTTAGGGATTTTTTCAAAAAAACATTTTTCTGCCGGTTAAGTTATCGAGGGCTGATTTCTTTTCCTGTGATAAAAAGCCTCCTGTTTCAACCGCCAAAGCTTTCAGGGGAGCATTTGCAAACGTTTCTCAGCATTTTTGAGTGAATTGCCGAAAGTCAGATATTTGATGAAATTGTGACCCCGGTGCTTAAGGATTTTTTCAAAAAAACATTTTTCTGCCGGTTAAGTTGTCGAGGGCTGATTTCTTTTCCTGTGATAAAAAGCCTCCTGTTTCGACCGCCAAACCTTTCAGGGGAGCATTTGCAAACTTTTGGCACCATTTTTTACTGAATTGCCGGAAATCAGATATTTGATGAAATTGTGACCCCGGGGCTTAGGGATTTTTTCAAAAAAACTTTTTTCTGCCTGTTAAGTTGGCGAGGGCTGATTTCTTTTCCTGTGATAAAAAGCCTCCTGTTTCGACCGCCAAACCTTTCAGGGGAGCATTTGCAAACGTTTGGCACCATTGTTGAGTGAATTGCCGAAAGTCAGATTTTTTATGAAATTGTGACCCCGGGGCTTAAGGATTTTTTCAGAAAAACTTTTTTCTGCCGGTTAAGTTGTCGAGGGCTAATTTCTTTTCCTGTGATAAAAAGCCTCCTGTTTCGACCGCCAAAGCTTTCAGGGGAGCATTTGCAAACGTTTGGCACCAGTTTTGAGTGAATTGCTGAAAGTCAGATATTTGATGAAATTGTGACCCCGGGGCTTAGGGATTTTTTCAAAAATCTTTTTTCTGCCTGTTAAGTTGGCGTGGGCTGATTTCTTTTCCTGTGATAAAAAGCCTCCTGTTTCGACCGCCGAAGCTTTCAGGGGAGCATTTGCAACCGTTTGGCACCATTTTTGAGTGAATTGCCAAAAGTCAGATATTTGATGAAATTGTGACCCCGGGGCTTGAGGATTTTTTCAAAAAAACTTTTTTCTGCCTGTTAAGTTGGCGAGGGCTGATTTCTTTTCCTGTGATAAAAAGCCTACTGTTTCGACTGCCAAACCTTTCAGGGGAGCATTTGCAAACGTTTGGCACCATTTTTGAGTGAATGGCCGAAAGTCAGATATTTGATGAATTTGTGACCCCGGGGCTTAGGGATTTTTTCAAAAAAACTTTTTTCTGCCTGTTAAGTTGGCGAGGGCTGATTTCTTTTCCTGTGATAAAAAGCCTCCTGTTTCGACTGCCAAACCTTTCAGGGAAGCATTTGCAAACCTTTGGCACCATTGTTGAGTGAATTGCCGAAAGTCAGATTTTTTATGAAATTGTGACCCCGGGGCTTAAGGATTTTTTCAGATAAACTTTTTTTCTGCCGGTTAAGTTATCGAGGGCTGATTTCTTTTCCTGTGACAAATAGCATCCTGTTTCGACCGCCAAACCTTTCAGGGGAGCATTTGCAAACGTTTGGCAGCATTTTTGAGTGAATTGCCGAAAGTCAGATATTTGATGAAATTGTGACCCCGGGGCTTAGGGATTTTTTCAAAAAAACATTTTTCTGCCGGTTAAGTTGTCGAGGGCTAATTTCTATTCCTGTGATAAAAAGCCTCCTGTTTCAACCGCCAAACCTTTCAGGGGAGCATTTGCAAACGTTTGGCACCATTTTTGAGTGAATTGCTGAAAGTCAGATATTTGATGAAATTGTGACCCCGGGGCTTAGGGATTTTTTAAAAAAAACTTTTTTCTGCTTGCTAAGTTGGCAAGGGCTGGTCTATTTTCCTGTGATTAAATGCCTCCTGTTTTGACCGCCAAAACTTTCAAGAGAGCATTTGCATACGTTTGGCACCATTTTTTACTGAACTGCCGGAAATCAGATATTTTATGAAATTGTGACCCCGGGGCTTAGGGATTTTTTCAAAAAAACTTTTTTCTACCGGTTAAGTTGTCGAGGGCTAATTTCTTTTCCTGTGATAAAAGGCCTCCTGTTTCGACCGCCAAACCTTTCAGGGGAGCATTTGCAAACGTTTGGCAGCATTTTTTACTGAATTGCCGGAAGTCAGATATTTGATGAAATTGTGACCCCGGGGCTTAGGGATTTTTTCAAAAAAACATTTTTCTGCCGGTTAAGTTATCGAGGGCTGATTTCTTTTCCTGTGATAAAAAGCCTCCTGTTTCGACCGCCAAACCTTTCAGGGGAGCATTTGCAAACGTTTGGCACCATTTTTTACTGAATTGCCGGAAGTCAGATATTTGATGAAATTGTGACCCCGGGGCTTAGGGATTTTTTCAAAAAAACATTTTTCTGCCGGTTAAGTTATCGAGGGCTGATTTCTTTTCCTGTGATAAAAAGCCTCCTGTTTCGACCGCCAAAGCTTTCAGGGGAGCATTTGCAACCGTTTGGCACCATTTTTTACTGAATTGCCGGAAATCAGATATTTGATGAAATTGTGACCCCGGGGCTTAGGGATTTTTTCAAAAAAACATTTTTCTGCCTGTTAAGTTGGCGAGGGCTGATTTCTTTTCCTGTGATAAAAAGCCTCCTGTTTCGACCGCCAAATCTTTCAGGGGAGCATTTGCAAACGTTTGGCACCTGTTTTGAGTGAATCGCTGAAAGTCAGATATTTGATGAAATTGTGACCCCGGGGCTTAGGGATTTTTTCAAAAATCTTTTTTCTGCCTGTTAAGTTGGCATGGGCTGATTTTTTTCCCTGTGGTTAAAAGCCTCCTGTTTCGACCGCCGAAGCTTTCAGGGGAGCATTTGCAACCGTTTGGCACCATTTTTGAGTGAATTGCCGAAAGTCAGATTTTTTATGAAATTGTGACCCCGGGGCTTAAGGATTTTTTCAGAAAAACTTTTTTCTGCCGGTTAAGTTGTCGAGGGCTGATTTCTTTTCCTGTGACAAATAGCATCCTGTTTCGACCGCCAAACCTTTCAGGGGAGCATTTGCAAACGTTTGGCACCATTTTTGAGTGAATTGCCAAAAGTCAGATATTTGATGAAATTGTGACCCCGGGGCTTGAGGATTTTTTCAAAAAAACTTTTTTCTGCCTGTTAAGTTGGCGAGGGCTGATTTCTTTTCCTGTGATAAAAAGCCTACTGTTTCGACTGCCAAAACTTTCAGGGGAGCATTTGCAAACCTTTGGCACCATTTTTGAGTGAATTGCCGAAAGTCAGATTTTTTATGAAATTGTGACCCCGGGGCTTAGGGATCTTTTCAAAAAAACTTTTTTCTGCCTGTTAAGTTGGCTAGGGCTGATTTCTTTTCCTATGATAAAAAGCCCCCTGTTTCGACCGCCAAACCTTTCAGGGAAGCATTTGCAAACGTTTGGCACCATTTCTGAGTGAATTGCAGAAAGTCAGATATTTGATGAATTTGTGACCCCGGGGCATAGGGATTTTTTCAAAAAAACATTTTTCTGCCCGTTAAGTTATCGAAGGCTGATTTCTTTTCCTGTGATAAAAAGCCTCCTGTTTTGTGACCCCGGGGCTTAGGGATCTTTTCAAATAAACTTTTTTCTGCCTGTTAAGTTGGCTAGGGCTGATTTCTTTTCCTATGATAAAAAGCCTCCTGTTTCGACCGCCAAACCTTTCAGGGAAGCATTTGCAAACGTTTGGCACCATTTTTGAGTGAATTGCCGAAAGTCAGATTTTTTATGAAATTGTGACCCCGGGGCTTAAGGATTTTTTCAAAAAAACTTTTTGCTGCCTGTTAAGTTGGCTAGGGCTGATTTCTTTTCCTGTGATAAAAAGCCTCCTGTTTCGACCGCCAAACCTTTCAGGGGAGCATTTGCAGCCGTTTGGATCCATTTTTTACTGAATTGCCGAAAGTCAGATATTTGATGAAATTGTGAGCCCGGGGCTTAGGGATTTTTTCAAAAAAACATTTTTCTGCCCGTTAAGTTATCGAGGGCTGATTTCTTTTCCTATGATAAAAAGCCTCCTGTTTCGACCGCCAAAGCTTTCAGGGGAGCATTTGCAAACGTTTCTCAGCATTTTTGAGTGAATTGCCGAAAGTCAGATATTTGATGAAATTGTGACCCCGGGGCTTAGGGATTTTTTCAAAAAAACATTTTTCTGCCGGTTAAGTTGTCGAGGGCTGATTTCTTTTCCTGTGATAAAAAGCCGCCTGTTTCGACCGCCAAAGCTTTCAGGGGAGCATTTGCAACCGTTTGGCACCATTTTTGAGTGAATTCCAAAAGTCAGATATTTGATGAAATTGTGACCCCGGGGCTTAGGGATTTTTTCAAAAAAACATTTTTCTGCCTGTTAAGTTGTTGAGGGCTGATTTCTTTTCCTGTGATAAAAAGACTCCTGTTTTGACCGCCAAACCTTTCAGGGGATCATTTGCAAACTTTTGGCACCATTTTTTACTGAATTGCCGGAAATCAGATATTTGATGAAATTGTGATCCCGGGGCTTAGGGATTTTTTCAAAAAAACTTTTTTCTGCCTGTTAAGTTGGCGAGGGCTGATTTCTTTTCCTGTGATAAAAAGCCTCCTGTTTCGACCGCCAAACCTTTCAGGGGAGCATTTGCAAACGTTTGGCACCATTTTTGAGTGAATGGCCGAAAGTCAGATATTTGATGAATTTGTGACCCCGGGGCTTAGGGATTTTTTCAAAAAAAACTTTTTTCTGACTGTTAAGTTGGCTAGGGCTGATTTCTTTTCCTGTGATAAAAAGCCTCCTGTTTTGTGACCCCGGGGCTTAGGGATCTTTTCAAATAAACTTTTTTCTGCCTGTTAAGTTGGCTAGGGCTGATTTCTTTTCCTATGATAAAAAGCCTCCTGTTTCGACCGCCAAACCTTTCAGGGAAGCATTTGCAAACGTTTGGCACCATTTTTGAGTGAATTGCCGAAAGTCAGATTTTTTATGAAATTGTGACCCCGGGGCTTAAGGATTTTTTCAAAAAAACGTTTTGCTGCCTGTTAAGTTGGCTAGGGCTGATTTCTTTTCCTGTGATAAAAAGCCTCCTGTTTCGACCGCCAAACCTTTCAGGGGAGCATTTGCAGCCGTTTGGCACCATTTTTGAGTGAATTGCCGAAAGTCAGATTTTTTATGAAATTGTGACCCCGGGGCTTAGGGATCTTTTCAAAAAAACTTTTTTCTGCCTGTTAAGTTGGCTAGGGCTGGTTTCTTTTCCTATGATAAAAAGCCTCCTGTTTCGACTGCCAAACCTTTCAGGGAAGCATTTGCAAACGTTTGGCACCATTTTTGAGTGAATTGCCGAAAGTCAGATTTTTTATGAAATTGTGACCCCGAGGCTTAAGGATTTTTTCAAAAAAACTTTTTGCTGCCTGTTAAGTTGGCTAGGGCTGATTTCTTTTCCTGTGATAAAAAGCCTCCTGTTTCGACCGCCAAAGCTTTCAGGGGAGCATTTGCAGCCGTTTGGATCCATTTTTTACTGATTTGCCGAAAGTCAGATATTTGATGAATTTGTGACCCCGGGGTTTAGGGATTTTTTCAAAAAAACATTTTTCTGCCCGTTAAGTTATCGAGGGCTGATTTCCTTTCCTGTGATAAAAAGCCTCCTGTTTCGACTGCCAAAGCTTTCAGGGGAGCATTAGCAAACGTTTCTCAGCATTTTTGAGTGAATTGCCGAAAGTCAGATATTTGATGAAATTGTGACCCCGGGGCTTAGGGATTTTTTCAAAAAAACATTTTTCTGCCGGTTAAGGTGTCGAGGGCTTATTTCTTTTCCTGTGATAAAAAGCCGCCTGTTTCGACCGCCAAAGCTTTCAGGGGAGCATTTGCAACCGTTTGGCACCATTTTTGAGTGAATTGCCAAAAGTCAGATATTTGATGAAATTGTGACCCCGGGGCTTAGGGATTTTTTCAAAAAAAACATTTTTCTGCCTGTTAAGTTGTTGAGGGCTGATTTCTTTTCCTGTGATAAAAAGCCTCCTGTTTCGACCGCCAAACCTTTCAGGGGAGCATTTGCAAACTTTTGGCACCATTTTTTACTGAATTGCCGGAAATCAGATATTTCATGAAATTGTGACCCCGGGGCTTAGGGATCTTTTCAAAAAAACTTTTTTCTGCCTGTTAAGTTGGCGAGGGCTGATTTCTTTTCCTGTGATAAAAAGCCTCCTGTTTCGACCGCCAAAGCTTTCAGGGGAGCATTTGCAAACGTTTGGCACCATTGTTGAGTGAATTACCGAAAGTCAGATTTTTTATGAAATTGTGACCCCGGGGCTTAAGGATTTTTTCAGAAAAACTTTTTTCTGCCGGTTAAGTTGTCGAGGGCTAATTTCTTTTCCTGTGATAAAAAGCCTCCTGTTTCGACCGCCAAAGCTTTCAGGGGAGCATTTGCAAACGTTTGGCACCATTTTTGAGTGAATTGCCAAAAGTCAGATATTTGATGAAATTGTGACCCCGGGGCTTGAGGATTTTTTCAAAAAAACTTTTTTCTGCCTGTTAAGTTGGCGAGGGCTGATTTCTTTTCCTGTGATAAAAAGCCTCCTGTTTCGACCGCCAAACCTTTCAGGGGAGCATTTGCAAACGTTTAGCACCATTTTTGAGTGAATGGCCGAAAGTCAGATATTTGATGAATTTGTGACCCCGGGGCTTAGGGATTTTTTCAAAAAAACTTTTTTCTGCCTGTTAAGTTGGCGTGGGCTGATTTCTTTTCCTATGATAAAAAGCCTCCTGTTTCGACCGCCAAACCTTTCAGGGAAGCATTTGCAAACGTTTGGCACCATTTTTGAGTGAATTGCCGAAAGTCAGATTTTTTATGAAATTGTGACCCCGGGGCTTAAGGATTTTTTCAAAAAAACTTTTTGCTGCCTGTTAAGTTGGCTAGGGCTGATTTCTTTTCCTGTGATAAAAAGCCTCCTGTTTCGACCGCCAAACCTTTCAGGGGAGCATTTGCAAACGTTTAGCACCATTTTTGAGTGAATGGCCGAAAGTCAGATATTTGATGAATTTGTGACCCCGGGGCTTAGGGATTTTTTCAAAAAAACTTTTTTCTGCCTGTTAAGTTGGCGTGGGCTGATTTCTTTTCCTATGATAAAAAGCCTCCTGTTTCGACCGCCAAACCTTTCAGGGAAGCATTTGCAAACGTTTGGCACCATTTTTGAGTGAATTGCCGAAAGTCAGATTTTTTATGAAATTGTGACCCCGGGGCTTAAGGATTTTTTCAAAAAAACTTTTTGCTGCCTGTTAAGTTGGCTAGGGCTGATTTCTTTTCCTGTGATAAAAAGCCTCCTGTTTCGACCGCCAAACCTTTCAGGGGAGCATTTGCAAACGTTTGGATCCATTTTTTACTGAATTGCCGAAAGTCAGATATTTGATGAATTTGTGACCCCGGGGCTTAGGGATTTTTTCAAAAAAACTTTTTTCTGCCCGTTAAGTTATCGAGGGCTGATTTCTTTTCCTATGATAAAAAGCCTCCTGTTTCGACCGCCAAAGCTTTCAGGGGAGCATTTGCAAACGTTTCTCAGCATTTTTGAGTGAATTGCCGAAAGTCAGATATTTGATGAAATTGTGACACCGGGGCTTAGGGATTTTTTCAAAAAAACATTTTCCTGCCGGTTAAGTTGTCGAGGGCTGAGTTCTTTTCCTGTGATAAAAAGCCGCCTGTTTCTACCGCCAAAGCTTTCAGGGGAGCATTTGCAACCGTTTGGCACCATTTTTGAGTGAATTGCCAAAAGTCAGATCTTTGATGAAATTGTGACCCCGGGGCTTAGGGATTTTTTCAAAAAAACATTTTTCTGCCGGTTAAGTTGTCGAGGGCTGATTTCTTTTCCTGTGATAAAAAGCCGCCTGTTTCGACCGCCAAAGCTTTCAGGGGAGCATTTACAACCGTTTGGCACCATTTTTGAGTGAATTGCCGAAAGTCAGATTTTTTATGAAATTGTGACCCCGGGGCTTAGGGATCTTTTCAGAAAAACTTTTTGCTGCCTGTTAAGTTGGCTAGGGCTGATTTCTTTTCCTGTGATAAAAAGCCTCCTGTTTCGACCGCCAAACCTTTCAGGGAAGCATTTGCAAACGTTTGGCACCATTTTTTACTGAATTGCCGTAAATCAGATATTTGATGAAATTGTGACCCCGGGGCTTAGGGATTTTTTCAAAAAAACATTTTTCTGCCTGTTAAGTTGTTGAGGGCTGATTTCTTTTCCTGTGATAAACAGCCTCCTGTTTCGACCGCCAAACCTTTCAGGGGAGCATTTGCAAACTTTTGGCACCATTTTTTACTGAATTGCCGGAAATCAGATATTTGATGAAATTGTGACCCCGGGGCTTAGGGATTTTTTCAAAAAAACATTTTTCTGCCTGTTAAGTTGTTGAGGGCTGATTTCTTTTCCTATGATAAAAACCCTTCTGTTTCGACCGCCAAACCTTTCAGGGGAGCATTTGCAGCCGTTTGGATCCATTTTTTACTGAATTGCCGGAAGTCAGATATTTGATGAAATTGTGACCCCGGGGCTTAAGGATTTTTTCAAAAAAACTTTTTGCTGCCTGTTAAATTGGCTAGGGCTGATTTCTTTTCCTGTGATAAAAATCCTCCTGTTTCAACCGCCAAACCTTTCAGGGGAGCATTTGCAGCCGTTTGGATCCATTTTTTACTGAATTGCCGGAAGTCAGATATTTGATGAAATTGTGACCCCGGGGCTTACGGATTTTTTCAAAAAAACTTTTTTCTGCCTGTTAAGTTGGCGAGGGCTGATTTCTTTTCCTGTGATAAAAAGCCTCCTGTTTCGACTGCCAAACCTTTCAGGGGAGCATTTGCAAACGTTTGGCACCATTTTTGAGTGAATTGCCGAAAGTAAGATTTTCTATGAAATTGTGACCCCGGGGCTTGAGGATTTTTTCAAAAAAACTTTTTTCTGCCTGTTAAGTTGGCGAGGGCTGATTTCTTTTCCTGTGATAAAAAGCCTACTGTTTCGACTGCCAAACCTTTCAGGGGAGCATTTGCAACCGTTTGGCACCATTTTTGAGTGAATGGCCGAAAGTCAGATATTTGATGAATTTGTGACCCCGGGGCTTAGGGATTTTTTCAAAAAAACTTTTTTCTGCCTGTTAAGTTGGCTAGGGCTGATTTCTTTTCCTGTGATAAAAAGCCTCCTGTTTCGACTGCCAAACCTTTCAGGGAAGCATTTGCAAACCTTTGGCACCATTGTTGAGTGAATTGCCGAAAGTCAGATTTTTTATGAAATTGTGACCCCGGGGCTTAAGGATTTTTTCAGATAAACTTTTTTTCTGCCGGTTAAGTTGTCGAGGGCTAATTTCTATTCCTGTGATAAAAAGCCTCCTGTTTCAACCGCCAAACCTTTCAGGGGAGCATTTGCAAACGTTTGGCACCATTTTTGAGTGAATTGCTGAAAGTCAGATATTTGATGAAATTGTGACCCCGGGGCTTAGGGATTTTTTAAAAAAAACTTTTTTCTGCTTACTAAGTTGGCAAGGGCTGGTCTATTTTCCTGTGATTAAATGCCTCCTGTTTTGACCGCCAAAACTTTCAAGAGAGCATTTGCATACGTTTGGCACCATTTTTTACTGAACTGCCGGAAATCAGATATTTTATGAAATTGTGACCCCGGGGCTTAGGGATTTTTTCAAAAAAACTTTTTTCTACCGGTTAAGTTGTCGAGGGCTAATTTCTTTTCCTGTGATAAAAGGCCTCCTGTTTCGACCGCCAAACCTTTCAGGGGAGCATTTGCAAACGTTTGGCAGCATTTTTTACTGAATTGCCGGAAGTCAGATATTTGATGAAATTGTGACCCCGGGGCTTAGGGATTTTTTCAAAAAAACATTTTTCTGCCGGTTAAGTTATCGAGGGCTGATTTCTTTTCCTGTGATAAAAAGCCTCCTGTTTCGACCGCCAAACCTTTCAGGGGAGCATTTGCAAACGTTTGGCACCATTTTTTACTGAATTGCCGGAAGTCAGATATTTGATGAAATTGTGACCCCGGGGCTTAGGGATTTTTTCAAAAAAACATTTTTCTGCCGGTTAAGTTATCGAGGGCTGATTTCTTTTCCTGTGATAAAAATCCTCCTGTTTCGACCGCCAAAGCTTTCAGGGGAGCATTTGCAACCGTTTGGCACCATTTTTTACTGAATTGCCGGAAATCAGATATTTGATGAAATTGTGACCCCGGGGCTTAGGGATTTTTTCAAAAAAACATTTTTCTGCCTGTTAAGTTGGCGAGGGCTGATTTCTTTTCCTGTGATAAAAAGCCTCCTGTTTCGACCGCCCAACCTTTCAGGGGAGCATTTACAAACTTTTGGCACCATTTTTTACTGAATTGCCGGAAATCAGATATTTGATGAAATTGTGACCCCGGGGCTTAGGGATTTTTTCAAAAAAACTTTTTTCTGCCTGTTAAGTTGGCGAAGGCTGATTTCTTTTCCTGTGATAAAAAGCCTCCTGTTTCGACCGCCAAACCTTTCAGGGGAGCATTTGCAAACGTTTGGCACCATTGTTGAGTGAATTGCCGAAAGTCAGATTTTTTATGAAATTGTGACCCCGGGGCTTAAGGATTTTTTCAGAAAAACTTTTTTCTGCCGGTTAAGTTGTCGAGGGCTGATTTATTTTCCTGTGACAAATAGCATCCTGTTTCGACCGCCAAACCTTTCAGGGGAGCATTTGCAAACGTTTGGCACCATTTTTGAGTGAATTGCCAAAAGTCAGATATTTGATGAAATTGTGACCCCGGGGCTTGAGGATTTTTTCAAAAAAACTTTTTTCTGCCTGTTAAGTTGGCGAGGGCTGATTTCTTTTCCTGTGATAAAAAGCCTACTGTTTCGACTGCCAAAACTTTCAGGGGAGCATTTGCAAACGTTTGGCACCATTTTTGAGTGAATGGCCGAAAGTCAGATATTTGATGAATTTGTGACCCCGGGGCTTAGGGATTTTTTCAAAAAAACTTTTTTCTGCCTGTTAAGTTGGCTAGGGCTGATTTCTTTTCCTGTGATAAAAAGCCTCCTGTTTCGACTGCCAAACCTTTCAGGGAAGCATTTGCAAACCTTTGGCACCATTTTTGAGTGAATTGCCGAAAGTCAGATTTTTTATGAAATTGTGACCCCGGGGCTTAAGGATTTTTTCAAAAAAACTTTTTGCTGCCTGTTAAGTTGGCTAGGGCTGATTTCTTTTCCTGTGATAAAAAGCCTCCTGTTTCGACCGCCAAACCTTTCAGGGGAGCATTTGCAGCCGTTTGGATCCATTTTTTACTGAATTGCCGAAAGTCAGATATTTGATGAAATTTGAGCCCGGGGCTTAGGGATTTTTTCAAAAAAACATTTTTCTGCCCGTTAAGTTATCGAGGGCTGATTTCTTTTCCTATGATAAAAAGCCTCCTGTTTCGACCGCCAAAGCTTTCAGGGGAGCATTTGCAAACGTTTCTCAGCATTTTTGAGTGAATTGCCGAAAGTCAGATATTTGATGAAATTGTGACCCCGGGGCTTAGGGATTTTTTTGAAAAAAACATTTTTCTGCCGGTTAAGGTGTCGAGGGCTTATTTCTTTTCCTGTGATAAAAAGCCGCCTGTTTCGACCGCCAAAGCTTTCAGGGGAGCATTTGCAACCGTTTGGCACCATTTTTGAGTGAATTGCCAAAAGTCAGATATTTGATGAAATTGTGACCCCGGGGCTTAGGGATTTTTTCAAAAAAAACATTTTTCTGCCTGTTAAGTTGTTGAGGGCTGATTTCTTTTCCTGTGATAAAAAGCCTCCTGTTTCGACCGCCAAACCTTTCAGGGGAGCATTTGCAAACTTTTGGCACCATTTTTTACTGAATTGCCGGAAATCAGATATTTCATGAAATTGTGACCCCGGGGCTTAGGGATTTTTTCAAAAAAACTTTTTTCTGCCTGTTAAGTTGGCGAGGGCTGATTTCTTTTCCTGTGATAAAAAGCCTCCTGTTTCGACCGCCAAAGCTTTCAGGGGAGCATTTGCAAACGTTTGGCACCATTGTTGAGTGAATTGCCGAAAGTCAGATTTTTTATGAAATTGTGACCCCGGGGCTTAAGGATTTTTTCAGAAAAACTTTTTTCTGCCGGTTAAGTTGTCGAGGGCTAATTTCTTTTCCTGTGATAAAAAGCCTCCTGTTTCGACCGCCAAAGCTTTCAGGGGAGCATTTGCAAACGTTTGGCACCAGTTTTGAGTGAATTGCTGAAAGTCAGATATTTGATGAAATTGTGACCCCGGGGCTTAGGGATTTTTTCAAAAAAACATTTTCCTGCCGGTTAAGTTGTCGAGGGCTGAGTTCTTTTCCTGTGATATAAAGCCGCCTGTTTCTACCGCCAAAGCTTTCAGGGGAGCATTTGCAACCGTTTGGCACCATTTTTGAGTGAATTGCCAAAAGTCAGATCTTTGATGAAATTGTGACCCCGGGGCTTAGGGATTTTTTCAAAAAAACATTTTTCTGCCGGTTAAGTTGTCGAGGGCTGATTTCTTTTCCTGTGATAAAAAGCCGCCTGTTTCGACCGCCAAAGCTTTCAGGGGAGCATTTACAACCGTTTGGCACCATTTTTGAGTGAATTGCCGAAAGTCAGATTTTTTATGAAATTGTGACCCCGGGGCTTAGGGATCTTTTCAGAAAAACTTTTTGCTGCCTGTTAAGTTGGCTAGGGCTGATTCCTTTTCCTGTGATAAAAAGCCTCCTGTTTCGACCGCCAAACCTTTCAGGGAAGCATTTGCAAACGTTTGGCACCATTTTTTACTGAATTGCCGTAAATCAGATATTTGATGAAATTGTGACCCCGGGGCTTAGGGATTTTTTCAAAAAAACATTTTTCTGCCTGTTAAGTTGTTGAGGGCTGATTTCTTTTCCTGTGATAAAAAGCCTCCTGTTTCGACCGCCAAACCTTTCAGGGGAGCATTTGCAAACTTTTGGCACCATTTTTTACTGAATTGCCGGAAATCAGATATTTGATGAAATTGTGACCCCGGGGCTTAGGGATTTTTTCAAAAAAACATTTTTCTGCCTGTTAAGTTGTTGAGGGCTGATTTCTTTTCCTATGATAAAAACCCTTCTGTTTCGACCGCCAAACCTTTCAGGGGAGCATTTGCAGCCGTTTGGATCCATTTTTTACTGAATTGCCGGAAGTCAGATATTTGATGAAATTGTGACCCCGGGGCTTAGGGATTTTTTCAAAAATCTTTTTTCTGCCTGTTAAGTCGGCGTGGGCTGATTTCTTTTCCTGTGATAAAAAGCCTCCTGTTTCGACCGCCAAACCTTTCAGGGGAGCATTTGCAAACGTTTGGCAGCATATTTGAGTTAATTGCCGAAAGTCAGATTTTTTATGAAATTGTGACCCCGGGGCTTAAGGATTTTTTCAAAAAAACTTTTTGCTGCCTGTTAAATTGGCTAGGGCTGATTTCTTTTCCTGTGATAAAAAGCCTCCTGTTTCAACCGCCAAACCTTTCAGGGGAGCATTTGCAGCCGTTTGGATCCATTTTTTACTGAATTGCCGGAAGTCAGATATTTGATGAAATTGTGACCCCGGGGCTTACGGATTTTTTCAAAAAAACTTTTTTCTGCCTGTTAAGTTGGCGAGGGCTGATTTCTTTTCCTGTGATAAAAAGCCTCCTGTTTCGACCGCCAAACCTTTCAGGGGAGCATTTGCATACGTTTGGCACCATTTTTTACTGAACTGCCGGAAATCAGATATTTTATGAAATTGTGACCCCGGCGCTTAGGGATTTTTTCAAAAAAACTTTTTTCTACCGGTTAAGTTGTCGAGGGCTAATTTCTTTTCCTGTGATAAAAGGCCTCCTGTTTCGATCGCCAAACCTTTCAGGGGAGCATTTGCAAACGTTTGGCACCATTTTTTACTGAATTGCCGGATATCAGATATTTGATGAAATTGTGACCCCGGGGCTTAGGGATTTTTTTTAAAAAAAATAATTTCTGCCGGTTAAGTTGTCAAGGGCTGGTTTCTTTTCCTGTGATAAAAAGCCTCCTCTTTCGACCGCCAAACCTTTCAGGGGAGCATTTGCAAACGTTTGGCACCATTTTTTACTGAATTGCCGGAAATCAGATATTTCATGAAATTGTGACCCCGGGGCTTAGGGATTTTCTCAAAAAAAACTTTTTTCTGCCGGTTAAGTTGTCGAGGGCTAATTTCTTTTCCTGTGATAAAAGGCCTCCTGTTTCGACCGACAAACCTTTCAGGGGAACATTTGCAAACGTTTGGCACCATTTTTGAGCGAATTGCCGAAAGTCAGATATTTGATGAAATTGTGCCCCCGGGGCTTAGGGATTTTTCAGAAAAACTTTTTTCTGCCTGTTAAGTTGGCTAGGGCTGATTTCTTTTCCTGTGATAAAAAGCCTCCTGTTTCAACCGCCAAACCTTTCAGGGGAGCATTTGCAAACGTTTGGCACCATTTTTGAGTGAATTGCTGAAAGTCAGATATTTGATGAAATTGTGACCCCGGGGCTTAGGGATTTTTTAAAAAAAACTTTTTTCTGCCTGCTAAGTTGGCAAGGGCTGGTCTATTTTCTTGTGATTAAATGCCTCCTGTTTTGACCGCCAAAACTTTCAAGAGAGCATTTCCATACTGTCAGAGCTGGCTCCGGGTCCCAGCTCACCAAGGACCAACGCTAGCCGGTAGTACAGTATCAAAGTCTTTATTGAAGAATAGTCTCCATTTACAAGTCTCCGCGTCCCAGCTCTACGTCTGAGCTTTAGACCGG
Source organism: Podarcis tiliguerta (assembly GCF_965153285.1). Classification (NCBI taxonomy): domain Eukaryota; kingdom Metazoa; phylum Chordata; class Lepidosauria; order Squamata; family Lacertidae; genus Podarcis; species Podarcis tiliguerta. Next base: position 82,491,673 of record NC_139538.1, on the reverse strand, counting down.
CGAAGCTCTATCTGGATCTCCGCCCCCTGTGCACCAGCTTAAAACTCTAATCTTACTCCACCTCCTCCTTCTCTCTCTCTTCCTCTGGGTCTTACTACCCCCCGGGGTCTCTTCCCTCCTGGACTCTTCTGACGCAGAGCTGGACCCCTCTGACTCCTCCCCCTCTCTTCGGCGTGCTTTAGGACCTGGCTCCCTACCCGGGCTGCCCACCTTGCCGCCCTCCTGTACATTTGAACTTGGCGCGCGCGCGCGTTTAACTTTCCTGATGACCGTTTCCTCGCTCCCTGACGAGGGTGTGGCCACTCCTGCCTCACGCTCTCCCTCTGCCTGCGCGCTCCCTGATCCCGATGCCTTGGACTCCTCCCCCCTACTGCACTCTGGGGGGGAAGCTGGTCCGGATTTCCAGCTGTTACTCTCTGAGTCCCCTCTGGCCCCTTCTTCCCGAGGTGTCCCCCTTGCCCTGACCATGGGGGCCCCTTTCTGTGAATCCTCCGAGTCACTGGAGAGACTCAGAGACCTCGGACTACTGTCGTCGCTGACATTTCCTTCCGACTCCTCCCCCTCGCTCTCCGTTTCCTGCCTCTCCTGTGACTCTTCTCCTGAACCCCTGACATCCATCCCCCCCTCGAAGCCCCCCCTTCCCCCCTCCCCTTCCTCCGGCGGGGGTGCCGGGTGCTCCATCGTTGTGGGGGTAAATGGTGGATACAGTTCGTCCCCCGTGGCGTGCATCCAGTTAGATAAATCCGGCTCGTCCTCCGTGTCTTCGCCGACCTCGTTCTCCTCTGCTTCCATCTCTATGCCGCCATGCTCGAACCCCACGTCCTCCCCCATCACGTCCATGTCCCTCTCACCCTCGTTCCCCTCTGGGTCCGTTGCCCGCCAAGGGCCCCTCAGCCACCTCTCCTCTCCTCGATTGTCCCACCAAAACGAGCGGTCTGAGGCAAACCCCGAGGGCGAGCCCTCCGGTGAACGTGTTTCTAATGCTGGTTCTTCGTCCGATGTGAATCCCTGGAACGTGCTGGTAGAAAGCGTGGGTGTGAAAAGCCAGTCGTCGAAATACTCGGCTGGCATGGGCCTGTGTGGGAACAAGGCATGAAACTCCTCTTTGAGGAGAGGCTCGTCCAGGGCATAGTCCGGCACCCAACTGTTGGCGCTGGCCGGGGTACCTTCCCGTGCGAGAAAATATTCTACTCCCTCTTCCCCCCATCTCGAGTCCAAAATCTCTGTGACCTGGTTGATGGGTTCTCTTCTTGGCGACTCCCTCCTTGGGGGGGCCTCCCTATACGGGTCTGGTGCCGTGCCCTGCGCCTGAAATCGGTGAGGTGCTTTGTAGGGCGTGAGCACCGACCTATGGAATACTGGGTGCATTCTGGATCCTTCCGGAAGTGTCAACCGGAAGGCCACCGGATTGATCTGTGCTTCAACTCGGTAAGGTCCTAGTTGCTTATGTCCGAGTTTCTTCTTAGCTAAGGATCTGGTTGGCACTGCGTGGGCCGCTAACCACACCCAGTCTCCCACCTGTATGTCTTCACCAACCCTCCTGTGCTTGTCAGCCTGCAGTTTGTATGCGTGCTTTGCAAGCTCTAATTGCCTCCTAAGCTGCTCTTGAACTTCCTGCAATTCCGCCGCCAAGACTTCCGCTGCCTGTGGCTCCCCCTCCCCCAGTTTCTCTAATCCCGGGAAGGTTCTGGGATGCCTCCCGTTGTTGGCGAAGAACGGCGTCACCCCTGTGGACACGTGCTTCGTGTTGTTGTAAGCGAACTCAGCGAGCGGCAGGTAGTCCACCCATGTCGTCGGCTGTTGATTTGCATAGCATCTCAGGTACTGCTGCATGATGGCGTTGACGCGCTCCGCTTGTCCGTTGGTCTGCGGGTGTCTCGCCGACGCTAGGTTGATCTTGACGTTCAGGAAACCCATCAGCTTCTGCCAGAAGCTCGAAATGAACTGGCGCCCCCTGTCGGACAAGATAGACCGTGGCAGTCCGTGCACCCTGAAGACGTGGTCTATGAACAGTTTGGCGGTCTGTTCTGCCGTGGCCACCTTCGCGCACGGAATGAAGTGGGCCATTTTAGTGAACATGTCCACCACCACTAGCACTGCCGTTTTACCCCTCGAGCTGGGTAAATCCGTGACAAAGTCCAGTGCCACCCTCTCCCACGGTTCGCTCGGGGTCTGCAGCGGTTCGAGCAGTCCTGCCAGAGGTTTGTGCACTGACTTGGCCCTTTGGCAAGTGTCGCACCTCGAGACGTACTCCGCGACTTCCCCCCTCATCTTGGGCCACCAGAAATCTCTGGCAACGAGTTCCGCCGTCTTCTCCTTGCCAAAGTGCCCGGCGGTTGGCGCGTCGTGCAACTGCTGCAGTACTTTCGCGCGGAGCTCATCTCCCGGTACATAGAGTGCTCCTCTGCGGATGAGCAATCCGTCCCGTATTTGGAACTCGTCGTTTTTCACCGTGCCCTTGCGCACCTCCTCCATCTTGGCTAGAGCGAAGGAGTCCTCCTGCAGTGCTCGACGGACCGCCTCCAGGTCCACGGTTGCGGAAGCGCACGCCCACGCTTTCTGGGCGAAAATGTGCTTGGCCGCTGCTGGCGCCGCTTCTTCGAGGTATTGCGGCTTTCTGGACAGTGCATCTGCCATGATGTTGTTGTCGCCTGGGATGTATTCTATGCTGAAGTCGAAATCCGCAAAGAACTCCGCCCATCTGATGTGCCGCTGGTTCAGGAACCTTGCCGTGCGCCAGTACTCCAAGTTCTTATGATCCGTGCGAACCTGCACTGTGTGTTTGGCCCCGATGAGGAAGTGCCGCCACGCCTTGAATGCTGCATGAATGGCCAGCAACTCCCTGTCCCAGATGGTGTAGTTCTGCTCTGACTTGCTGAGCTTCCTAGAGTAGAAGGCACACGGTCTCCAGTCCCCATGCGGGTCCTCCTGCAACAGTACGGCGCCCACGGCTCTGTCTGAGGCGTCCGTCTCAACCCTCAGCGGTTTGCTGGGATTCACATGCAGTAGCTGCCCTTCGGACGAGAAGAGACGCTTGAGGTTCTGGAAGGACTGCTCCGCTTGCTCCGTCCAGATGAACTTCTTCTTCTTGGAGCTGAGCGTGTCGGTAATGGCCGCTGTCTGCATCGCGAACCCCTTGATGAACTTGCGGTAAAAGTTGGCGAACCCCACAAACCGCTGGACCTCCTTCCGATTGCGCGGGCTCTTCCAATCCAACACCGCGCGAACCTTGGCGCTGTCCATGGCGAGCCCCTTGTCCGACAGCTTGTAGCCCAGGAAATCCACCTCCTTCCTGTCGAACTGGCACTTCTCCAGCTTTGCGTATAGCCGATGCTCCTGCAGTCGCTGCAGAACCTCCTTGACGTCCCCCTCGTGGGTCTTCTCAGATTCTGAGAATATCAGGATGTCGTCTAAGAAGCAGACGCATTTCTTGTAGAGAAGACCCGCCAGGACGTGATGCATGAACGCTTGAAAACAGTGGGCGCCATTTTGTAAACCGAAGGGCATAACTCTATATTCATATGTGCCCAGGGGCGTGAACATGGCAGTCTTCCACTCGTCCCCCTCCCGAATGCGGATCAGGTTGTACGCCCCTCTCAGATCCAACTTTGTAAAAACGCGTCCTTTCCGCACCGTTGCCAGAAGGTCATCTATTTTGGGCATTGGAAAGGCTGTGGGCTTGGTCTTTGAATTTAAGAGCCTAAAATCCACTACAAGTCTTTTTTGGGGCGTGTCCTTTTTCTTCACAAAGAATACAGGACTGCCCCCCGCTGCTTTCGACTCCCGGATGAAACCGCGCTTTAAGTTGAGGTCTATGAACTCCTTGAGCTCCTGCAGCTCGTCTTCAGACATGGAATACAGTTTCCCGGCTGGCAGCGTGGCCCCTGGCAGGAGGTCAATCTGGCAGTCATAGGGCCTGTGGGGAGGCAGCTTGTCCGCTTCCTTCTCGCAGAAAACCTCCAAAAACGCTGCGTACTTGCGTGGCACTGCTTGCAGCGTGCTCAATTGTAGCTGCGTGTCTTCCCCTCCTTCTTCTTGGCTACGAAGAATGCAATGTTCCGCGCAATAGGAGGAACCGAAGGTCAATTGGCGTTGGTACCACGCCAATGCTGGACTGTGCCTGTGCAGCCAACTCATGCCCAAGACTACCGGCGTGCCTGACAGTTTGGTGACGTTGAAGCTGATGACCTCTTGGTGATTTCCAATCCGCATCACCATTGGTTGCGTTTGTTGCACCACCTGCCCCCCTAGCAAGTCCCTGCCATCCACTGTGACAACCTTCAGGGGCAGTGTGGCTGGCAGCAGTGGTATATTGTGCTGCTGAATAAAATCCAGTCCTATAAAGTCGGCGTTGCTGCCGGAGTCAATGGTGATCGGCACTTCCAGAGTGCTTCCGTTGGGCAGTTGGAGAGACGCTGTAAGCTGCACCACTGGTTTGGGTGGGAGGGGGTCTGTGGGCTGCAAAATCTCTGGGGATTGTTTCATTGATTTGTCTGGCTGGACCCCAGTACCTCTTCCTCCAGCCAGACTCTGTCGTTTCCCTGCTGCGTTGCTTCTGTCACTGTTGCCGATGCTGCAGTGTGCTTGTGGAGCCTCTGGGGACACTCTTTCGCCATGTGTTGAGCACTGTCGCAGATGTAGCACTTCCTGTTCCCTCTAGGAGGCTTCGTCTTGACTGCTCCCGGCGTCAGGGCTCTGGTAGCTGACTGAGCCCTGGCACCTCCGAGCTCCATCGGTTCCTCTCCCCCTCCCTGCGAGGGCGTGGACTGCGCACGCGCTGCTTCTTTGGGATAGAAGGGAGGTGCTCTGGCTGGTGCCCTTCCCCAACGTCCTTCTTCTCTGTTGCAAGGACGTTCCTCCAGATGCACCCCGATCTCCAGAGCCCTCTGGACCACTTCCTGGGTGCTCCTTGGCCTCTCCCCCCTTCCAATCTCGGCTTTTACTTCTGTATTCAAGCCCTCCCAAAAGAGATCTCTCACTGGCGCAGACGCTTTGTCCCATCCCAGTGCATGAACCAGTCCGAAGAAACGCGTATGGTACTGACGCACGCTGGCTTTGCCTTGCTTAAGTCCATGTATGTCTCTCCTGGCAATATCAACGTCTATCTTTGATAAAAAACACGAGTCCATAGCTTTAATGAAAGCCTTCGCGTCTTGGAGCGCCGGATCATTGTCCCTCCATAAATTTCTCAGCCACGTTTTGGCTTCACCATGCAAATGGGATAGGATAAACCCCACTTTCTCTCTTTCATCTCTAAAGTCTTTGTCAAGCAGATCCAGCGCAAACAACAGGTCTGCTCTAAAGTTGGGGTACTGCTGTAAACTCCCGTCAAAATGGGATACAAGGCTGCCTCCCCTCTTTCCCAATCCAATTCCCTCTGCTTTGGATCCAGGTGGCCCCTGTTTGGAAATCACGTCCAATCTTACTTGGAGATCCCGGTAGGCGCTACTCATTTCCTCCTCTCTTTTTCTGGATGCAATTACCTCCGTGCTGAGTCGTGTCACAGCTTCTTGCAGGGCTGATATCTGCTCTTCCGTCGTCATCTTGCCTGAGTTTTGTGAGCTCTGGGAGCACCCCTCCTCTGCCCTCGCTGCGTCAACTCACGTGGCGAGGTTCTTGGTGCCAAAACTTTAAAAAAGGAGATAGAGCTTACTGTCAGAGCTGGCTCCGGGTCCCAGCTCACCAAGGACCAACGCTAGCCGGTAGTACAGTATCAAAGTCTTTATTGAAGAATAGTCTCCATTTACAAGTCTCCGCGTCCCAGCTCTACGTCTGAGCTTTAGACCGGCGAAGCTCTATCTGGATCTCCGCCCCCTGTGCACCAGCTTAAAACTCTAATCTTACTCCACCTCCTCCTTCTCTCTCTCTTCCTCTGGGTCTTACTACCCCCCGGGGTCTCTTCCCTCCTGGACTCTTCTGACGCAGAGCTGGACCCCTCTGACTCCTCCCCCTCTCTTCGGCGTGCTTTAGGACCTGGCTCCCTACCCGGGCTGCCCACCTTGCCGCCCTCCTGTACATTTGAACTTGGCGCGCGCGCGCGTTTAACTTTCCTGATGACCGTTTCCTCGCTCCCTGACGAGGGTGTGGCCACTCCTGCCTCACGCTCTCCCTCTGCCTGCGCGCTCCCTGATCCCGATGCCTTGGACTCCTCCCCCCTACTGCACTCTGGGGGGGAAGCTGGTCCGGATTTCCAGCTGTTACTCTCTGAGTCCCCTCTGGCCCCTTCTTCCCGAGGTGTCCCCCTTGCCCTGACCATGGGGGCCCCTTTCTGTGAATCCTCCGAGTCACTGGAGAGACTCAGAGACCTCGGACTACTGTCGTCGCTGACATTTCCTTCCGACTCCTCCCCCTCGCTCTCCGTTTCCTGCCTCTCCTGTGACTCTTCTCCTGAACCCCTGACACATACGTTTGGCACCATTTTTTACTGAACTGCCGGAAATCAGATATTTTATGAAATTGTGACCCCGGGGCTTAGGGATTTTTTCAAAAAAACTTTTTTCTACCGGTTAAGTTGTCGAGGGCTAATTTCTTTTCCTGTGATAAAAGGCCTCCTGTTTCGACCGCCAAACCTTTCAGGGGAGCATTTGCAAACGTTTGGCAGCATTTTTTACTGAATTGCCGGAAGTCAGATATTTGATGAAATTGTGACCCCGGGGCTTAGGGATTTTTTCAAAAAAACATTTTTCTGCTGGTTAAGTTATCGAGGGCTGATTTCTTTTCCTGTGATAAAAAGCCTCCTGTTTCGACCGCCAAACCTTTCAGGGGAGCATTTGCAAACGTTTGGCACCATTTTTTACTGAATTGCCGGAAGTCAGATATTTGATGAAATTGTGACCCCGGGGCTTAGGGATTTTTTCAAAAAAACATTTTTCTGCCGGTTAAGTTATCGAGGGCTGATTTCTTTTCCTGTGATAAAAAGCCTCCTGTTTCGACCGCCAAAGCTTTCAGGGGAGCATTTGCAACCGTTTGGCACCATTTTTTACTGAATTGCCGGAAATCAGATATTTGATGAAATTGTGACCCCGGGGCTTAGGGATTTTTTCAAAAAAACATTTTTCTGCCTGTTAAGTTGGCGAGGGCTGATTTCTTTTCCTGTGATAAAAAGCCTCCTGTTTCGACCGCCAAACCTTTCAGGGGAGCATTTGCAAACGTTTGGCACCATTGTTGAGTGAATTGCCGAAAGTCAGATTTTTTATGAAATTGTGACCCCGGGGCTTAAGGATTTTTTCAGAAAAACTTTTTTCTGCCGGTTAAGTTGTCGAGGGCTGATTTCTTTTCCTGTGACAAATAGCATCCTGTTTCGACCGCCAAACCTTTCAGGGGAGCATTTGCAAACGTTTGGCAGCATTTTTGAGTGAATTGCCGAAAGTCAGATATTTGATGAAATTGTGACCCCGGGGCTTAGGGATTTTTTCAAAAAAACATTTTTCTGCCGGTTAAGTTGTCGAGGGCTAATTTCTATTCCTGTGATAAAAAGCCTCCTGTTTCAACCGCCAAACCTTTCAGGGGAGCATTTGCAAACGTTTGGCACCATTTTTGAGTGAATTGCTGAAAGTCAGATATTTGATGAAATTGTGACCCCGGGGCTTAGGGATTTTTTCAGAAAAACTTGTTTCTGCCTGCAAAGTTGGCAAGGGCTGGTCTATTTTCCTGTGATTAAAAGCCTCCTGTTTTGACCGCCAAAACTTTCAAGAGAGCATTTGCATACGTTTGGCACCATTTTTTACTGAACTGCCGGAAATCAGATTTTTTATGAAATTGTGACCCCGGGGCTTAAGGATTTTTTCAGAAAAACTTTTTTCTGCCGGTTAAGTTGTCGAGGGCTGATTTTTTTTTCCTGTGATAAAAAGCCTCCTGTTTTGACCGCTAAAGCTTTCAGGGGAGCATCTGCAAAGGTTTGGCACCATTTTTGAGTGAATTGCTGAAAGTCAGATATTTGATGAAATTGTGACCCCGGGGCTTAGGGATTTTTTCAAAAATCTTTTTTTTTTGCCTGTTAAGTCGGCGTGGGCTTATTTCTTTTCCTGTGATAAAAAGCCTCCTGTTTCGACCGCCAAACCTTTCAGGGGAGCATTTGCAAACGTTTGGCACCATTTTTTACTGAATTGCCGGAAATCAGATATTTAATGAAATTGTGACCCCGGGGCTTAGGGATTTTTTCAAAAAAACTTTTTTCTGCCTGTTAAGTTGGCGAGGGCTGATTTCTTTTCCTGTGATAAAAAGCCTCCTGTTTTGACCGCCAAACCTTTCAGGGGAGCATTTGCAAACGTTTGGCACCATTTTTGAGTGAATTGCCGAAAGTCAGATATTTGATGAATTTGTGACCCCGGGGCTTAGGGATTTTTTCAAAAAAACTTTTTTCTGCCTGTTAAGGTGGCTAGGGCTGATTTCTTTTCCTGTGATTAAAAGCCTCCTGTTTCGACCGCCAAACCTTTCAGGGAAGCATTTGCAAACGTTTGGCACCATTTTTGAGTGAATTGCCGAAAGTCAGATTTTTTATGAAATTGTGACCCCGGGGCTTAAGGATTTTTTCAAACTTTTTGCTGCCTGTTAAGTTGGCTAGGGCTGATTTCTTTTCCTGTGATAAAAAGCCTCCTGTTTCTACCGCCAAAGCTTTCAGGGGAGCATTTGCAACCGTTTGGCACCATTTTTGAGTGAATTGCCAAAAGTCAGATATTTGATGAAATTGTGACCCCGGGGCTTAGGGATTTTTTCAAAAAAACTTTTTTCTGCCTGTTAAGTTGGCGAGGGCTGATTTCTTTTCCTGTGATAAAAAGCCTCCTGTTTCGACCGCCAAACCTTTCAGGGGAGCATTTGCAAACGTTTGGCACCATTTTTGAGTGAATTGCCGAAAGTCAGATATTTGATGAATTTGTGACCCCGGGGCTTAGGGATTTTTTCAAAAAAATCTTTTTCTCCCGGTTAAGCTGTCGAGGGCTAATTTCTTTTCCTATGATAAAAACCCTTCTGTTTCGACCGCCAAACCTTTCAGGGGAGCATTTGCAGCCGTTTGGATCCATTTTTTACTGAATTGCCTGAAGTCAGATATTTGATGAAATTGTGACCCCGGGGCTTAGGGATTTTTTCAAAAAAACTTTTTTCTGCCTCCTAAGTTGGCAACGGCTGGTCTATTTTCCTGTGATTAAAAGCCTCCTGTTTCGACCGCCAAAACTTTCAGGAGAGCATTTGCATACGTTTGGCACCATTTTTTACTGAATTGCCGGAAATCAGATATTTGATGAAATTGTGACCCCGGGGCTTAGGGATTTTTTCAAAAAAAATTTTTTCTGCCGGTTAAGTTGTCGAGGGCTAATTTCTTTTCCTGTGATAAAAAGCCTCCTGTTTCGACCGCCAAAGCTTTCAGGGGAGCATTTGCAAACGTTTGGCACCATTTTCGAGTAAATTGCCGAAAGTGAGATTTTTTATGAAATTGTGACCCCGGGGCTTGAGGATTTTTTCAAAAAAACTTTTTTCTGCCGGTTAAGTTGTCGAGGGCTAATTTCTTTTCCTGTGATAAAAAGCCTCCTGTTTCGACCGCCAAACCTTTCAGGGGAGCATTTGCAAACGTTTGGCACCATTGTTGAGTGAATTGCCAAAAGTCAGATTTTTTATGAAATTGTGACCCCGGGGCTTGAGGATTTTTTCAGAAAAACTTTTTTCTGCCGGTTAAGTTGTCGAGGGCTAATTTCTTTTCCTGTGATAAAAAGCCTCCTGTTTCGACCGCCAAAGCTTTCAGGGGAGCATTTGCGAACGTTTCGCACCATTTTTGAGTGAATTGCTGAAAGTCAGATATTAGATGAAATTGTGACCCCGGGGCTTAGGGATTTTTTCAAAAATCTTTTTTCTGCCTGTTAAGTTGGCGAGGGCTGATTTCTTTTCCTGTGATAAAAAGCCTCCTGTTTCGACCGCCAAACCTTTCAGGGGAGCATTTGCAAACGTTTGGCACCATTTTTGAGTGAATTGCCGAACGTCAGATATTTGATGAATTTGTGACCCCGGGGCTTAGGGATTTTTTCAAAAAAATCTTTTTCTCCCGGTTAAGCTGTCGAGGGCTAATTTCTTTTCCTATGATAAAAACCCTTCTGTTTCGACCGCCAAACCTTTCAGGGGAGCATTTGCAGCCGTTTGGATCCATTTTTTACTGAATTGCCGGAAGTCAGATATTTGATGAAATTGTGACCCCGGGGCTTAGGGATTTTTTCAAAAAAACTTTTTTCTGCCTGTTAAGTTGGCGAGGGCTGATTTCTTTTCCTGTGATAAAAAGCCTCCTGTTTCGACCGCCAAACCTTTCAGGGGAGCATTTGCAAATGTTTGGCACCATTGTTGAGTGAATTGCCGAAAGTCAGATTTTTTATGAAATTGTGACCCCGGGGCTTAAGGATTTTTTCAGAAAAACTTTTTTCTGCCGGTTAAGTTGTCGAGGGCTGATTTCTTTTCCTGTGACAAATAGCATCCTGTTTCGACCGCCAAACCTTTCAGGGGAGCATTTGCAAACGTTTGGCAGCATTTTTGAGTGAATTGCCGAAAGTCAGATATTTGATGAAATTGTGACCCCGGGGCTTAGGGATTTTTTCAAAAAAACATTTTTCTGCCGGTTAAGTTGGCAAGGGCTGGTCTATTTTCCTGTGATTAAAAGCGTCCTGTTTTGACCGCCAAAACTTTCAAGAGAGCATTTGCATACGTTTGGCACCATTTTTTACTGAACTGCCGGAAATCAGATTTTTTATGAAATTTTGACCCCCCGGGGCTTAAGGATTTTTTCAGAAAAACTTTTTTCTGCCGGTTAAGTTGTCGAGGGCTGATTTCTTTTCCTGTGATAAAAAGCCTCCTGTTTCGACCGCCAAAGCTTTCAGGGGAGCATTTGCAAAGGTTTGGCACCATTTTTGAGTGAATTGCTGAAAGTCAGATATTTGATGAAATTGTGACCCCGGGGCTTAGGGATTTTTTCAAAAATCTTTTTTCTGCCTGTTAAGTCGGCGTGGGCTTATTTCTTTTCCTGTGATAAAAAGCCTCCTGTTTCGACCGCCGAAGCTTTCACGGGAGCATTTGCAACCGTTTGGCACCATTTTTGAGTGAATTGCCAAAAGTCAGATATTTGATGAAATTGTGACCCCGGGGCTTAGGGATTTTTTCAAAAAAACTTTTTTCTGCCTGTTAAGTTGGCGAGGGCTGATTTCTTTTCCTGTGATAAAAAGCCTCCTGTTTCGACCGCCAAACCTTTCAGGGGAGCATTTGCAAACGTTTGGCACCATTTTTTACTGAATTGCCGGAAATCAGATATTTAATGAAATTGTGACCCCGGGGCTTAGGGATTTTTTCAAAAAAACTTTTTTCTGCCTGTTAAGTTGGCGAGGGCTGATTTCTTTTCCTGTGATAAAAAGCCTCCTGTTTCGACCGCCAAACCTTTCAGGGGAGCATTTGCAAACGTTTGGCACCATTTTTGAGTGAATTGCCGAAAGTCAGATATTTGATGAATTTGTGACCCCGGGGCTTAGGGATTTTTTCAAAAAAACTTTTTTCTGCCTGTTAAGGTGGTGTCAGGGAACTGCCATCGGCAGCACAAGAGGTGCAAAGGCTCTCTGAGGTAGAGAGAGACGTAACACCTGAAGAGGGAACCAGTAGGGGGCGAACAGGAATGTCAAGGGAAGGAGAGTCGGAGGAATGGCTCAGAGACGTTTCCAGCGAAAACAGTGGGGATGTCTCAGGTCCTCCTATAGGGACACCCGTTCCTCGCCGGAAACTGTCACGCAGAGATTCCAGAAGACGTGTTTCCGTTAAGGAGCTTTTATGTTGGAAACGTTTCCGAAAGCAACCACTTTCGGATTCTGCTAGCGACTGACGCAGCCATGCTGGAGGGGCTCCGTCACAGGCAGAGGTTTGAGAAACTGTTCAAACTCTGAGGGATTTGCAGTTTACACACAAGCAGCTCTTCATCCCATCACAGCAATCCGAAAGTCACCGACAGCTAGCTTGTGCCAGGGAGAGGCATCATGAGCGAACCAGCCGGAACTGGAGGGGCAGCTGGAGGAGGTCCAAGCCTGGAAGAAAGGTACAGGACGTTGGAGATCCAGCTTGCCTTGCAGACGGCGAGGCTGGAAGAGAGGAGGGCTCAGGATGCAGAAAGGGGGAAGGAGAAAGCCACCCCACTCAACAGAAAGATGCCAGGATTGGTGCAGAAATTTGGGGGGGACCCCAGAAACTATCATGCCTTTAGGACAGAGATGCAATACGCTCTCAATCTGCAATTTGATGACTTCCCTGATGAGGAATCGCGAGTGGCTTTTGTAATTAGCCATCTCGAATCAGGGGCGAAGGACTGGGTTAGACCCTTGATGGCAGCAAATAATGAGATCCTAAAGGACACAAGGAAGTTTTTTCTTGCCATGGACCTGATGTTTTCCAGCGACATTGAGCAGGGAGGGGTGCGAAGGCAGTTAATGGCTTGCAGACAGGGAAACAGGACTGTCCGTGAGTACTGGACTGAGTTCACTATGTTGATTCATAGATTGGGGTGGGACTTGTCTGCTGAGCCCATTCAGATGCTTTTCGAAGAAGGTCTGTCTTCGTCCTTGAAAGATGAACTTTCCCGGACCCCCAGAGCGGAGTCTATGGACCAGCTGACTAAAGCCGCGCTGGCCATAGGAGCGCGCCAGGAAGCGAGGGCTTTGGAGAAGCGGGAGGGGAAAGGAGAACGTTGGAGGGAGCTCCGCATTCCAGACATTCCAGAGCAGCCTTTCCCGCCGGCAGAGCCGATGGAAGTGGGAACAGCGCGTGCGCGCGCAGTTTCAAACATCGGTGAAGGGCGGAAGAAGGAGGGAAAGGGCGGGAAGAAATGTTATCTCTGCCAACAGCCAGGACACTTTGCCAGAGTCTGTCCACGGAGAAAGGAATGGCAAGGCATGGCAGGAGCTGTTGGGGGAGAGGAGGAGGAAAGCACGGAGCAAGTAAAAGCCAACGCCTGGCTGCCGTCGGGGCACAGCAGCCAGGCTCAAAAGCAGTGAAAGTGCCCTCACCAGAACCTCCCAGACCTGCTCTAGTGATAGAGGTGTTGCTAGAGCTGCCAAACGGACATCCCCTACAGATCAAGGCCCTTCTGGATTCAGGCAGCTCCTGTAATTTCATGAGTAAGGAGTTCGCAGCTGAGCACCAGATACAAACCCTCCCCTTAAGTAAACCCCTGCAGGTAACCACGATTGACGGCAGAGAGTTGTTGGGAGGAGAAGTGAACCAACAGACAGTCCCCATGATAATGAGGGTGGCAAGGCACACCGAGAGGATAGCGTTTAATGTGGCCACCTTGGGAGGAGCTCCCATAATTTTGGGGATGAGCTGGCTGGCACTACACGATCCTCTAGTGGGCTGGCACCAGAGGGTGGTCTCCTTTGGGTCAGCGCATTGCCTAGAACACTGCAAGCAGGGAAAGGATCCAGGGGGAGCCAAGCTCACCCTAGCTGGGATGGAGGTAATGAAGCAAGGGGAGGTGCCTCCGCAATATGCAGATCTGAGCAACGTATTTAGCGAAAGGGAAGCGGACAAACTGCCGCCGCATAGACCCTTTGACTGTCAAATCAACCTACTCCCTGGGGCTCAACTCCCAGTGGGCAAGCTGTACGCCATGTCAGACAGGGAGATGCAAGAGCTGAGGGAGTTCATTGACAAAAACCTGAAGAGGGGTTTCATCAGAGAGTCCCGAGCGGTGGGGGGCAGCCCAGTGTTTTTTGTGGACAAAAAAAACACAGATAAGCCGAGACTTGTAGTAGACTTCAGGGCCCTAAATGCAGTGTCGGAACCCCTGGCTTTTCCTATGCCCCGAATTGATGACATTCTGACCAGGGTAAGGAAGGGGAAGATTTTTACAAAACTGGACCTGCGGGGGGCGTACAATCTGATACGAATAAGGAAGGGGGATGAATGGAAGACCACCATGTTCACCCCTTTGGGAGCATTTGAATACCTCGTAATGCCCTTCGGTCTCCAAGCCGGCTCCGCATGTTTTCAAAGTTTTATCAACCACGTCTTGGGACCTTTGCTCTACAAGAATTGTGTGGCCTTTTTGGATGACGTGTTGGTGTATTCGGAAGATGAAGAGCAGCATGTGAGGGACGTGAGAGAAGTGTTGGGCCGGCTGCAAGCCAATCAGCTGTGGGTGAAACTGGAGAAGTGCCAGTTTCATGCCAAGGAGGTGGAATTCCTGGGGTACCGCCTGTCAGACCAAGGATTGGCCATGGATCCAGGCAAGGTCCAGGCGGTGCTGGAATGGAAGACACCGAAGACCAAGAAGGATGTGCAAAGGTTCCTGGGGTTTGGGAACTTTTATCGGAAGTTCATCAAGAATTTTGCACACTTGACGGCGCCCATCACCGACTGCCTCAGTAGCAAGAAGAAATTTGTTTGGACGGCGGAGGCGGAGAGAGCTTTTGAAGACCTGAAAAGGGCTTTCGCTTCGGAAGAACAACTTCTGCATGTGGACCTACAGAAGCCCATGAGAGTGGAGACAGACGCGTCAGACAGAGCGGTGGGGGCGGTGCTTCTTCAGCCGGGAAGAAATACGGCGGAGTGGAGACCGTGTGCCTTTTTCTCGAGGAAGCTGAATAAGTCCGAGCGGAACTACACGGTGTATGACAGGGAACTACTCGCCATTCACGAAGCGTTCCGGAGGTGGAGACATTTATTGATTGGGGCACAACACAAGGTGCAAGTGTGCACCGACCACAAGAATTTGGAGTATTGGAGAACAGCTCGAGTACTCAACCAACGACAAGTGAGATGGGCACAGGAATTTTCCAAATTCCACTTCGAGATTTGTTATGTACCAGGCCCAGAGAACGTCAGGGCGGACGCTCTCTCACGCAAACCAGAGTACTTGGAGGGGGAGGGGGCAATCGAAGAAAGACATGTCATTCCTGAGGACCGCTGGGTGTGGGGGGCGGCGCTGGTGGGGAGACGAGAACTGGTAGAAGAAACGGAAAATGACGAATATGCCCAAAATAAGCTCAGAGGTCTCAGGGGAGAGGGTGAGAGCCCGGAGGGTTTTGAAGAAAGAAATGGGGCATTGTATTACAAAGGGGCACTGTATATACCAGAAGGTGAATTGAGAGGGAGGGTACTCAAGCAGTTGCATGATAGTCCCACGGCGGGACATTTTGGACAACACAAGACCATGTGGATGGTCACCAGGGAATTTTGGTGGCCCAAGGTGAGGGAAGATGTAAAGGAGTATGTAAGAGGGTGTGACCAATGCCAGAGGGCCAAGGGGGAAAGAAGGGCGCCGGCAGGGTTATTAGAACCACTACCCACGCCAGAACGGCCTTGGGAGGCGGTATCAATAGATTTTATGACGGATCTGCCCAAATCCAAAGGGAAAACGGCCATCATGGTAGTAGTGGACCTGTTAACTAAGATGTGCCACTTTGTAGCATGTTCACATGCAGTCACAGCGGAAGAAACAGCGAAGTTGTTTGTAGAACACATCTTCCGGCTGCATGGCGCCCCCTTGAGGGTTATCTCAGACCGCGGGAAACAATTTACTTCCAGGTTCTGGAGGAAGCTCATGAGCTTGCTGCACGTGGAAGTCAATTTCTCGACGGCCCGGCACCCTGAAACCAACGGGCAGGCGGAAAGAGCAAATAGCATCCTCCAACAATATCTGAGGTGTTATGTCAATGACAGAGAGAATGACTGGGTCGAAAAGCTGGCGCTGGCAGAATTTGCCTACAACAATGCGGAGCATGTGTCCATAGGGATGAGCCCCTTTTTGGCCAATTACGGGTGTCACCCCAGGGCATTCCCGGGGGAGGGAGGCGAGAGATGGAGCGTCCCAGCGGCCGAACATTTTGTAGAAGAGATGGAAGCGATCCATCGTCAGCTTCAGCTCAACTTAGAAAGGGCCAAGGCACAATATAAGAAGCAGGCAGACAAGAACAGGAGGGAAGGTGAAACAGTACGGGTGGGGGATCAGGTGTGGCTGTCCACCCAAGGGTTGCCGTTCAAAGGGGGTTGTAAGAAATTAAGACCCAAGAGATTGGGACCCTTTGAGGTCATTCAGCAGGTCAACCCAGTGGCTTTCAAACTCCGGTTACCCAACCACATGAAATTGCACCCAGTGTTCCACAGGTCGTTACTGTCACCGTACAAGGGGGGAGGTGAAGGGGAGTACACCAGGGGACCAGTCTTGGAAGAGAGGGAGAGCAGTAACCAAGTAGCGGAAATCCTCGATTCCAGGTGGAAGGGCAATCAGGTGGAGTATTTAGTGGCGTGGGAAGGGGAACCGGAGTCAGAAAACACTTGGGTGACAGCAGAGGAGGTCAATGACGAGGTTTTAACAGAAATGTTCCACCAAAGATTCCCGAGGAAACCACAGCCGGCAGCAAGGTTTAGGAGGGAGTATTTCGGCACCACAGACGAGGAAGAGGAACTGGAAGGATTCGCGGAGTCGGAGTTGGAAGAAGGAACGGACTCAGACGACGAGGAGTACCGAGAGACTAGGAACCGCAACAAGTGGAGAAAGGTGTTCGAAACTTCAGACGATGAGGAAGGTTCTTTCCGGGGTTTTACCTCCTCCCAACCCATGGGGGAGGAGACGGGAGGGGGTGAAGGGGGCCCTGGAGGGGAGGTGGATGTCAGGGAACTGCCATCGGCAGCACAAGAGGTGCAAAGGCTCTCTGAGGTAGAGAGAGACGTAACACCTGAAGAGGGAACCAGTAGGGGGCGAACAGGAATGTCAAGGGAAGGAGAGTCGGAGGAATGGCTCAGAGACGTTTCCAGCGAAAACAGTGGGGATGTCTCAGGTCCTCCTATAGGGACACCCGTTCCTCGCCGGAAACTGTCACGCAGAGAGTCCAGAAGACGTGTTTCCGTTAAGGAGCTTTTATGTTGGAAACGTTTCCGAAAGCAACCACTTTCGGATTCTGCTAGCGACTGACGCAGCCATGCTGGAGGGGCTCCGTCACAGGCATAGGTTTGAGAAACTGTTCAAACTCTGAGGGATTTGCAGTTTACACACAAGCAGCTCTTCATCCCATCACAGGTGGCTAGGGCTGATTTCTTTTCCTGTGATTAAAAGCCTCCTGTTTCGACCGCCAAACCTTTCAGGGAAGCATTTGCAACCGTTTGGCACCATTTTTGAGTGAATTGCCGAAAGTCAGATTTTTTATGAAATTGTGACCCCGGGGCTTAGGGATTTTTTCTAAAAAACTTTTTTCTGCCTGCTATGTTGGCAAGGGCTGGTCTATTTTCCTGTGATTAAAAGCCTCCTGTTTCGACCGCCAAAACTTTCAGGAGAGCATTTGCATACGTTCGGCACCATTTTTTACTGAATTGCCGGAAATCAGATATTTGATGAAATTGTGACCCCGGGGCTTAGGGATTTTTTCAAAAAATTTTTTTTCTGCCGTTTAAGTTGTCGAGGGCTAATTTCTTTTCCTGTGATAAAAAGCCTCCTGTTTCGACCGCCAAAGCTTTCAGGGGAGCATTTGCAAACGTTTGGCACCATTGTTGAGTGAATTGCCGAAAGTCAGATTTTTTATGAAATTGTGACCCCGGGGCTTGAGGATTTTTTCAGAAAAACTTTTTTCTGCCGGTTAAGTTGTCGAGGGCTAATTTCTTTTCCTGTGATAAAAAGCCTCCTGTTTCGACCGCCAAACCTTTCAGGGGAGCATTTGCGAACGTTTGGCACCATTTTTGAGTGAATTGCTGAAAGTCAGATATTTGATGAAATTATGACCCCGGGGCTTAGGGATTTTTTCAAAAAAAAAAATTTCTGCCGGTTAAGTTGTCGAGGGCTAATTTCTTTTCCTGTGATAAAAAGCCTCCTGTTTCGACCGCCAAAGCTTTCAGGGGAGCATTTGCAGCTGTTTGGATCCATTTTTTACTGAATTGCCGGAAGTCAGATATTTGATGAAATTGTGACCCCGGGGTTTAGGGATTTTTTCAAAAAAACATTTTTCTGCCGGTTAAGTTATCGAGGGCTGATTTCTTTTCCTGTGATAAAAAGCCTCCTGTTTCGACCGCCAAAGCTTTCACGGGAGCATTTGCAAACGTTTGGCACCATTTTTTACTGAATTGCCGGAAATCAGATATTTGATGAAATTGTGACCCCGGGGCTTAGGGATTTTTTCAAAAAAACTTTTTTCTGCCTGTTAAGTTGGCGAGGGCTGATTTCTTTTCCTATGATAAAAACCCTTCTGTTTCGACCGCCAAACCTTTCAGGGGAGCATTTGCAGCCGTTTGGATCCACTTTTTACTGAATTGCCGGAAGTCAGATATTTGATGAAATTGTGACCCCGGGGCTTAGGGATTTTTTCAAAAAAACTTTTTTCTGCCTGCTAAGTTGGCAAGGGCTGGTCTATTTTCCTGTGATTAAAAGCCTCCTGTTTCGACCGCCAAAACTTTCAGGAGAGCATTTGCATACGTTTGGCACCATTTTTTACTGAATTGCCGGAAATCAGATATTTGATGAAATTGTGACCCCGGGGCTTAGGGATTTTTTCAAAAAAACTTTTTTCTGCCTGTTAAGTTGGCGAGGGCTGATTTCTTTTCCTGTGATAAAAAGCCACCTTTTTCGACCGCCAAACCTTTCAGGGGAGCATTTGAAAATGTTTGGCACCATTTTTTACTGAATTGCCGGAAGTCAGATATTTGATGGAATTGTGACCCCGGGGCTTAGGGATTTTTTCAAAAAAAAAATTTCTCCCGGTTAAGTTGTCGAGGGCTGGTTTCTTTTCCTGTGATAAAAAGCCTCCTGTTTCGACCGCCAAAGCTTTCAGGGGAGCATTTGCAAACGTTTCTCAGCATTTTTGAGTGAATTGCCGAAAGTCAGATATTTGATGAAATTGTGACCCCGGTGCTTAAGGATTTTTTCAAAAAAACATTTTTCTGCCGGTTAAGATGTCGAGGGCTGATTTCTTTTCCTGTGATAAAAAGCCGCCTGTTTCGACCGCCAAAGCTTTCAGGGGAGCATTTGCAACCGTTTGGCACCATTTTTGAGTGAATTGCCAAAAGTCAGATATTTGATGAAATTGTGACCCCGGGGCTTAGGGATTTTTTCAAAAAAACATTTTTTTGCCTGTTAAGTTGTTGAGGGCTGATTTCTTTTCCTGTGATAAAAAGCCTCCTGTTTTGACCGCCAAAATTGTCAGGGGAGCATTTCCAAACTTTTGGCACCATTTTTTACTGAATTGCCGGAAATCAGATATTTGATGAAATTGTGACCCCGGGGCTTAGGGATTTTTTCAAAAAAACTTTTTTCTGCCTGTTAAGTTGGCGAGGGCTGATTTCTTTTCCTGTGATAAAAGCCTCCTGTTTCGACCGCCAAACCTTTCAGGGGAGCATTTGCAAACGTTTGGCACCATTTTCGAGTAAATTGCCGAAAGTAAGATTTTTTATGAAATTGTGACCCCGGGGCTTGAGGATTTTTTCAAAAAAACTTTTTTCTGCCGGTTAAGTTGTCGAGGGCTAATTTCTTTTCCTGTGATAAAAAGCCTCCTGTTTCGACCGCCAAACCTTTCAGGGGAGCATTTGCAAACGTTTGGCACCATTTTTGAGTGAATTGCCGAAAGTCAGATATTTGATGAATTTGTGACCCCGGGGCTTAGGGATTTTTTCAAAAAAATCTTTTTCTCCCGGTTAAGCTGTCGAGGGCTAATTTCTTTTCCTATGATAAAAACCCTTCTGTTTCGACCGCCAAACCTTTCAGGGGAGCATTTGCAGCCGTTTGGATCCATTTTTTACTGAATTGCCGGAAGTCAGATATTTGATGAAATTGTGACCCCGGGGCTTAGGGATTTTTTCAAAAAAACTTTTTTCTGCCTGCTAAGTTGGCAAGGGCTGGTCTATTTTCCTGTGATAAAAAGCCGCCTGTTTCGACCGCCAAAACTTTCAGGAGAGCATTTGCATACGTTTGGCACCATTTTTTACTGAATTGCCGGAAATCAGATATTTGATGAAATTGTGACCCCGGGGCTTAGGGATTTTTTCAAAAAAAAAATTTTCTGCCGGTTAAGTTGTCGAGGGCTAATTTCTTTTCCTGTGATAAAAAGCCTCCTGTTTCGACCGCCAAAGCTTTCAGGGGAGCATTTGCAGCTGTTTGGATCCATTTTTTACTGAATTGCTGGAAGTCAGATATTTGATGAAATTGTGACCCCGGGGCTTAGGGATTTTTTCAAAAAAACATTTTTCTGCCTGTTAAGTTATCGAGGGCTGATTTCTTTTCCTGTGATAAAAAGCCTCCTGTTTCGACCGCCAAAGCTTTCAGGGGAGCATTTGCAACCGTTTGGCACCATTTTTGAGTGAATTGCCAAAAGTCAGATATTTGATGAAATTGTGACCCCGGGGCTTAGGGATTTTTTCAAAAAAACTTTTTTCTGCCGGTTAAGTTGGCGAGGGCTGATTTCTTTTCCTGTGATAAAAAGCCTCCTGTTTCGACCGCCAAAACTTTCAGGGGAGCATTTGCAAACGTTTGGCACCATTTTTTTACTGAATTGCCGGAAATCAGATATTTGATGAATTTGTGACCCCGGGGCTTAGGGATCTTTTCAAAAAAAAATTTTTCTGCCGGTTAAGTTGTCGAGGGCTAATTTCTTTTCCTGTGATAAAAAGCCTCCTGTTTCGACCGCTAAAGATTTCAGGGGAGCATTTGCAGCCGTTTGGATCCATTTTTTACTGAATTTCCGGAAGTCAGATATTTCATGAAATTGTGACCCCGGGGCTTGAGGATTTATTCAAAAAAACTTTTTTCTGCCGGTTAAGTTGTCGAGGGCTAATTTCATTTCCTGTGATAAAAAGCCTCCTGTTTCGACCGCCAAACCTTTCAGGGGAGCATTTGCAGCCGTTTGGATCATTTTTTTACTGAATTGCCGGAAGTCAGATATTTGATGAAATTGTGACCCCGGGGCTTGAGGATTTTTTCAAAAAAACTTTTTTCTGCCGGTTAAGTTGTCGAGGGCTAATTTCTTTTCCTGTGATAAAAACCCTTCTGTTTCGACCGCCAAACCTTTCAGGGGAGCATTTGCAGCCGTTTGGATCCATTTTTTACTGAATTGCCGGAAGTCAGATATTTGATGAAATTGTGACCCCGGGGCTTAGGGATTTTTTCAAAAAAACATTTTTCTGCCAGTTAAGTTATCGAGGGCTAATTTCTTTTCCTGTGATAAAAAGCCTCCTGTTTCGACCGCCAAAGCTTTCAGGGGAGCATTTGCAAACGTTTCTCAGCATTTTTGAGTGAATTGCCGAAAGTCAGATATTTGATGAAATTGTGACCCCGGGGCTTAAGGATTTTTTCAAAAAAACATTTTTCTGCCGGTTAAGTTGTCGAGGGCTGATTTCTTTTCCTGTGATAAAAAGCCGCCTGTTTCGACCGCCAAACCTTTCGGGGGAGCATTTGTAACAGTTTGGCACCATTTTTGAGTGAATTGCCAAAAGTCAGATATTTGATGAAATTGTGACCCCGGGGCTTAGGGATTTTTTCAAAAAAACATTTTTCTGCCGGTTAAGTTATCGAGGGCTGATTTCTTTTCCTGTGATAAAAAGCCTCCTGTTTCGACCGCCAAACCTTTCAGGGGAGCATTTGCAAACTTTTCGCACCATTTTTTACTGAGTTGCCGGAAATCAGATATTTGATGAAATTGTGACCCCGGGGCTTAGGGATTTTTTCAAAAAAACTTTTTTCTGCCTGTTAATTTGGCGAGGGCTGATTTCTTTTCCTGTGATAAAAAGCCTCCTTTTTCGACCGCCAAACCTTTCAGGGGAGCATTTGCAAACGTTTGGCACCATTTTTGAGTAAATTGCCGAAAGTAAGATTTTTTATGAAATTGTGACCCCGGGGCTTGAGTATTTTTTCAAAAAAACTTTTTTCTGCCGGTTAAGTTGTCGAGGGCTAATTTCTATTCCTGTGATAAAAAGCCTCCTGTTTCGACCGCCAAAGCTTTCAGGGGAGCATTTGCAAACGTTTGGCACCATTGTTGAGTGAATTGCCGAAAGTCAGATTTTTTATGAAATTGTGACCCCGGGGCTTAAGGATTTTTTCAGAAAAACTTTTTTCTGCCGGTTAAGTTGTCGAGGGCTAATTTCTTTTCCTGTGATAAAAAGCCTCCTGTTTCGACCGCCAAAGCTTTCAGGGGAGCATTTGCGAACGTTTGGCACCATTTTTGAGTGAATTGCTGAAAGTCAGATATTTGATGAAATTGTGACCCCAGGACTTAGGGATTTTTTCAAAAATCTTTTTTCTGCCTGGTAAGTTGGCGTGGGCTGATTTCTTTTCCTGTGATAAAAAGCCTCCTGTTTCGACCGCCAAAGCTTTCAGGGAAGCATTTGCAAACGTTTGGCACCATTTTTGAGCGAATTGCTGAAAGTCAGATATTTGATGAAATTGTGACCCCGGGGCTTAGGGATTTTTTCAAAAAAACTTTTTTCTGCCTGTTAAGTTGGCGAGGGCTGATTTCTTTTCCTGTGATAAAAAGCCTCCTGTTTCGACCGCCAAACATTTCAGGGGAGCATTTGCAAACGTTTGGCACCATTTTTGAGTGAATTGCCGAAAGTCAGATATTTGATGAATTTGTGACCCCGGGGCTTAGGGATTTATTCAAAAAAACTTTTTTCTGCCTGTTAAGTTGGCGAGGGCTGATTTCTTTTCCTGTGATAAAAAGCCTCCTGTTTCAACCGCCAAACCTTTCAGGGGAGCATTTGCAAACGTTTGGCACCATTTTTGAGTGAATTGCCGAAAGTCAGATATTTGATGAATTTGTGACCCCGGGGCTTAGGGATTTTTTCAAAAAAACTTTTTTCTGCCTGTTAAGTTGGCGAGGGCTGATTTCTTTTCCTGTGATAAAAAGCCTCCTGTTTCGACCGCCAAACCTTTCAGGGGAGCATTTGCAAACGTTTGGCACCATTTTTTACTGAATTGCCGGAAATCAGATATTTGATGAAATTGTGACCCCGGGGCTTAGGGATTTTTTCAAAAAAATCTTTTTCTCCCGGTTAAGCTGTCGAGGGCTAATTTCTTTTCCTACGATAAAAACCCTCCTGTTTCGACCGCCAAAGCTTTCAGGGAAGCATTTGCAAACGTTTGGATCCATTTCTTACTGAATTGCCGAAAGTAAGATATTTGATGAAATTGTGACCCCGGGGCTTAGGGATTTTTTCAAAAAAACATTTTTCTGCCTGTTAAGTTGTTGAGGGCTGATTTCTTTTCCTGTGATAAGAAGCCTCCTGTTTCGACCGCCAAACCTTTCAGGGGAGCATTTGCAAACGTTTGGCACCATTTTTGATTGAATTGCCGAAAGTGAGATTTTTTATGAAATTGTGACCCCGGGGCTTGATGATTTTTTCAAAAAAACTTTTTTCTGCCGGTTAAGTTGTCGAGGGCTAATTTCTTTTCCTGTGATAAAAAGCCGCCTGTTTCGACCGCCAAAGCTTTCAGGGGAGCATTTGCAAACGTTTGGCACCATTTTTTACTGAATTGCCGTAAATCAGATATTTGATGAAATTGTGACCCCGGGGCTTAGGGATTTTTTCAAAAAAACATTTTTCTGCCTGTTAAGTTGTTGAGGGCTGATTTCTTTTCCTGTGATAAAAAGCCTCCTGTTTCGACCGCCAAACCTTTCAGGGGAGCATTTGCAAACTTTTGGCACCATTTTTGAGTAAATTGCCGAAAGTAAGATTTTTTATGAAATTTTGACCCCGGGGCTTGAGGATTTTTTCAAAAAAACTTTTTTCTGCCGGTTAAGTTGTCGAGGGCTAATTTCTTTTCCTGGGATAAAAAGCCTCCTGTTTCGACCGCCAAAGCTTTCAGGGGAGCATTTGCAAACGTTTCTCAGCATTTTTGAGTGAATTGCCGAAAGTCAGATATTTGATGAAATTGTGACCCCGGTGCTTAAGGATTTTTTCAAAAAAAATTTTTTTCTGCCGGTTAAGTTGTCGAGGGCTGATTTCTTTTCCTGTGATAAAAAGCCGCCTGTTTCGACCGCCAAAGCTTTCAGTGGAGCATTTGTAACCGTTTGGCACCATTTTTGAGTGAATTGCCAAAAGTCAGATATTTGATGAAATTGTGACCCCGGGGCTTAGGGATTTTTTCAAAAAAACATTTTTCTGCCTGTTAAGTTGGCGAGGGCTGATTTCTTTTCCTGTGATAAAAAGCCTCCTGTTTCGACCGCCAAACCTTTCAGGGGAGCATTTGCAAACGTTTGGCACCATTTTTGAGTAATTTGCCGAAAGTAAGATTTTTTATGAAATTGTGACCCCGGGGCTTGAGGATTTTTTCAAAAAAACTTTTTTCTGCCGGTTAAGTTGTCGAGGGCTAATTTCTATTCCTGTGATAAAAAGCCTCCTGTTTCGACCGCCAAAGCTTTCAGGGGAGCATTTGCGAACGTTTGGCACCATTTTTGAGCGAATTGCTGAAAGTCAGATATTTGATGAAATTGTGACCCCGGGGCTTAGGGATTTTTTCAAAAAAACTTTTTTCTGCCTGTTAAGTTGGCGAGGGCTGATTTCTTTTCCTGTGATAAAAAGCCTCCTGTTTCGACCGCCAAACCTTTCAGGGGAGCATTTGCAAACGTTTGGCACCATTTTTGAGTGAATTGCCGAAAGTCAGATATTTGATGAATTTGTGACCCCGGGGCTTAGGGATTTTTTCAAAAAAACTTTTTTCTGCCTGTTAAGTTGTCGAGGGCTGATTTCTTTTCCTGTGATAAAAAGCCGCCTGTTTCGACCGCCAAAGCTTTCAGTGGAGCATTTGTAACCGTTTGGCACCATTTTTGAGTGAATTGCCAAAAGTCAGATATTTGATGAAATTGTGACCCCGGGGCTTAGGGATTTTTTCAAAAAAACATTTTTCTGCCTGTTAAGTTGGCGAGGGCTGATTTCTTTTCCTGTGATAAAAAGCCTCCTGTTTCGACCGCCAAACCTTTCAGGGGAGCATTTGCAAACGTTTGGCACCATTTTTGAGTAAATTGCCGAAAGTAAGATTTTTTATGAAATTTTGACCCCGGGGCTTGAGGATTTTTTCAAAAAAACTTTTTTCTGCCGGTTAAGTTGTCGAGGGCTAATTTCTATTCCTGTGATAAAAAGCCTCCTGTTTCGACCGCCAAAGCTTTCAGGGGAGCATTTGCGAACGTTTGGCACCATTTTTGAGCGAATTGCTGAAAGTCAGATATTTGATGAAATTGTGACCCCGGGGCTTAGGGATTTTTTCAAAAAAACTTTTTTCTGCCTGTTAAGTTGGCGAGGGCTGATTTCTTTTCCTGTGATAAAAAGCCTCCTGTTTCGACCGCCAAACATTTCAGGGGAGCATTTGCAAACGTTTGGCACCATTTTTGAGTGAATTGCCGAAAGTCAGATATTTGATGAATTTGTGACCCCGGGGCTTAGGGATTTATTCAAAAAAACTTTTTTCTGCCTGTTAAGTTGGCGAGGGCTGATTTCTTTTCCTGTGATAAAAAGCCTCCTGTTTCAACCGCCAAACCTTTCAGGGGAGCATTTGCAAACGTTTGGCACCATTTTTGAGTGAATTGCCGAAAGTCAGATATTTGATGAATTTGTGACCCCGGGGCTTAGGGATTTTTTCAAAAAAACTTTTTTCTGCCTGTTAAGTTGGCGAGGGCTGATTTCTTTTCCTGTGATAAAAAGCCTCCTGTTTCGACCGCCAAACCTTTCAGGGGAGCATTTGCAAACGTTTGGCACCATTTTTTACTGAATTGCCGGAAATCAGATATTTGATGAAATTGTGACCCCGGGGCTTAGGGATTTTTTCAAAAAAATCTTTTTCTCCCGGTTAAGCTGTCGAGGGCTAATTTCTTTTCCTATGATAAAAACCCTTCTGTTTCGACCGCCAAACTTTCAGGGGAGCATTTGCAGCCGTTTGGATCCATTTCTTACTGAATTTCCGGAAGTAAGATATTTGATGAAATTGTGACCCCGGGGCTTAGGGATTTTTTCAAAAAAACATTTTTCTGCCTGTTAAGTTGTTGAGGGCTGATTTCTTTTCCTGTGATAAAAAGCCTCCTGTTTCGACCGCCAAACCTTTCAGGGGAGCATTTGCAATCTTTTGGCACCATTTTTGAGAGAATTGCCGGAAATCAGATATTTGATGAAATTGTGACCCCGGGGCTTAAGGATTTTTTCAAAAAAACATTTTTCTGCCGGTTAAGTTGTCGAGGGCTGATTTCTTTTCCTGTGATAAAAAGCCGCCTGTTTCGACCGCCAAAGCTTTCAGGGGAGCATTTGCAACCGTTTGGCACCATTTTTGAGTGAATTGCCAAAAGTCAGATATTTAATGAAATTGTGACCCCGGGGCTTAGGGATTTTTTCAAAAAAACTTTTTTCTGCCTGTTAAGTTGGCGAGGGCTGATTTCTTTTCCTGTGATAAAAAGCCTCCTGTTTCGACCGCCAAACCTTTCAGGGGAGCATTTGCAAACGTTTGGCACCATTTTTGAGTAAATTGCCGAAAGTAAGATTTTTTATGAAATTGTGAGCCCGGGGCTTGAGGATTTTTTCAAAAAAACAATTTTCTGCCGGTTAAGTTATCGAGGGCTGATTTCTTTTCCTGTGATAAAAAGCCTCCTGTTTCGACCGCCAAAGCTTTCAGGGGAGCATTTGCAAACGTTTGGCACCATTTTTTACTGAATTGCCGGAAATCAGATATTTGATGAAATTGTGACCCCGGGGCTTAGGGATTTTTTCAAAAAAACATTTTTCTGCCTGTTAAGTTGTTGAGGGCTGATTTCTTTTCCTGTGATAAAAAGCCTCCTGTTTCGACCACCGAAGCTTTCAGGGGAGCATTTGCAACCGTTTGGCACCATTTTTGAGTGAATTGCCAAAAGTCAGATATTTGATGAAATTTTGACCCCGGGGCTTAGGGATTTTTTCAAAAAAACTTTTTTCTGCCTGTTAAGTTGGCGAGGGCTGAATTCTTTTCCTGTGATAGAAAGCCTCCTGTTTCGCCCGCCAAACCTTTCAGGGGAGCATTTGCAAACGTTTGGCACCATTTTTTACTGAATTGCCGGAAATCAGATATTTGATGAAATTGTGGCCCCGGGGCTTAGGGATTTTTTCAAAAAAACTTTTTTCTGCCTGTTAAGTTGGCTAGGGCTGATTTCTTTTCCTGTGATAAAAAGCCTCCTGTTTCGACCGCCAAACCTTTCAGGGAAGCATTTGCAAACGTTTGGCACCATTTTTGAGTGAATTGCCGAAAGTCAGATTTTTTATGAAATTGTGACCCCGGGGCTTAAGGATTTTTTCAAAAAAACTTTTTGCTGCCTGTTAAGTTGGCTAGGGCTGATTTCTTTTCCTGTGATAAAAAGCCTCCTGTTTCGACCGCCAAACCTTTCAGGGGAGCATTTGCAAACGTTTGGCACCATTTTTTACTGAATTGCCGGAAGTCAGATATTTGATGGAATTGTGACCCCGGAGCTTAGGGATTTTTTCAAAAAAACATTTTTCTGCCGGTTAAGTTATCGAGGACTGATTTCTTTTCCTGTGATAAAAAGCCTCCTGTTTCGACCGCCAAACCTTTCAGGGGAGCATTTGCAAACGTTTGGCACCATTTTTTTTACTGAATTGCCGGAAATAAGATATTTGATGAAATTGTGACCCCGGGGCTTAGGGATTTTTTCAAAAAAACATTTTTCTGCCATTTAAGTTATCGAGGGCTGATTTCTTTTCCTGTGATAAAAAGCCTCCTGTTTCGACCGCCAAAGCTTTCAGGGGAGCATTTGCAAACGTTTGGCACCATTTTTTACTGAATTGCCGGAAATCAGATATTTGATGAAATTGTGACCCCGGGGCTTGAGGATTTTTTCAAAAAACCTTTTTTCTGCCGGTTAAGTTGTCGAGGGCTAATTTCTTTTCCTGTGATAAAAAGCCTCCTGTTTCGACCGCCAAAGCTTTCAGGGGAGCATTTGCAGCCGTTTGGATCCATTTTTTACTGAATTGCCAAAAGTCAGATATTTGATGAAATTGTGACCCCGGGGCTTGAAGATTTTTTCAAAAAAACATTTTTCTGCCTGTTAAGTTGTTGAGTTCTGATTTCTTTTCCTGTGATAAAAAGCCTCCTGTTTCGACGGCCAAACCTTTCAGGGGAGCATTTGCAATCTTTTGGCACCATTTTTTACTGAATTGCCGGAAATAAGATATTTGATGAAATTGTGACCGCGGGGCTTAGGGATTTTTCCCAAAAAACTTTTTTCTGCTTGTTAAGGTGGCGAGGGCTGATTTCTTTTCCTGTGATAAAAAGCCTCCTGTTTCGACCGCCAAACCTTTCAGGGGAGCATTTGCAAACGTTTGGCACCATTTTTTACTGAATTGCCGGAAATCAGATATTTGATGAAATTGTGACCCCGGGGCTTAGGGATTTTTTCAAAAAAACTTTTTTCTGCCTGTTAAGTTGGCGAGGGCTGATTTCTTTTCCTGTGATAAAAAGCCTCCTGTTTCGACCGCCAAACCTTTCAGGGGAGCATTTGCAAACGTTTGGCACCATTTTTGAGTGAATTGCCGAAAGTCAGATATTTGATGAATTTGTGACCCCGGGGCTTAGGGATTTTTTCAAAAAAACTTTTTTCTGCCTGTTAAGTTGGCGAGGGCTGATTTCTTTTCCTGTGATAAAAAGCCTCCTGTTTCGACCGCCAAAGCTTTCAGGGGAGCATTTGCAACCGTTTGGCACCATTTTTGAGTGAATTGCCAAAAGTCAGATATTTGATGAAATTGTGACCCCGGGGCTTAGGGATTTTTTCAAAAAAACTTTTTTCTGCCTGTTAAGTTGGCGAGGGCTGATTTCTTTTCCTGTGATAAAAAGCCTCCTGTTTCGACCGCCAAACCTTTCAGGGGAGCATTTGCAAACGTTTGGCACCATTTTTGAGTGAATTGCCGAAAGTCAGATATTTGATGAATTTGTGACCCCGGGGCTTAGGGATTTTTTCAGAAAAATCTTTTTCTCCCGGTTAAGCTGTCGAGGGCTAATTTCTTTTCCTATGATAAAAACCCTTCTGTTTCGACCGCCAAACCTTTCAGGGGAGCATTTGCAGCCGTTTGGAACCATTTTTTACTGAATTGCCGGAAGTCAGATATTTGATGAAATTGTGACCCCGGGGCTTAGGGATTTTTTCAAAAAAACTTTTTTCTGCCTGCTATGTTGGCAAGGGCTGGTCTATTTTCCTGGGATTAAAAGCCTCCTGTTTCGACCGCCAAAACTTTCTGGAGAGCATTTGCATACGTTTGGCACCATTTTTTACTGAATTGCCGGAAATCAGATATTTGATGAAATTGTGACCCCGGGGCTTAGGGATTTTTTCAAAAAAAAAATTTTCTGCCGGTTAAGTTGTCGAGGGCTAATTTCTTTTCCTGTGATAAAAAGCCTCCTGTTTCGACCGCCAAAGCTTTCAGGGGAGCATTTGCAAACGTTTGGCACCATTTTCGAGTAAATTGCCGAAAGTAAGATTTTTTATGAAATTGTGACCCCGGGGCTTGAGGATTTTTTCAAAAAAACTTTTTTCTGCCGGTTAAGTTGTCGAGGGCTAATTTCTTTTCCTGTGATAAAAAGCCTCCTGTTTCGACCGCCAAACCTTTCAGGGGAGCATTTGCAAACGTTTGGCACCATTGTTGAGTGAATTGCCGAAAGTCAGATTTTTTATGAAATTGTGACCCCGGGGCTTGAGGATTTTTTCAGAAAAACTTTTTTCTGCCGGTTAAGTTGTCGAGGGCTAATTTCTTTTCCTGTGATAAAAAGCCTCCTTTTTCGACCGCCAAAGCTTTCAGGGGAGCATTTGGGAACGTTTGGCACCATTTTTGAGTGAATTGCTGAAAGTCAGATATTAGATGAATTTGTGACCCCGGGGCTTAGGGATTTTTTCAAAAAAATCTTTTTCTCCCGGTTAAGCTGTCGAGGGCTAATTTCTTTTCCTATGATAAAAACCCTTCTGTTTCGACCGCCAAACCTTTCAGGGGAGCATTTGCAGCCGTTTGGATCCATTTTTTACTGAATTGCTGGAAGTCAGATATTTGATGAAATTATGACCCCGGGGCTTAGGGATTTTTTCAAAAAAACTTTTTTCTGCCTGCTAAGTTGGCAAGGGCTGGTCTATTTTCCTGTGATTAAAAGCCTCCTGTTTCGACCGCCAAAACTTTCAGGAGAGCATTTGCATACGTTTGGCACCATTTTTTACTGAATTGCCGGAAATCAGATATTTGATGAATTTGTGACCCCGGGGCTTAGGGATTTTTTCAAAAAAATCTTTTTCTCCCGGTTAAGCTGTCGAGGGCTAATTTCTTTTCCTATGATAAAAACCCTTCTGTTTCGACCGCCAAACCTTTCAGGGGAGCATTTGCAGCCGTTTGGATCCATTTTTTACTGAATTGCCGGAAGTCAGATATTTGATGAAATTGTGACCCCGGGGCTTAGGGATTTTTTCAAAAAAACTTTTTTCTGCCTGCTAAGTTGGCAAGGGCTGATTTCTTTTCCTGTGATAAAAAGCCTCCTGTTTCGACCGCCAAACCTTTCAGGGGAGCATTTGCAAACGTTTGGCACCATTTTTTTTACTGAATTGCCGGAAATAAGATATTTGATGAAATTGTGACCCCGGGGCTTAGGGATTTTTTCAAAAAAACATTTTTCTGCCGGTTAAGTTATCGAGGGCTGATTTCTTTTCCTGTGATAAAAAGCCTCCTGTTTCGACCGCCAAAGCTTTCAGTGGAGCATTTGCAAACGTTTGGCACCATTTTTTACTGAATTGCCGGAAATCAGATATTTGATGAAATTGTGACCCCGGGGCTTAGGGATTTTTTCAAAAAAATCTTTTTCTCCCGGTTAAGCTGTCGAGGGCTAATTTCTTTTCCTATGATAAAAACACTTCTGTTTCAACCGCCAAACCTTTCAGGGGATCATTTGCAGCCGTTTGGATCCATTTTTTATTGAATTGCCGGAAGTCAGATATTTGATGAAATTGTGACCCCGGGGCTTAGGGATTTTTTCAAAAAAACATTTTTCTGCCTGTTAAGTTGTTGAGGGCTGATTTCTTTTCCTGTGATAAAAAGCCTCCTGTTTCGACCGCCAAACCTTTCAGGGGAGCATTTGCAAACTTTTGGCACCATATTTTACTGAATTGCCGGAAATCAGATATTTAATGAAATTGTGACCCCGGGGCTTAGGGATTTTTTCAAAAAAACTTTTTTCTGCTTGTTAAGTTGGCGAGGGCTGATTTCTTTTCCTGTGATAAAAAGCCTCCTGTTTCGACCGCCAAACCTTTCAGGGGACCATTTGCAAACGTTTGGCACCATTTTTGAGTGAATTGCTGAAAGTCAGATTTTTTATGAATTTGTGACCCCGGGGCTTGAGGATTTTTTCAAAAAAACTTTTTTCTGCCGGTTAAGTTGTCGAGGGCTAATTTCTTTTCCTGTGATAAAAAGCCTCCTGTTTCGACCGCCAAACCTTTCAGGGGAGCATTTGCAACCGTTTGGCACCATTGTTGAGTGAATTGCCGAAAGTCAGATTTTTTATGAAATTGTGACCCCGGGGCTTAAGGATTTTTTTAGAAAAACTTTTTTCTGCCGGTTAAGTTGTCGAGGGCTAATTTCTTTTCCTGTGATAAAAAGCCTCCTGTTTCGACCGCCAAAGCTTTCAGGGGAGCATTTGCAGCCGTTTGGATCCATTTTTTACTGAATTGCCAAAAGTCAGATATTTGATGAAATTGTGACCCCGGGGCTTGAAGATTTTTTCAAAAAAACCTTTTTCTGCCTGTTAAGTTGTTGAGTTCTGATTTCTTTTCCTGTGAAAAAAAGCCTCCTGTTTCGACGGCCAAACCTTTCAGGGGAGCATTTGCAAACTTTTGGCACCATTTTTTACTGAATTGCCGGATATAAGATTTTTGATGAAATTGTGACCCCGGGGCTTAGGGATTTTTCCCAAAAAACTTTTTTCTGCTTGTTAAGTTGGCGAGGGCTGATTTCTTTTCCTGTGATAAAAAGCCTCCTGTTTCCACCGCCAAACCTTTCAGGGGAGCATTTGCAAACGTTTGGCACCATTTTTGAGTGAATTGCTGAAAGTCACATATTTGATGAAATTGTGACCCCGGGGCTTAAGGATTTTTTCAAAAAAACTTTTTTCTGCCTGTTAAGTTGGCGAGGGCTGATTTCTTTTCCTGTGATAAAAAGCCTCCTGTTTCGACCGCCAAACCTTTCAGGGGAGCATTTGCAAACGTTTGGCACCATTTTTGAGTGAATTGCCGAAAGTCAGATATTTGATGAATTTGTGACCCCGGGGCTTAAGGATTTTTTCAAAAAAACTTTTTTTCTGCCTGTTAAGTTGGCTAGGGCTGATTTCTTTTCCTTTGATAAAAAGCCTCCTGTTTCGACCGCCAAACCTTTCAGGGGAGCATTTGCAAACGTTTGGAACCATTTTTGAGTGAATTGCCGAAAGTCAGATTTTTTATGAAATTGTGACCCCGGGGCTTGAGGATTTTTTCAAAAAAACATTTTTCTGCCGGTTAAGTTGTCGAGGCCTAATTTCTTTTCCTGTGATAAAAAGCCTCCTGTTTCGACAGCGAAAACTTTCAGGGGAGCATTTGCAAACGTTTGGCACCATATTTTACTGAATTGCCGGAAGTCAGATATTTGATGAAATTGTGACCCCGGGGCTTAGGGATTTTTTCAAAAAAATCTTTTTCTCCCGGTTAAGCTGTCGAGGGCTAATTTCTTTTCCTATGATAAAAACCCTTCTGTTTCGACCGCCAAACCTTTCAGGGGAGCATTTGCAGCCGTTTGGATCCATTTTTTACTGAATTGCCGGAAGTCAGATATTTGATGAAATTGTGACCCCGGGGATTAAGGATTTTTTCAAAAAAACATTTTTCTGCCGGTTAAGTTATCGAGGGCTGATTTCTTTTCCTGTGATAAAAAGCCTCCTGTTTCGACCGCCAAAGCTTTCAGGGGAGCATTTGCAAACGTTTGGCACCATTTTTTACTGAATTGCCGGAAATCAGATATTTGATGAAATTTGGACCCCGGGGCTTCAGGATTTTTTCAAAAAAACTTTTTTCTGCTTGTTAAGTTGGCGAGGGCTGATTTCTTTTCCTGTGATAAAAAGCCTCCTGTTTCGACCGCCAAACCTTTCAGGGGATCATTTGCAAACGTTTGGCACCATTTTTGAGAGAATTGCCGAAAGTCAGATTTTTTATGAATTTGTGACCCCGGGGCTTGAGGATTTTTTCAAAAAAACTTTTTTCTGCCGGTTAAGTTGTCGAGGGCTAATTTCTTTTCCTGTGATAAAAAGCCTCCTGTTTCGACCGCCAAACCTTTCAGGGGAGCATTTGCAACCGTTTGGCACCATTGTTGAGTGAATTGCCGAAAGTCAGATTTTTTATGAAATTGTGACCCCGGGGCTTAAGGATTTTTTTAGAAAAACTTTTTTCTGCCGGTTAAGTTGTCGAGGGCTAATTTCTTTTCCTGTGATAAAAAGCCACCTGTTTCGACCGCCAAAGCTTTCAGGGGAGCATTTGCAGCCGTTTGGATCCATTTTTTACTGAATTGCCAAAAGTCAGATATTTGATGAAATTGTGACCCCGGGGCTTGAAGATTTTTTCAAAAAAACATTTTTCTGCCTGTTAAGTTGGCGAGGGCTGATTTCTTTTCCTGTGATAAAAAGCCTCCTGTTTCGACCGCCAAACCTTTCAGGGGAGCATTTGCAAACGTTTGGCACCATTTTTTACTGAATTGCCGGAAATAAGATTTTTGATGAAATTGTGACCCCGGGGCTTAGGGATTTTTCCCCAAAAACTTTTTTCTGCTTGTTAAGTTGGCGAGGGCTGATTTCTTTTCCTGTGATAAAAAGCCTCCTGTTTCCACCGCCAAACCTTTCAGGGGAGCATTTGCAAACGTTTGGCACCATTTTTTACTGAATTGCCGGAAATCAGATATTTGATGAAATTGTGACCCCGGGGCTTAGGGATTTTTTCAAAAAAACTTTTTTCTGCCTGTTAAGTTGGCGAGGGCTGATTTCTTTTCCTGTGATAAAAAGCCTCCTGTTTCGACCGCCAAACCTTTCAGGGAAGCATTTGCAAACGTTTGGCACCATTTTTGAGTGAATTACCGAAAGTCAGATTTTTTATGAAATTGTGACCCCGGGGCTTAAGGATTTTTTCAAAAAAACTTTTTTTCTGCCTGTTAAGTTGGCTAGGGCTGATTTCTTTTCCTTTGATAAAAAGACTCCTGTTTCGACCGCCAAACCTTTCAGGGGAGCATTTGCAAACGTTTGGCACCATTTTTGAGTGAATTGCCGATAGTCAGATTTTTTATGAAATTGTGACCCCGGGGCTTGAGGATTTTATCAAAAAAACATTTTTCTGCCGGTTAAGTTGTCGAGGCCTAATTTCTTTTCCTGTGATAAAAAGCCTCCTGTTTCGACCGCCAAAACTTTCAGGGGAGCATTTGCAAACGTTTGGCACCATATTTTACTGAATTGCCGGAAGTCAGATATTTGATGAAATTGTGACCCCGGGGCTTAGGGATTTTTTCAAAAAAATCTTTTTCTCCCGGTTAAGCTGTCGAGGGCTAATTTCTTTTCCTATGATAAAAACCCTTCTGTTTCGACCGCCAAACCTTTCAGGGGAGCATTTGCAGCCGTTTGGATCCATTTTTTACTGAATTGCCGGAAGTCAGATATTTGATGAAATTGTGACCCCGGGGCTTAGGGATTTTTTCAAAAAAACATTTTTCTGCCTGTTAAGTTGTTGAGGGCTGATTTCTTTTCCTGTGATAAAAAGCCTCCTGTTTCGACCGCCAAACCTTTCAGGGGAGCATTTGCAAACTTTTGCCACCATTTTTTACTGAATTGCCGGAAATCAGATATTTGATGAAATTGTGACCCCGGGGCTTAGGGATTTTTTCAAAAAAACTTTTTTCTGCTTGTTAAGTTGGCGAGGGCTGATTTCTTTTCCTGTGATAAAAAGCCTCCTGTTTCGACCGCCAAACCTTTCAGGGGAGCATTTGCAAACGTTTGGCACCATTTTTTTACTGAATTGCCGGAAATAAGATATTTGATGAAATTGTGACCCCGGGGCTTAGGGATTTTTTCAAAAAAACATTTTTCTGCCGGTTAAGTTATCGAGGGCTGATTTCTTTTCCTGTGATAAAAAGCCTCCTGTTTCGACCGCCAAACCTTTCAGGGGAGCATTTGCAAACGTTTGGCACCATTTTTTACTGAATTGCCGGAAATCAGATATTTGATGAAATTGTGACCCCGGGGCTTAGGGATTTTTTCAAAAAAACTTTTTTCTGCCTGTTAAGTTGGCGAGGGCT
This sequence comes from Podarcis tiliguerta, assembly GCF_965153285.1. Taxonomy (NCBI): domain Eukaryota; kingdom Metazoa; phylum Chordata; class Lepidosauria; order Squamata; family Lacertidae; genus Podarcis; species Podarcis tiliguerta. The sequence continues at coordinate 82,456,402 of NC_139538.1, read as the reverse complement.
GATTTCTTTTCCTGTGATAAAAAGCCTCCTGTTTCGACCGCCAAAGCTTTCAGGGGAGCATTTGCAAACGTTTGGCACCATTTTTGAGTGAATTGGCGAAAGTCAGATTTTTTATGAATTTGTGACCCCGGGGCTTGAGGATTTTTTCAAAAAAACTTTTTTCTGCCGGTTAAGTTGTCGAGGGCTAATTTCTTTTCCTGTGATAAAAAGCCTCCTGTTTCGACCGCCAAACCTTTCAGGGGAGCATTTGCAACCGTTTGGCACCATTGTTGAGTGAATTGCCGAAAGTCAGATTTTTTATGAAATTGTGACCCCGGGGCTTAAGGATTTTTTTAGAAAAACTTTTTTCTGCCGGTTAAGTTGTCGAGGGCTAATTTCTTTTCCTGTGATAAAAAGCCTCCTGTTTCGACCGCCAAAGCTTTCAGGGGAGCATTTGCAGCCGTTTGGATCCATTTTTTACTGAATTGCCAAAAGTCAGATATTTGATGAAATTGTGACCCCGGGGCTTGAAGATTTTTTCAAAAAAACATTTTTCTGCCTGTTAAGTTGTTGAGTTCTGATTTCTTTTCCTGTGATAAAAAGCCTCCTGTTTCGACGGCCAAACCTTTCAGGGGAGCATTTGCAAACTTTTGGCACCATTTTTTACTGAATTACCGGAAATAAGATATTTGATGAAATTTTGACCCCGGGGCTTAGGGATTTTTCCCAAAAAACTTTTTTCTGCTTGTTAAGTTGGCGAGGGCTGATTTCTTTTCCTGTGATAAAAAGGCTCCTGTTTCGACCGCCAAACCTTTCAGGGGAGCATTTGCAAACGTTTGGCACCATTTTTTACTGAATTGCCGGAAATCAGATATTTGATGAAATTGTGACCCCGGGGCTTAGGGATTTTTTCAAAAAAACTTTTTTCTGCCTGTTAAGTTGGCGAGGGCTGATTTCTTTTCCTGTGATAAAAAGCCTCCTGTTTCGACCGCCAAACCTTTCAGGGGAGCATTTGCAAACGTTTGGCACCATTTTTGAGTGAATTGCCGAAAGTCAGATATTTGATGAATTTGTGACCCCGGGGCTTAGGGATTTTTTCAAAAAAACTTTTTTCTGCCTGTTAAGTTGGCTAGGGCTGATTTCTTTTCCTGTGATAAAAAGCCTCCTGTTTCGACCGCCAAACCTTTCAGGGAAGCATTTGCCAACGTTTGGCACCATTTTTGAGTGAATTACCGAAAGTCAGATTTTTTATGAAATTGTGACCCCGGGGCTTAAGGATTTTTTCAAAAAAACTTTTTTTCTGCCTGTTAAGTTGGCTAGGGCTGATTTCTTTTCCTTTGATAAAAAGCCTCCTGTTTCGACCGCCAAACCTTTCAGGGGAGCATTTGCAAACGTTTGGCACCATTTTTGAGTGAATTGCCGAAAGTCAGATTTTTTATGAAATTGTGGCCCCGGGGCTTGAGGATTTTTTCAAAAAAACATTTTTCTGCCGGTTAAGTTATCGAGGGCTGATTTCTTTTCCTGTGATAAAAAGCCTCCTGTTTCGACCGCCAAAGCTTTCAGGGGAGCATTTGCAAACGTTTGGCACCATTTTTTACTGAATTGCCGGAAATCAGATATTTGATGAAATTGTGACCCCGGGGCTTGAGGATTTTTTCAAAAAAACTTTTTTCTGCCGGTTGAGTTGTCGAGGGCTAATTTCTTTTCCTGTGATAAAAAGCCTCCTGTTTCGACCGCCAAACCTTTCAGGGGAGCATTTGCAACCGTTTGGCACCATTGTTGAGTGAATTGCCGAAAGTCAGATTTTTTATGAAATTGTGACCCCGGGGCTTAAGGATTTTTTTAGAAAAACTTTTTTCTGCCTGTTAAGTTGTTGAGTTCTGATTTCTTTTCCTGTGATAAAAAGCCTCCTGTTTCGACGGCCAAACCTTTCAGGGGAGCATTTGCAAACTTTTGGCACCATTTTTTACTGAATTACCGGAAATAAGATATTTGATGAAATTTTGACCCCGGGGCTTAGGGATTTTTCCCAAAAAACTTTTTTCTGCTTGTTAAGTTGGCGAGGGCTGATTTCTTTTCCTGTGATAAAAAGCCTCCTGTTTCGACCGCCAAACCTTTCAGGGGAGCATTTGCAAACGTTTGGCACCATTTTTTACTGAATTGCCGGAAATCAGATATTTGATGAAATTGTGACCCCGGGGCTTAGGGATTTTTTCAAAAAAACTTTTTTCTGCCTGTTAAGTTGGCGAGGGCTGATTTCTTTTCCTGTGATAAAAAGCCTCCTGTTTCGACCGCCAAACCTTTCAGGGGAGCATTTGCAAACGTTTGGCACCATTTTTTACTGAATTGCCGGAAATCAGATTTTTTATGAAATTGTGACCCCGGGGCTTAAGGATTTTTTCAAAAAAACTTTTTTTCTGCCTGTTAAGTTGGCTAGGGCTGATTTCTTTTCCTTTGATAAAAAGCCTCCTGTTTCGACCGCCAAACCTTTCAGGGGAGCATTTGCAAACGTTTGGCACCATTTTTGAGTGAATTGCCGAAAGTCAGATTTTTTATGAAATTGTGGCCCCGGGGCTTGAGGATTTTTTCAAAAAAACATTTTTCTGCCGGTTAAGTTGTCGAGGGCTGATTTCTTTTCCTGTGATTAAAAGCCTCCTGTTTCGACCGCCAAAACTTTCAGGGGAGCATTTGCAAACGTTTGGCACCATATTTTACTGAATTGCCGGAAGTCAGATATTTGATGAAATTGTGACCCCGGGGCTTAGGGATTTTTTCAAAAAAATCTTTTTCTCCCGGTTAAGCTGTCGAGGGCTAATTTCTTTTCCTATGATAAAAACCCTTCTGTTTCGACCGCCAAACCTTTCAGGGGAGCATTTGCAGCCGTTTGGATCCATTTTTTACTGAATTGCCGGAAGTCAGATATTTGATGAAATTGTGACCCCGGGGATTAAGGATTTTTTCAAAAAAACATTTTTCTGCCGGTTAAGTTATCGAGGGCTGATTTCTTTTCCTGTGATAAAAAGCCTCCTGTTTCGACCGCCAAACCTTTCAGGGGAGCATTTGCAAACGTTTGGCACCATTTTTGAGTGAATTGCCGGAAGTTAGATATTTGATGGAATTGTGACCCCGGGGCTTAGGGATTTTTTCAAAAAAACATTTTTCTGCCGGTTAAGTTATCGAGGGCTGATTTCTTTTCCTGTGATAAAAAGCCTCCTGTTTCGACCGCCAAACCTTTCAGGGGAGCATTTGCAAACGTTTGGCACCATTTTTTTACTGAATTGCCGGAAATAAGATATTTGATGAAATTGTGACCCCGGGGCTTAGGGATTTTTTCAAAAAAACATTTTTCTGCCGGTTAAGTTATCGAGGGCTGATTTCTTTTCCTGTGATAAAAAGCCTCCTGTTTCGACCGCCAAAGCTTTCAGGGGAGCATTTGCAAACGTTTGGCACCATTTTTTACTGAATTGCCGGAAATCAGATATTTGATGAAATTGTGACCCCGGGGCTTAGGGATTTTTTCAAAAAAATCTTTTTCTCCCGGTTAAGCTGTCGAGGGCTAATTTCTTTTCCTATGATAAAAACACTTCTGTTTCGACCGCCAAACCTTTCAGGGGATCATTTGCAGCCGTTTGGATCCATTTTTTACTGAATTGCCGGAAGTCAGATATTTGATGAAATTGTGACCCCGGGGCTTAAGGATTTTTTCAAAAAAACATTTTTCTACCTGTTAAGTTGTTGAGGGCTGATTTCTTTTCCTGTGATAAAAAGCCTCCAGTTTCGACCGCCAAACCTTTCAGGGGAGCATTTGCAAACTTTTGGCACCATATTTTACTGAATTGCCGGAAATCAGATATTTGATGAAATTGTGACCCCGGGGCTTAGGGATTTTTTCAAAAAAACTTTTTTCTGCCGGTTAAGTTGTCGAGGGCTAATTTCTTTTCCTGTGATAAAAAGCCTCCTGTTTCGACTGCCAAACCTTTCAGGGGAGCATTTGCAACCGTTTGGCACCATTGTTGAGTGAATTGCCGAAAGTCAGATTTTTTATGAAATTGTGACCCCGGGGCTTAAGGATTTTTTAAGAAAAACTTTTTTCTGCCGGTTAAGTTGTCGAGGGCTAATTTCTTTTCCTGTGATAAAAAGCCTCCTGTTTCGACCGCCAAAGCTTTCAGGGGAGCATTTGCAGCCGTTTTTATCCATTTTTTACTGAATTGCCAAAAGTCAGATATTTGATGAAATTGTGACCCCGGGGCTTGAAGATTTTTTCAAAAAAACATTTTTTCTGCCTGTTAAGTTGTTGAGTTCTGATTTCTTTTCCTGTGATAAAAAGCCTCCTGTTTCGACGGCCAAACCTTTCAGGGGAGCATTTGCAAACTTTTGGCACCATTTTTTACTGAATTACCGGAAATAAGATATTTGATGAAATTGTGACCCCGGGGCTTAGGGATTTTTTCAAAAAAACTTTTTTCTGCCTGTTAAGTTGTCGAGGGCTGATTTCTTTTCCTGTGATAAAAAGCCTCTTGTTTCGACCGCCAAACCTTTCAGGGAAGCATTTGCAAACGTTTGGCACCATTTTTGAGTGAATTTCCGAAAGTCAGATTTTTTATGAAATTGTGACCCCGGGGCTTAGGGATTTTTTCAAAAAAACATTTTTCTGCCGGTTAAGTTATGGAGGGCTGATTTCTTTTCCTGTGATAAAAAGCCTCCTGTATCGACCGCCAAACCTTTCAGGGGAGCATTTGCAAACGTTTGCCACCATTTTTTACTGAATTGCCGGAAATCAGATATTTGATGAAATTGTGACCCCGGGGCTTAGGGATTTTTTCAAAAAAACTTTTTTCTGCCTGTTAAGTTGGCGAGGGCTGATTTCTTTTCCTGTGATAAAAAGCCTCCTGTTTCGACCGCCAAACCTTTCCAGGGAGCATTTGCAAACGTTTGGGACCATTTTTTACTGAATTGCCGGAAATCAGATATTTGATGAAATTGTGACCCCGGGGCTTAGGGATTTTTTCAAAACAACTTTTTTCTGCCTGTTAAGTTGGCGAGGGCTGATTTCTTTTCCTGTGATAAAAAGCCTCCTGTTTCGACCGCCAAACCTTTCAGGGGAGCATTTGCAAACGTTTGGCACCATTTTTGAGTGAATTGCCGAAAGTCAGATATTTGATGAATTTGTGACCCCGGGGCTTAGGGATTTTTTCAAAAAAACTTTTTTCTGCCTGTTAAGTTGGCTAGGGCTGATTTCTTTTCCTGTGACAAAAAGCCTCCTGTTTCGACCGCCAAACCTTTCAGGGAAGCATTTGCAAACGTTTGGGACCATTTTTGAGTGAATTGCCGGAAGTCAGATATTTGATGAAATTGTGACCCCGGGGCTTAGGGATTTTTTCAAAAAAACTTTTTTCTGCTTGTTAAGTTGGCGAGGGCTGATTTCTTTTCCTGTGATAAAAAGCCTCCTGTTTCGACCGCCAAACCTTTCAGGGGAGCATTTGCAAACGTTTGGCACCATTTTTGAGTGAATTGCCGAAAGTCAGATATTTGATGAATTTGTGACCCCGGGGCTTAGGGATTTTTTCAAAAAAACATTTTTCTGCCTGTTAAGTTGTTGAGGGCTGATTTCTTTTCCTGTGATAAAAAGCCTCCAGTTTCGACCGCCAAACCTTTCAGGGGAGCATTTGCAAACTTTTGGCACCATATTTTACTGAATTGCCGGAAATCAGATATTTGATGAAATTGTGACCCCGGGGCTTAGGGATTTTTTCAAAAAAACTTTTTTCTGCTTGTTAAGTTGGCGAGGGCTGATTTCTTTTCCTGTGATAAAAAGCCTCCTGTTTCGACCGCCAAACCTTTCAGGGGAGCATTTGCAAACGTTTGGCACCATTTTTGAGTGAATTGCCGAAAGTCAGATTTTTTATGAATTTGTGACCCCCGGGGCTTGAGGATTTTTTCAAAAAAACTTTTTTCTGCCGGTTAAGTTGTCGAGGGCTAATTTCTTTTCCTGTGATAAAAAGCCTCCTGTTTCGACCGCCAAACCTTTCAGGGGAGCATTTGCAACCGTTTGGCACCATTGTTGAGTGAATTGCCGAAAGTCAGATTTTTTATGAAATTGTGACCCCGGGGCTTAAGGATTTTTTAAGAAAACCTTTTTTCTGCCGGTTAAGTTGTCGAGGGCTAATTTCTTTTCCTGTGATAAAAAGCCTCCTGTTTCGACCGCCAAAGCTTTCAGGGGAGCATTTGCAGCCGTTTTTATCCATTTTTTACTGAATTGCCAAAAGTCAGATATTTGATGAAATTGTGACCCCGGGGCTTGAAGATTTTTTCAAAAAAATCTTTTTCTCCCGGTTAAGCTGTCAAGGGCTGATTTCTTTTCCTGTGATAAAAAGCCTCCTGTTTCGACCGCCGAAGCTTTCAGGGGAGCATTTGCAACCGTTTGGCACCATTTTTGAGTGAATTGCCAAAAGTCAGATATTTGATGAAATTGTGACCCCAGCACTTAGGGATTTTTTCAAAAAAACTTTTTTCTGCCTGTTATGTTGGCGAGGGCTGATTTCTTTTCCTGTGATAAAAAGCCTCCTGTTTCGACCGACAAACCTTTCAGGGGAGCATTTGCAAACGTTTGGCACCATTTTTTACTGAATTGCCGGAAATCAGATATTTGATGAAATTGTGACCCCGGGGCTTAAGGATTTTTTCAAAAAAACTTTTTTCTGCCTGTTAAGTTGGCGAGGGCTGATTTCTTTTCCTGTGATAAAAAGCCTCCTGTTTCGACCGCCAAACCTTTCCAGGGAGCATTTGCAAACGTTTGGCACCATTTTTGAGTGAATTGCCGAAAGTCAGATATTTGATGAATTTGTGACCCCGATGCTTAGGGATTTTTTCAAAAAAACTTTTTTCTGCCTCTTAAGTTGGCTAGGGCTGATTTCTTTTCCTGTGATAAAAAGCCTCCTGTTTCGACCGCCAAACCTTTCAGGGAAGCATTTGCAAACGTTTGGGACCATTTTTGAGTGAATTGCCGAAAGTCAGATATTTGATGAATTTGTGACCCCGGGGCTTAGGGATTTTTTCAAAAAAACTTTTTTCTGCCTGTTAAGTTGGCTAGGGCTGATTTCTTTTCCTGTGATAAAAAGCCTCCTGTTTCGACCGCCAAACCTTTCAGGGAAGCATTTGCAAACGTTTGGCACCATTTTTGAGTGAATTGCCGAAAGTCAGATTTTTTATGAAATTGTGACCCCGGGGCTTAAGGATTTTTTCAAAAAAACTTTTTTCTGCCTGTTAAGTTGGCTAGGGCTGATTTCTTTTCCTGTGATAAAAAGCCTCCTGTTTCGACCGCCAAACCTTTCAGGGGAGCATTTGCAAACGTTTGGCACCATTTTTGAGTGAATTGCCGAAAGTCAGATTTTTTATGAAATTGTGACCCCGGGGCTTAGGGATTTTTTCAAAAAAACTTTTTTCTGCCGGTTAAGTTGTCGAGGGCTAATTTCTTTTCCTGTGATAAAAAGCCTCCTGTTTCGACCGCCAAAGCTTTCAGGGGAGCATTTGCAAACGTTTGGCACCATTTTTTACTGAATTGCCGAAAGTCAGATATTTGATGAAATTGTGACCCCGGGGCTTAGGGATTTTTTCAAAAAAACATTTTTCTGCCGGTTAAGTTATCGAGGGCTGATTTCTTTTCCTGTGATAAAAAGCCTCCTGTTTCGACCGCCAAACCTTTCAGGGGAGCATTTGCAAACGTTTGGCACCATTTTTTACTGAATTGCCGGAAATCAGATATTTGATGAAATTGTGACCCCGGGGCTTAGGGATTTTTTCAAAAAAACTTTTTTCTGCCTGTTAAGTTGGCGAGGGCTGATTTCTTTTCCTGTGATAAAAAGCCTCCTGTTTCGACCGCCAAAGCTTTCAGGGGAGCATTTGCAAACGTTTGGCACCATTTTTGAGTGAATTGCCGAAAGTCAGATTTTTTATGAATTTGTGACCCCGGGGCTTGAGGATTTTTTCAAAAAAACTTTTTTCTGCCGGTTAAGTTGTCGAGGGCTAATTTCTTTTCCTGTGTTAAAAAGCCTCCTGTTTCGACCGCCAAACCTTTCAGGGGAGCATTTGCAACCGTTTGGCACCATTGTTGAGTGAATTGCCGAAAGTCAGATTTTTTATGAAATTGTGACCCCGGGGCTTAAGGATTTTTTTAGAAAAACTTTTTTCTGCCGGTTAAGTTGTCGAGGGCTAATTTCTTTTCCTGTGATAAAAAGCCTCCTGTTTCGACCGCCAAAGCTTTCAGGGGAGCATTTGCAGCCGTTTGGATCCATTTTTTACTGAATTGCCAAAAGTCAGATATTTGATGAAATTGTGACCCCGGGGCTTGAAGATTTTTTCAAAAAAACATTTTTCTGCCTGTTAAGTTGTTGAGTTCTGATTTCTTTTCCTGTGATAAAAAGCCTCCTGTTTCGACGGCCAAACCTTTCAGGGGAGCATTTGCAAACTTTTGGCACCATTTTTTACTGAATTACCGGAAATAAGATATTTGATGAAATTTTGACCCCGGGGCTTAGGGATTTTTCCCAAAAAACTTTTTTCTGCTTGTTAAGTTGGCGAGGGCTGATTTCTTTTCCTGTGATAAAAAGGCTCCTGTTTCGACCGCCAAACCTTTCAGGGGAGCATTTGCAAACGTTTGGCACCATTTTTTACTGAATTGCCGGAAATCAGATATTTGATGAAATTGTGACCCCGGGGCTTAGGGATTTTTTCAAAAAAACTTTTTTCTGCCTGTTAAGTTGGCGAGGGCTGATTTCTTTTCCTGTGATAAAAAGCCTCCTGTTTCGACCGCCAAACCTTTCAGGGGAGCATTTGCAAACGTTTGGCACCATTTTTGAGTGAATTGCCGAAAGTCAGATATTTGATGAATTTGTGACCCCGGGGCTTAGGGATTTTTTCAAAAAAACTTTTTTCTGCCTGTTAAGTTGGCTAGGGCTGATTTCTTTTCCTGTGATAAAAAGCCTCCTGTTTCGACCGCCAAACCTTTCAGGGAAGCATTTGCCAACGTTTGGCACCATTTTTGAGTGAATTACCGAAAGTCAGATTTTTTATGAAATTGTGACCCCGGGGCTTAAGGATTTTTTCAAAAAAACTTTTTTTCTGCCTGTTAAGTTGGCTAGGGCTGATTTCTTTTCCTTTGATAAAAAGCCTCCTGTTTCGACCGCCAAACCTTTCAGGGGAGCATTTGCAAACGTTTGGCACCATTTTTGAGTGAATTGCCGAAAGTCAGATTTTTTATGAAATTGTGGCCCCGGGGCTTGAGGATTTTTTCAAAAAAACATTTTTCTGCCGGTTAAGTTATCGAGGGCTGATTTCTTTTCCTGTGATAAAAAGCCTCCTGTTTCGACCGCCAAAGCTTTCAGGGGAGCATTTGCAAACGTTTGGCACCATTTTTTACTGAATTGCCGGAAATCAGATATTTGATGAAATTGTGACCCCGGGGCTTGAGGATTTTTTCAAAAAAACTTTTTTCTGCCGGTTGAGTTGTCGAGGGCTAATTTCTTTTCCTGTGATAAAAAGCCTCCTGTTTCGACCGCCAAACCTTTCAGGGGAGCATTTGCAACCGTTTGGCACCATTGTTGAGTGAATTGCCGAAAGTCAGATTTTTTATGAAATTGTGACCCCGGGGCTTAAGGATTTTTTTAGAAAAACTTTTTTCTGCCGGTTAAGTTGTCGAGGGCTAATTTCTTTTCCTGTGATAAAAAGCCTCCTGTTTCGACCGCCAAAGCTTTCAGGGGAGCATTTGCAGCCGTTTGGATCCATTTTTTACTGAATTGCCAAAAGTCAGATATTTGATGAAATTGTGACCCCGGGGCTTGAAGATTTTTTCAAAAAAACATTTTTCTGCCTGTTAAGTTGTTGAGTTCTGATTTCTTTTCCTGTGATAAAAAGCCTCCTGTTTCGACGGCCAAACCTTTCAGGGGAGCATTTGCAAACTTTTGGCACCATTTTTTACTGAATTACCGGAAATAAGATATTTGATGAAATTTTGACCCCGGGGCTTAGGGATTTTTCCCAAAAAACTTTTTTCTGCTTGTTAAGTTGGCGAGGGCTGATTTCTTTTCCTGTGATAAAAAGCCTCCTGTTTCGACCGCCAAACCTTTCAGGGGAGCATTTGCAAACGTTTGGCACCATTTTTTACTGAATTGCCGGAAATCAGATATTTGATGAAATTGTGACCCCGGGGCTTAGGGATTTTTTCAAAAAAACTTTTTTCTGCCTGTTAAGTTGGCGAGGGCTGATTTCTTTTCCTGTGATAAAAAGCCTCCTGTTTCGACCGCCAAACCTTTCAGGGGAGCATTTGCAAACGTTTGGCACCATTTTTGAGTGAATTGCCGAAAGTCAGATTTTTTATGAAATTGTGACCCCGGGGCTTAAGGATTTTTTTAGAAAAACTTTTTTCTGCCGGTTAAGTTGTCGAGGGCTAATTTCTTTTCCTGTGATAAAAAGCCTCCTGTTTCGACCGCCAAAGCTTTCAGGGGAGCATTTGCAGCCGTTTGGATCCATTTTTTACTGAATTGCCAAAAGTCAGATATTTGATGAAATTGTGACCCCGGGGCTTGAAGATTTTTTCAAAAAAACATTTTTCTGCCTGTTAAGTTGTTGAGTTCTGATTTCTTTTCCTGTGATAAAAAGCCTCCTGTTTCGACGGCCAAACCTTTCAGGGGAGCATTTGCAAACTTTTGGCACCATTTTTTACTGAATTACCGGAAATAAGATATTTGATGAAATTTTGACCCCGGGGCTTAGGGATTTTTCCCAAAAAACTTTTTTCTGCTTGTTAAGTTGGCGAGGGCTGATTTCTTCTCCTGTGATAAAAAGCCTCCTGTTTCGACCGCCAAACCTTTCAGGGGAGCATTTGCAAACGTTTGGCACCATTTTTTACTGAATTGCCGGAAATCAGATATTTGATGAAATTGTGACCCCGGGGCTTAGGGATTTTTTCAAAAAAACTTTTTTCTGCCTGTTAAGTTGGCGAGGGCTGATTTCTTTTCCTGTGATAAAAAGCCTCCTGTTTCGACCGCCAAACCTTTCAGGGGAGCATTTGCAAACGTTTGGCACCATTTTTGAGTGAATTGCCGAAAGTCAGATATTTGATGAATTTGTGACCCCGGGGCTTAGGGATTTTTTCAAAAAAACTTTTTTTCTGCCTGTTAAGTTGGCTAGGGCTGATTTCTTTTCCTGTGATAAAAAGCCTCCTGTTTCGACCGCCAAACCTTTCAGGGAAGCATTTGCCAACGTTTGGCACCATTTTTGAGTGAATTACCGAAAGTCAGATTTTTTATGAAATTGTGACCCCGGGGCTTAAGGATTTTTTCAAAAAAACTTTTTTTCTGCCTGTTAAGTTGGCTAGGGCTGATTTCTTTTCCTTTGATAAAAAGCCTCCTGTTTCGACCGCCAAACCTTTCAGGGGAGCATTTGCAAACGTTTGGCACCATTTTTGAGTGAATTGCCGAAAGTCAGATTTTTTATGAAATTGTGGCCCCGGGGCTTGAGGATTTTTTCAAAAAACATTTTTCTGCCGGTTAAGTTGTCGAGGGCTAATTTCTTTTCCTGTGATTAAAAGCCTCCTGTTTCGACCGCCAAAACTTTCAGGGGAGCATTTGCAAACGTTTGGCACCATATTTTACTGAATTGCCGGAAGTCAGATATTTGATGAAATTGTGACCCCGGGGCTTAGGGATTTTTTCAAAAAAATCTTTTTCTCCCGGTTAAGCTGTCGAGGGCTAATTTCTTTTCCTATGATAAAAACCCTTCTGTTTCGACCGCCAAACCTTTCAGGGGAGCATTTGCAGCCGTTTGGATCCATTTTTTACTGAATTGCCGGAAGTCAGATATTTGATGAAATTGTGACCCCGGGGATTAAGGATTTTTTCAAAAAAACATTTTTCTGCCGGTTAAGTTATCGAGGGCTGATTTCTTTTCCTGTGATAAAAAGCCTCCTGTTTCGACCGCCAAACCTTTCAGGGGAGCATTTGCAAACGTTTGGCACCATTTTTGAGTGAATTGCCGGAAGTTAGATATTTGATGGAATTGTGACCCCGGGGCTTAGGGATTTTTTCAAAAAAACATTTTTCTGCCGGTTAAGTTATCGAGGGCTGATTTCTTTTCCTGTGATAAAAAGCCTCCTCTTTCGACCGCCAAACCTTTCAGGGGAGCATTTGCAAACGTTTGGCACCATTTTTTTACTGAATTGCCGGAAATAAGATATTTGATGAAATTGTGACCCCGGGGCTTAGGGATTTTTTCAAAAAAACATTTTTCTGCCGGTTAAGTTATCGAGGGCTGATTTCTTTTCCTGTGATAAAAAGCCTCCTGTTTCGACCGCCAAAGCTTTCAGGGGAGCATTTGCAAACGTTTGGCACCATTTTTTACTGAATTGCCGGAAATCAGATATTTGATGAAATTGTGACCCCGGGGCTTAGGGATTTTTTCAAAAAAATCTTTTTCTCCCGGTTAAGCTGTCGAGGGCTAATTTCTTTTCCTATGATAAAAACACTTCTGTTTCGACCGCCAAACCTTTCAGGGGATCATTTGCAGCCGTTTGGATCCATTTTTTACTGAATTGCCGGAAGTCAGATATTTGATGAAATTGTGACCCCGGGGCTTAAGGATTTTTTCAAAAAAACATTTTTCTACCTGTTAAGTTGTTGAGGGCTGATTTCTTTTCCTGTGATAAAAAGCCTCCAGTTTCGACCGCCAAACCTTTCAGGGGAGCATTTGCAAACTTTTGGCACCATATTTTACTGAATTGCCGGAAATCAGATATTTGATGAAATTGTGACCCCGGGGCTTAGGGATTTTTTCAAAAAAACTTTTTTCTGCCGGTTAAGTTGTCGAGGGCTAATTTCTTTTCCTGTGATAAAAAGCCTCCTGTTTCGACCGCCAAACCTTTCAGGGGAGCATTTGCAACCGTTTGGCACCATTGTTGAGTGAATTGCCGAAAGTCAGATTTTTTATGAAATTGTGACCCCGGGGCTTAAGGATTTTTTAAGAAAAACTTTTTTCTGCCGGTTAAGTTGTCGAGGGCTAATTTCTTTTCCTGTGATAAAAAGCCTCCTGTTTCGACCGCCAAAGCTTTCAGGGGAGCATTTGCAGCCGTTTTTATCCATTTTTTACTGAATTGCCAAAAGTCAGATATTTGATGAAATTGTGACCCCGGGGCTTGAAGATTTTTTCAAAAAAAATTTTTTTCTGCCTGTTAAGTTGTTGAGTTCTGATTTCTTTTCCTGTGATAAAAAGCCTCCTGTTTCGACGGCCAAACCTTTCAGGGGAGCATTTGCAAACTTTTGGCACCATTTTTTACTGAATTACCGGAAATAAGATATTTGATGAAATTGTGACCCCGGGGCTTAGGGATTTTTTCAAAAAAACTTTTTTCTGCCTGTTAAGTTGGCGAGGGCTGATTTCTTTTCCTGTGATAAAAAGCCTCTTGTTTCGACCGCCAAACCTTTCAGGGAAGCATTTGCAAACGTTTGGCACCATTTTTGAGTGAATTTCCGAAAGTCAGATTTTTTATGAAATTGTGACCCCGGGGCTTAGGGATTTTTTCAAACAAACATTTTTCTGCCGGTTAAGTTATGGAGGGCTGATTTCTTTTCCTGTGATAAAAAGCCTCCTGTATCGACCGCCAAACCTTTCAGGGGAGCATTTGCAAACGTTTGCCACCATTTTTTACTGAATTGCCGGAAATCAGATATTTGATGAAATTGTGACCCCGGGGCTTAGGGATTTTTTCAAAAAAACTTTTTTCTGCCTGTTAAGTTGGCGAGGGCTGATTTCTTTTCCTGTGATAAAAAGCCTCCTGTTTCGACCGCCAAACCTTTCCAGGGAGCATTTGCAAACGTTTGGGACCATTTTTTACTGAATTGCCGGAAATCAGATATTTGATGAAATTGTGACCCCGGGGCTTAGGGATTTTTTCAAAACAACTTTTTTCTGCCTGTTAAGTTGGCGAGGGCTGATTTCTTTTCCTGTGATAAAAAGCCTCCTGTTTCGACCGCCAAACCTTTCAGGGGAGCATTTGCAAACGTTTGGCACCATTTTTGAGTGAATTGCCGAAAGTCAGATATTTGATGAATTTGTGACCCCGGGGCTTAGGGATTTTTTCAAAAAAACTTTTTTCTGCCTGTTAAGTTGGCTAGGGCTGATTTCTTTTCCTGTGACAAAAAGCCTCCTGTTTCGACCGCCAAACCTTTCAGGGAAGCATTTGCAAACGTTTGGGACCATTTTTGAGTGAATTGCCGGAAGTCAGATATTTGATGAAATTGTGACCCCGGGGCTTAGGGATTTTTTCAAAAAAACTTTTTTCTGCTTGTTAAGTTGGCGAGGGCTGATTTCTTTTCCTGTGATAAAAAGCCTCCTGTTTCGACCGCCAAACCTTTCAGGGGAGCATTTGCAAACGTTTGGCACCATTTTTGAGTGAATTGCCGAAAGTCAGATATTTGATGAATTTGTGACCCCGGGGCTTAGGGATTTTTTCAAAAAAACATTTTTCTGCCTGTTAAGTTGTTGAGGGCTGATTTCTTTTCCTGTGATAAAAAGCCTCCAGTTTCGACCGCCAAACCTTTCAGGGGAGCATTTGCAAACTTTTGGCACCATATTTTACTGAATTGCCGGAAATCAGATATTTGATGAAATTGTGACCCCGGGGCTTAGGGATTTTTTCAAAAAAACTTTTTTCTGCTTGTTAAGTTGGCGAGGGCTGATTTCTTTTCCTGTGATAAAAAGCCTCCTGTTTCGACCGCCAAACCTTTCAGGGGAGCATTTGCAAACGTTTGGCACCATTTTTGAGTGAATTGCCGAAAGTCAGATTTTTTATGAATTTGTGACCCCCGGGGCTTGAGGATTTTTTCAAAAAAACTTTTTTCTGCCGGTTAAGTTGTCGAGGGCTAATTTCTTTTCCTGTGATAAAAAGCCTCCTGTTTCGACCGCCAAACCTTTCAGGGGAGCATTTGCAACCGTTTGGCACCATTGTTGAGTGAATTGCCGAAAGTCAGATTTTTTATGAAATTGTGACCCCGGGGCTTAAGGATTTTTTAAGAAAAACTTTTTTCTGCCGGTTAAGTTGTCGAGGGCTAATTTCTTTTCCTGTGATAAAAAGCCTCCTGTTTCGACCGCCAAAGCTTTCAGGGGAGCATTTGCAGCCGTTTTTATCCATTTTTTACTGAATTGCCAAAAGTCAGATATTTGATGAAATTGTGACCCCGGGGCTTGAAGATTTTTTCAAAAAAATCTTTTTCTCCCGGTTAAGCTGTCAAGGGCTGATTTCTTTTCCTGTGATAAAAAGCCTCCTGTTTCGACCGCCGAAGCTTTCAGGGGAGCATTTGCAACCGTTTGGCACCATTTTTGAGTGAATTGCCAAAAGTCAGATATTTGATGAAATTGTGACCCCAGCACTTAGGGATTTTTTCAAAAAAACTTTTTTCTGCCTGTTATGTTGGCGAGGGCTGATTTCTTTTCCTGTGATAAAAAGCCTCCTGTTTCGACCGCCAAACCTTTCAGGGGAGCATTTGCAAACGTTTGGCACCATTTTTTACTGAATTGCCGGAAATCAGATATTTGATGAAATTGTGACCCCGGGGCTTAAGGATTTTTTCAAAAAAACTTTTTTCTGCCTGTTAAGTTGGCGAGGGCTGATTTCTTTTCCTGTGATAAAAAGCCTCCTGTTTCGACCGCCAAACCTTTCCAGGGAGCATTTGCAAACGTTTGGCACCATTTTTGAGTGAATTGCCGAAAGTCAGATATTTGATGAATTTGTGACCCCGATGCTTAGGGATTTTTTCAAAAAAACTTTTTTCTGCCTGTTAAGTTGGCTAGGGCTGATTTCTTTTCCTGTGATAAAAAGCCTCCTGTTTCGACCGCCAAACCTTTCAGGGAAGCATTTGCAAACGTTTGGGACCATTTTTGAGTGAATTGCCGAAAGTCAGATATTTGATGAATTTGTGACCCCGGGGCTTAGGGATTTTTTCAAAAAAACTTTTTTCTGCCTGTTAAGTTGGCTAGGGCTGATTTCTTTTCCTGTGATAAAAAGCCTCCTGTTTCGACCGCCAAACCTTTCAGGGAAGCATTTGCAAACGTTTGGCACCATTTTTGAGTGAATTGCCGAAAGTCAGATTTTTTATGAAATTGTGACCCCGGGGCTTAAGGATTTTTTCAAAAAAACTTTTTTCTGCCTGTTAAGTTGGCTAGGGCTGATTTCTTTTCCTGTGATAAAAAGCCTCCTGTTTCGACCGCCAAACCTTTCAGGGGAGCATTTGCAAACGTTTGGCACCATTTTTGAGTGAATTGCCGAAAGTCAGATTTTTTATGAAATTGTGACCCCGGGGCTTAGGGATTTTTTCAAAAAAACTTTTTTCTGCCGGTTAAGTTGTCGAGGGCTAATTTCTTTTCCTGTGATAAAAAGCCTCCTGTTTCGACCGCCAAAGCTTTCAGGGGAGCATTTGCAAACGTTTGGCACCATTTTTTACTGAATTGCCGAAAGTCAGATATTTGATGAAATTGTGACCCCGGGGCTTAGGGATTTTTTCAAAAAAACATTTTTCTGCCGGTTAAGTTATCGAGGGCTGATTTCTTTTCCTGTGATAAAAAGCCTCCTGTTTCGACCGCCAAAGCTTTCAGGGGAGCATTTGCAAACGTTTGGCACCATTTTTTACTGAATTGCCGGAAATCAGATATTTGATGAAATTGTGACCCCGGGGCTTAGGGATTTTTTCAAAAAAATCTTTTTCTCCCGGTTAAGCTGTCAAGGGCTGATTTCTTTTCCTGTGATAAAAAGCCTCCTGTTTCGACCGCCAAACCTTTCAGGGGAGCATTTGCAAACGTTTGGCACCATTTTTTACTGAATTGCCGGAAATCAGATATTTGATGAAATTGTGACCCCGGGGCTTAGGGATTTATTCAAAAAAAATCTTTTTCTCCCGGTTAAGCTGTCGAGGGCTAATTTCTTTTCCTATGATAAAAACCCTTCTGTTTCGACCGCCAAACCTTTCAGGGGAGCATTTGCAGCCGTTTGGAACCATTTTTTACTGAATTGCCGGAAGTCAGATATTTGATGAAATTGTGACCCCGGGGCTTAGGGATTTTTTCAAAAAAACTTTTTTCTGCCTGCTATGTTGGCAAGGGCTGGTCTATTTTCCTGGGATTAAAAGCCTCCTGTTTCGACCGCCAAAACTTTCTGGAGAGCATTTGCATACGTTTGGCACCATTTTTTACTGAATTGCCGGAAATCAGATATTTGATGAAATTGTGACCCCGGGGCTTAGGGATTTTTTCAAAAAAACTTTTTTCTGCCGGTTAAGTTGTCGAGGGCTAATTTCTTTTCCTGTGATAAAAAGCCTCCTGTTTCGACCGCCAAAGCTTTCAGGGGAGCATTTGCAAACGTTTGGCACCATTTTTTACTGAATTGCCGAAAGTCAGATATTTGATGAAATTGTGACCCCGGGGCTTAGGGATTTTTTCAAAAAAACATTTTTCTGCCGGTTAAGTTATCGAGGGCTGATTTCTTTTCCTGTGATAAAAAGCCTCCTGTTTCGACCGCCAAAGCTTTCAGGGGAGCATTTGCAAACGTTTGGCACCATTTTTTACTGAATTGCCGGAAATCAGATATTTGATGAAATTGTGACCCCGGGGCTTAGGGATTTTTTCAAAAAAATCTTTTTCTCCCGGTTAAGCTGTCAAGGGCTGATTTCTTTTCCTGTGATAAAAAGCCTCCTGTTTCGACCGCCAAACCTTTCAGGGGAGCATTTGCAAACGTTTGGCACCATTTTTTACTGAATTGCCGGAAATCAGATATTTGATGAAATTGTGACCCCGGGGCTTAGGGATTTATTCAAAAAAAATCTTTTTCTCCCGGTTAAGTTGTCGAGGGGTAATTTCTTTTCCCATGATAAAAACCCTTCTGTTTCGACCGCCAAACCTTTCAGGTGAGCATTTGCAAACGTTTGGCACCATTTTTGAGTGAATTGCCGAAAGTCAGATATTTGATGAATTTGTGACCCCGGGGCTTAGGGATTTTTTCAAAAAAACTTTTTTCTGCCTGTTAAGTTGGCGAGGGCTGATTTCTTTTCCTGTGATAAAAAGCCTCCTGTTTCGACCGCCAAACCTTTCAGGGTAGCATTTGCAAACGTTTGGCACCATTTTTTACTGAATTGCCGGAAATCAGATATTTGATGAAATTGTGACCCCGGGGCTTAGGGATTTTTTCAAAAAAACTTTTTTCTGCTTGTTAAGTTGTCGAGGGCTGATTTCTTTTCCTGTGATAAAAAGCCTCCTGTTTCGACCGCCGAAGCTTTCAGGGGAGCATTTGCAAACGTTTGGCACCATTTTTGAGTGAATTGCTGAAAGTCAGATATTTGATGAATTTGTGACCCCGGGGCTTAGGGATTTTTTCAAAAAAACTTTTTTCTGCCTGTTAAGTTGGCTAGGGCTGATTTCTTTTCCTGTAATAAAAAGCCTCCTGTTTCGACCGCCAAACCTTTCAGGGAAGCATTTGCCAACGTTTGGCACCATTTTTGAGTGAATTACCGAAATTCAGATTTTTTATGAAATTGTGACCCCGGGGCTTAAGGATTTTTTCAAAAAAACTTTTTTTCTGCCTGTTAAGTTGGCTAGGGCTGATTTCTTTTCCTTTGATAAAAAGCCTCCTGTTTCGACCGCCAAACCTTTCAGGGGAGCATTTGCAAACGTTTGGCACCATTTTTGAGTGAATTGCCGAAAGTCAGATTTTTTATGAAATTGTGACCCCGGGGCTTGAGGATTTTTTCAAAAAAACATTTTTCTGCCGGTTAAGTTGTCGAGGGCTATTTTCTTTTCCTGTGATAAAAAGCCTCCTGTTTCGACCGCCAAAACTTTCAGGGGAGCATTTGCAAACGTTTGGCACCATATTTTACTGAATTGCCGGAAGTCAGATATTTGATGAAATTGTGACCCCGGGGCTTAGGGATTTTTTCAAAAAAATCTTTTTCTCCCGGTTAAGCTGTCGAGGGCTAATTTCTTTTCCTATGATAAAAACCCTTCTGTTTCGACCGCCAAACCTTTCAGGGGAGCATTTGCAGCCGTTTGGATCCATTTTTTACTGAATTGCCGGAAGTCAGATATTTGATGAAATTGTGACCCCGGGGATTAAGGATTTTTTCAAAAAAACATTTTTCTGCCGGTTAAGTTATCGAGGGCTGATTTCTTTTCCTGTGATAAAAAGCCTCCTGTTTCGACCGCCAAACCTTTCAGGGGAGCATTTGCAAACTTTTGCCACCATTTTTTACTGAATTGCCGGAAATCAGATATTTGATGAAATTGTGACCCCGGGGCTTAGGGATTTTTTCAAAAAAACTTTTTTCTGCTTGTTAAGTTGGCTAGGGCTGATTTCTTTTCCTGTGATAAAAAGCCTCCTGTTTCGACCGCCAAACCTTTCAGGGGAGCATTTGCAAACGTTTGGCACCATTTTTGAGTGAATTGCCGGAAGTTAGATATTTGATGGAATTGTGACCCCGGGGCTTAGGGATTTTTTCAAAAAAACATTTTTCTGCCGGTTAAGTTATCGAGGGCTGATTTCTTTTCCTGTGATAAAAAGCCTCCTGTTTCGACCGCCAAACCTTTCAGGGGAGCATTTGCAAACGTTTGGCACCATTTTTTTACTGAATTGCCGGAAATAAGATATTTGATGAAATTGTGACCCCGGGGCTTAGGGATTTTTTCAAAAAAACATTTTTCTGCCGGTTAAGTTATCGAGGGCTGATTTCTTTTCCTGTGATAAAAAGCCTCCTGTTTCGACCGCCAAACCTTTCAGGGGATCATTTGCAGCCGTTTGGATCCATTTTTTACTGAATTGCCGGAAGTCAGATATTTGATGAAATTGTGACCCCGGGGCTTAAGGATTTTTTCAAAAAAACATTTTTCTGCCTGTTAAGTTGTTGAGGGCTGATTTCTTTTCCTGTGATAAAAAGCCTCCAGTTTCGACCGCCAAAGCTTTCAGGGGAGCATTTGCAAACTTTTGGCACCATATTTTACTGAATTGCCGGAAATCAGATATTTGATGAAATTGTGACCCCGGGGCTTAGGGATTTTTTCAAAAAAACTTTTTTCTGCTTGTTAAGTTGGCGAGGGCTGATTTCTTTTCCTGTGATAAAAAGCCTCCTGTTTCGACCGCCAAACCTTTCAGGGGAGCATTTGCAAACGTTTGGCACCATTTTTGAGTGAATTGCCGAAAGTCAGATTTTTTATGAATTTGTGACCCCGGGGCTTGAGGATTTTTTCAAAAAAACTTTTTTCTGCCGGTTAAGTTGTCGAGGGGTAATTTCTTTTCCTGTGATAAAAAGCCTCCTGTTTCGACCGCCAAAGCTTTCAGGGGAGCATTTGCAAACGTTTGGCACCATTTTTTACTGAATTGCCGAAAGTCAGATATTTGATGAAATTGTGACCCCGGGGCTTAGGGATTTTTTCAAAAAAATCTTTTTCTCCCGGTTAAGCTGTCAAGGGCTGATTTCTTTTCCTGTGATAAAAAGCCTCCTGTTTCGACCGCCGAAGCTTTCAGGGGAGCATTTGCAACCGTTTGGCACCATTTTTGAGTGAATTGCCAAAAGTCAGATATTTGATGAAATTGTGACCCCGGGGCTTAGGGATTTTTTCAAAAAAACTTTTTTCTGCCTGTTAAGTTGGCGAGGGCTGATTTCTTTTCCTGTGATAAAAAGCCTCCTGTTTCGACCGCCAAACCTTTCAGGGGAGCATTTGCAAACGTTTGCCACCATTTTTTACTGAATTGCCGGAAATCAGATATTTGATGAAATTGTGACCCCGGGGCTTAGGGATTTTTTCAAAAAAACTTTTTTCTGCCTGTTAAGTTGGCGAGGGCTGATTTCTTTTCCTGTGATAAAAAGCCTCCTGTTTCGACCGCCAAACCTTTCCAGGGAGCATTTGCAAACGTTTGGGACCATTTTTTACTGAATTGCCGGAAATCAGATATTTGATGAAATTGTGACCCCGGGGCTTAGGGATTTTTTCAAAACAACTTTTTTCTGCCTGTTAAGTTGGCGAGGGCTGATTTCTTTTCCTGTGATAAAAAGCCTCCTGTTTCGACCGCCAAACCTTTCAGGGGAGCATTTGCAAACGTTTGGCACCATTTTTGAGTGAATTGCCGAAAGTCAGATATTTGATGAATTTGTGACCCCGGGGCTTAGGGATTTTTTCAAAAAAACTTTTTTCTGCCTGTTAAGTTGGCTAGGGCTGATTTCTTTTCCTGTGACAAAAAGCCTCCTGTTTCGACCGCCAAACCTTTCAGGGAAGCATTTGCAAACGTTTGGGACCATTTTTGAGTGAATTGCCGGAAGTCAGATATTTGATGAAATTGTGACCCCGGGGCTTAGGGATTTTTTCAAAAAAACTTTTTTCTGCTTGTTAAGTTGGCGAGGGCTGATTTCTTTTCCTGTGATAAAAAGCCTCCTGTTTCGACCGCCAAACCTTTCAGGGGAGCATTTGCAAACGTTTGGCACCATTTTTGAGTGAATTGCCGAAAGTCAGATATTTGATGAATTTGTGACCCCGGGGCTTAGGGATTTTTTCAAAAAAACATTTTTCTGCCTGTTAAGTTGTTGAGGGCTGATTTCTTTTCCTGTGATAAAAAGCCTCCAGTTTCGACCGCCAAACCTTTCAGGGGAGCATTTGCAAACTTTTGGCACCATATTTTACTGAATTGCCGGAGATCAGATATTTGATGAAATTGTGACCCCGGGGCTTAGGGATTTTTTCAAAAAAACTTTTTTCTGCTTGTTAAGTTGGCGAGGGCTGATTTCTTTTCCTGTGATAAAAAGCCTCCTGTTTCGACCGCCAAACCTTTCAGGGGAGCATTTGCAAACGTTTGGCACCATTTTTGAGTGAATTGCCGAAAGTCAGATTTTTTATGAATTTGTGACCCCCGGGGCTTGAGGATTTTTTCAAAAAAACTTTTTTCTGCCGGTTAAGTTGTCGAGGGCTAATTTCTTTTCCTGTGATAAAAAGCCTCCTGTTTCGACCGCCAAACCTTTCAGGGGAGCATTTGCAACCGTTTGGCACCATTGTTGAGTGAATTGCCGAAAGTCAGATTTTTTATGAAATTGTGACCCCGGGGCTTAAGGATTTTTTAAGAAAAACTTTTTTCTGCCGGTTAAGTTGTCGAGGGCTAATTTCTTTTCCTGTGATAAAAAGCCTCCTGTTTCGACCGCCAAAGCTTTCAGGGGAGCATTTGCAGCCGTTTTTATCCATTTTTTACTGAATTGCCAAAAGTCAGATATTTGATGAAATTGTGACCCCGGGGCTTGAAGATTTTTTCAAAAAAATCTTTTTCTCCCGGTTAAGCTGTCAAGGGCTGATTTCTTTTCCTGTGATAAAAAGCCTCCTGTTTCGACCGCCGAAGCTTTCAGGGGAGCATTTGCAACCGTTTGGCACCATTTTTGAGTGAATTGCCAAAAGTCAGATATTTGATGAAATTGTGACCCCAGCACTTAGGGATTTTTTCAAAAAAACTTTTTTCTGCCTGTTATGTTGGCGAGGGCTGATTTCTTTTCCTGTGATAAAAAGCCTCCTGTTTCGACCGCCAAACCTTTCAGGGGAGCATTTGCAAACGTTTGGCACCATTTTTTACTGAATTGCCGGAAATCAGATATTTGATGAAATTGTGACCCCGGGGCTTAAGGATTTTTTCAAAAAAACTTTTTTCTGCCTGTTAAGTTGGCGAGGGCTGATTTCTTTTCCTGTGATAAAAAGCCTCCTGTTTCGACCGCCAAACCTTTCCAGGGAGCATTTGCAAACGTTTGGCACCATTTTTGAGTGAATTGCCGAAAGTCAGATATTTGATGAATTTGTGACCCCGATGCTTAGGGATTTTTTCAAAAAAACTTTTTTCTGCCTGTTAAGTTGGCTAGGGCTGATTTCTTTTCCTGTGATAAAAAGCCTCCTGTTTCGACCGCCAAACCTTTCAGGGAAGCATTTGCAAACGTTTGGGACCATTTTTGAGTGAATTGCCGAAAGTCAGATATTTGATGAATTTGTGACCCCGGGGCTTAGGGATTTTTTCAAAAAAACTTTTTTCTGCCTGTTAAGTTGGCTAGGGCTGATTTCTTTTCCTGTGATAAAAAGCCTCCTGTTTCGACCGCCAAACCTTTCAGGGAAGCATTTGCAAACGTTTGGCACCATTTTTGAGTGAATTGCCGAAAGTCAGATTTTTTATGAAATTGTGACCCCGGGGCTTAAGGATTTTTTCAAGAAAACTTTTTTCTGCCTGTTAAGTTGGCTAGGGCTGATTTCTTTTCCTGTGATAAAAAGCCTCCTGTTTCGACCGCCAAACCTTTCAGGGGAGCATTTGCAAACGTTTGGCACCATTTTTGAGTGAATTGCCGAAAGTCAGATTTTTTATGAAATTGTGACCCCGGGGCTTAGGGATTTTTTCAAAAAAACTTTTTTCTGCCGGTTAAGTTGTCGAGGGCTAATTTCTTTTCCTGTGATAAAAAGCCTCCTGTTTCGACCGCCAAAGCTTTCAGGGGAGCATTTGCAAACGTTTGGCACCATTTTTTACTGAATTGCCGAAAGTCAGATATTTGATGAAATTGTGACCCCGGGGCTTAGGGATTTTTTCAAAAAAACATTTTTCTGCCGGTTAAGTTATCGAGGGCTGATTTCTTTTCCTGTGATAAAAAGCCTCCTGTTTCGACCGCCAAACCTTTCAGGGGAGCATTTGCAAACGTTTGGCACCATTTTTTACTGAATTGCCGGAAATCAGATATTTGATGAAATTGTGACCCCGGGGCTTAGGGATTTATTCAAAAAAAATCTTTTTCTCCCGGTTAAGCTGTCGAGGGCTAATTTCTTTTCCTATGATAAAAACCCTTCTGTTTCGACCGCCAAACCTTTCAGGGGAGCATTTGCAGCCGTTTGGAACCATTTTTTACTGAATTGCCGGAAGTCAGATATTTGATGAAATTGTGACCCCGGGGCTTAGGGATTTTTTCAAAAAAACTTTTTTCTGCCTGCTATGTTGGCAAGGGCTGGTCTATTTTCCTGGGATTAAAAGCCTCCTGTTTCGACCGCCAAAACTTTCTGGAGAGCATTTGCATACGTTTGGCACCATTTTTTACTGAATTGCCGGAAATCAGATATTTGATGAAATTGTGACCCCGGGGCTTAGGGATTTTTTCAAAAAAACTTTTTTCTGCCGGTTAAGTTGTCGAGGGCTAATTTCTTTTCCTGTGATAAAAAGCCTCCTGTTTCGACCGCCAAAGCTTTCAGGGGAGCATTTGCAAACGTTTGGCACCATTTTTTACTGAATTGCCGAAAGTCAGATATTTGATGAAATTGTGACCCCGGGGCTTAGGGATTTTTTCAAAAAAACATTTTTCTGCCGGTTAAGTTATCGAGGGCTGATTTCTTTTCCTGTGATAAAAGGCCTCCTGTTTCGACCGCCAAAGCTTTCAGGGGAGCATTTGCAAACGTTTGGCACCATTTTTTACTGAATTGCCGGAAATCAGATATTTGATGAAATTGTGACCCCGGGGCTTAGGGATTTTTTCAAAAAAATCTTTTTCTCCCGGTTAAGCTGTCAAGGGCTGATTTCTTTTCCTGTGATAAAAAGCCTCCTGTTTCGACCGCCAAACCTTTCAGGGGAGCATTTGCAAACGTTTGGCACCATTTTTTACTGAATTGCCGGAAATCAGATATTTGATGAAATTGTGACCCCGGGGCTTAGGGATTTATTCAAAAAAAATCTTTTTCTCCCGGTTAAGTTGTCGAGGGGTAATTTCTTTTCCCATGATAAAAACCCTTCTGTTTCGACCGCCAAACCTTTCAGGTGAGCATTTGCAAACGTTTGGCACCATTTTTGAGTGAATTGCCGAAAGTCAGATATTTGATGAATTTGTGACCCCGGGGCTTAGGGATTTTTTCAAAAAAACTTTTTTCTGCCTGTTAAGTTGGCGAGGGCTGATTTCTTTTCCTGTGATAAAAAGCCTCCTGTTTCGACCGCCAAACCTTTCAGGGTAGCATTTGCAAACGTTTGGCACCATTTTTTACTGAATTGCCGGAAATCAGATATTTGATGAAATTGTGACCCCGGGGCTTAGGGATTTTTTCAAAAAAACTTTTTTCTGCTTGTTAAGTTGTCGAGGGCTGATTTCTTTTCCTGTGATAAAAAGCCTCCTGTTTCGACCGCCGAAGCTTTCAGGGGAGCATTTGCAAACGTTTGGCACCATTTTTGAGTGAATTGCTGAAAGTCAGATATTTGATGAATTTGTGACCCCGGGGCTTAGGGATTTTTTCAAAAAAACTTTTTTCTGCCTGTTAAGTTGGCTAGGGCTGATTTCTTTTCCTGTAATAAAAAGCCTCCTGTTTCGACCGCCAAACCTTTCAGGGAAGCATTTGCCAACGTTTGGCACCATTTTTGAGTGAATTACCGAAATTCAGATTTTTTATGAAATTGTGACCCCGGGGCTTAAGGATTTTTTCAAAAAAACTTTTTTTCTGCCTGTTAAGTTGGCTAGGGCTGATTTCTTTTCCTTTGATAAAAAGCCTCCTGTTTCGACCGCCAAACCTTTCAGGGGAGCATTTGCAAACGTTTGGCACCATTTTTGAGTGAATTGCCGAAAGTCAGATTTTTTATGAAATTGTGACCCCGGGGCTTGAGGATTTTTTCAAAAAAACATTTTTCTGCCGGTTAAGTTGTCGAGGGCTATTTTCTTTTCCTGTGATAAAAAGCCTCCTGTTTCGACCGCCAAAACTTTCAGGGGAGCATTTGCAAACGTTTGGCACCATATTTTACTGAATTGCCGGAAGTCAGATATTTGATGAAATTGTGACCCCGGGGCTTAGGGATTTTTTCAAAAAAATCTTTTTCTCCCGGTTAAGCTGTCGAGGGCTAATTTCTTTTCCTATGATAAAAACCCTTCTGTTTCGACCGCCAAACCTTTCAGGGGAGCATTTGCAGCCGTTTGGATCCATTTTTTACTGAATTGCCGGAAGTCAGATATTTGATGAAATTGTGACCCCGGGGATTAAGGATTTTTTCAAAAAAACATTTTTCTGCCGGTTAAGTTATCGAGGGCTGATTTCTTTTCCTGTGATAAAAAGCCTCCTGTTTCGACCGCCAAACCTTTCAGGGGAGCATTTGCAAACTTTTGCCACCATTTTTTACTGAATTGCCGGAAATCAGATATTTGATGAAATTGTGACCCCGGGGCTTAGGGATTTTTTCAAAAAAACTTTTTTCTGCTTGTTAAGTTGGCTAGGGCTGATTTCTTTTCCTGTGATAAAAAGCCTCCTGTTTCGACCGCCAAACCTTTCAGGGGAGCATTTGCAAACGTTTGGCACCATTTTTGAGTGAATTGCCGGAAGTTAGATATTTGATGGAATTGTGACCCCGGGGCTTAGGGATTTTTTCAAAAAAACATTTTTCTGCCGGTTAAGTTATCGAGGGCTGATTTCTTTTCCTGTGATAAAAAGCCTCCTGTTTCGACCGCCAAACCTTTCAGGGGAGCATTTGCAAACGTTTGGCACCATTTTTTTACTGAATTGCCGGAAATAAGATATTTGATGAAATTGTGACCCCGGGGCTTAGGGATTTTTTCAAAAAAACATTTTTCTGCCGGTTAAGTTATCGAGGGCTGATTTCTTTTCCTGTGATAAAAAGCCTCCTGTTTCGACCGCCAAACCTTTCAGGGGATCATTTGCAGCCGTTTGGATCCATTTTTTACTGAATTGCCGGAAGTCAGATATTTGATGAAATTGTGACCCCGGGGCTTAAGGATTTTTTCAAAAAAACATTTTTCTGCCTGTTAAGTTGTTGAGGGCTGATTTCTTTTCCTGTGATAAAAAGCCTCCAGTTTCGACCGCCAAAGCTTTCAGGGGAGCATTTGCAAACTTTTGGCACCATATTTTACTGAATTGCCGGAAATCAGATATTTGATGAAATTGTGACCCCGGGGCTTAGGGATTTTTTCAAAAAAACTTTTTTCTGCTTGTTAAGTTGGCGAGGGCTGATTTCTTTTCCTGTGATAAAAAGCCTCTTGTTTCGACCGCCAAACCTTTCAGGGGAGCATTTGCAAACGTTTGGCACCATTTTTGAGTGAATTGCCGAAAGTCAGATTTTTTATGAATTTGTGACCCCGGGGCTTGAGGATTTTTTCAAAAAAACTTTTTTCTGCCGGTTAAGTTGTCGAGGGGTAATTTCTTTTCCTGTGATAAAAAGCCTCCTGTTTCGACCGCCAAAGCTTTCAGGGGAGCATTTGCAAACGTTTGGCACCATTTTTTACTGAATTGCCGAAAGTCAGATATTTGATGAAATTGTGACCCCGGGGCTTAGGGATTTTTTCAAAAAAATCTTTTTCTCCCGGTTAAGCTGTCAAGGGCTGATTTCTTTTCCTGTGATAAAAAGCCTCCTGTTTCGACCGCCGAAGCTTTCAGGGGAGCATTTGCAACCGTTTGGCACCATTTTTGAGTGAATTGCCAAAAGTCAGATATTTGATGAAATTGTGACCCCGGGGCTTAGGGATTTTTTCAAAAAAACTTTTTTCTGCCTGTTAAGTTGGCGAGGGCTGATTTCTTTTCCTGTGATAAAAAGCCTCCTGTTTCGACCGCCAAACCTTTCAGGGGAGCATTTGCAAACGTTTGGCACCATTTTTTACTGAATTGCCGGAAATCAGATATTTGATGAAATTGTGACCCCGGGGCTTAGGGATTTATTCAAAAAAAATCTTTTTCTCCCGGTTAAGTTGGCGAGGGGTAATTTCTTTTCCCATGATAAAAACCCTTCTGTTTCGACCGCCAAACCTTTCAGGTGAGCATTTGCAAACGTTTGGCACCATTTTTGAGTGAATTGCCGAAAGTCAGATATTTGATGAATTTGTGACCCCGGGGCTTAGGGATTTTTTCAAAAAAACTTTTTTCTGCCTGTTAAGTTGGCGAGGGCTGATTTCTTTTCCTGTGATAAAAAGCCTCCTGTTTCGACCGCCAAACCTTTCAGGGTAGCATTTGCAAACGTTTGGCACCATTTTTTACTGAATTGCCGGAAATCAGATATTTGATGAAATTGTGACCCCGGGGCTTAGGGATTTTTTCAAAAAAACTTTTTTCTGCCTGTTAAGTTGGCGAGGGCTGATTTCTTTTCCTGTGATAAAAAGCCTCCTGTTTCGACCGCCAAACCTTTCAGGGGAGCATTTGCAAACGTTTGGCACCATTTTTGAGTGAATTGCTGAAAGTCAGATATTTGATGAATTTGTGACCCCGGGGCTTAGGGATTTTTTCAAAAAAACTTTTTTCTGCCTGTTAAGTTGGCTAGGGCTGATTTCTTTTCCTGTGATAAAAAGCCGCCTGTTTCGACCGCCAAACCTTTCAGGGAAGCATTTGCAAACGTTTGGCACCATTTTTTACTGAATTGCCGGAAATCAGATATTTGATGAAATTGTGACCCCGGGGCTTAGGGATTTTTTCAAAAAAACTTTTTTCTGCCTGTTAAGTTGGCGAGGGCTGATTTCTTTTCCTGTGATAAAAAGCCTCCTGTTTCGACCGCCAAACCTTTCAGGGGAGCATTTGCAAACGTTTGGCACCATTTTTGAGTGAATTGCTGAAAGTCAGATATTTGATGAATTTGTGACCCCGGGGCTTAGGGATTTTTTCAAAAAAACTTTTTTCTGCCTGTTAAGTTGGCTAGGGCTGATTTCT
Organism: Podarcis tiliguerta; assembly: GCF_965153285.1. Taxonomy (NCBI): domain Eukaryota; kingdom Metazoa; phylum Chordata; class Lepidosauria; order Squamata; family Lacertidae; genus Podarcis; species Podarcis tiliguerta. The sequence goes on along the minus strand of NC_139538.1, from coordinate 82,427,731 downwards.
TTTCCTGTGATAAAAAGCCGCCTGTTTCGACCGACAAACCTTTCAGGGAAGCATTTGCAAACGTTTTGCACCATTTTTGAGTGAACTGCCAAAAGTCAGATATTTGATGAAATTGTGACCCCGGGGCTTGAAGATTTTTTCAAAAAAACATTTTTCTGCCTGTTAAGTTGTTGAGTTCTGATTTCTTTTCCTGTGATAAAAAGCCTCCTGTTTCGACGGCCAAACCTTTCAGGGGAGCATTTGCAAACTTTTGGCACCATTTTTTACTGAATTACCGGAAATAAGATATTTGATGAAATTGTGACCCCGGGGCTTAGGGATTTTTTCAAAAAAACTTTTTTCTGCCTGTTATGTTGGCGAGGGCTGATTTCTTTTCCTGTGATAAAAAGCCTCCTGTATCAACCGCCAAACCTTTCAGGGGAGCATTTGCAAACATTTGGCACCATTTTTTAATGAATTGCCGGAAATCAGATATTTGATGAAATTGTGACCCCGGGGCTTAGGGATTTTTTCAAAAAAACTTTTTTCTGCCTGTTAAGTTGGCGAGGGCTGATTTCTTTTCCTGTGATAAAAAGCCTCTTGTTTCGACCGCCAAACCTTTCAGGGAACCATTTGCAAACGTTTGGCACCATTTTTGAGTGAATTTCCGGAAGTCAGATTTTTTATGAAATTGTGACCCCGGGGCTTAGGGATTTTTTCAAAAAAACATTTTTCTGCCGGTTAAGTTATGGAGGGCTGATTTCTTTTCCTGTGATAAAAAGCCTCCTGTTTCGACCGCCAAACCTTTCAGGGGAGCATTTGCAAACGTTTGGCACCATTTTTTACTGAATTGCCGGAAATCAGATATTTGATGAATTTGTGACCCCGGGGCTTAGGGATTTTTTCAAAAAAACTTTTTTCTGCCTGTTAAGTTGGCGAGGGCTGATTTCTTTTCCTGTGATAAAAAGCCTCCTGTTTCGACCGCCAAACCTTTCCAGGGAGCATTTGCAAACGTTTGGGACCATTTTTTACTGAATTGCCGGAAATCAGATATTTGATGAAATTGTGACCCCGGGGCTTAGGGATTTTTTCAAAAAAACTTTTTTCTGCCTGTTAAGTTGGCGAGGGCTGATTTCTTTTCCTGTGATAAAAAGCCTCCTGTTTCGACCGCCAAACCTTTCAGGGGAGCATTTGCAAACGTTTGGCACCATTTTTGAGTGAATTGCCGAAAGTCAGATATTTGATGAATTTGTGACCCCGGGGCTTAGGGATTTTTTCAAAAAAACTTTTTTCTGCCTGTTAAGTTGGCTAGGGCTGATTTCTTTTCCTGTGACAAAAAGCCTCCTGTTTCGACCGCCAAACCTTTCAGGGAAGCATTTGCAAACGTTTGGGACCATTTTTGAGTGAATTGCCGAAAGTCAGATATTTGATGAAATTGTGACCCCGGGGCTTAGGGATTTTTTCAAAAAAACTTTTTTCTGCCTGTTAAGTTGGCTAGGGCTGATTTCTTTTCCTGTGATAAAAAGCCTCCTGTTTCGACCGCCAAACCTTTCAGGGGAGCATTTGCAAACGTTTGGCACCATTTTTGAGTGAATTGCCGAAAGTCAGATATTTGATGAATTTGTGACCCCGGGGCTTAGGGATTTTTTCAAAAAAACTTTTTTCTGCCTGTTAAGTTGGCTAGGGCTGATTTCTTTTCCTGTGATAAAAAGCCTCCTGTTTCGACCGCCAAACCTTTCAGGGAAGCATTTGCAAACGTTTGGGACCATTTTTGAGTGAATTGCCGAAAGTCAGATATTTGATGAATTTGTGACCCCGGGGCTTAGGGATTTTTTCAAAAAAACTTTTTTCTGCCTGTTAAGTTGGCTAGGGCTGATTTCTTTTCCTGTGATAAAAAGCCTCCTGTTTCGACCGCCAAACCTTTCAGGGGAGCATTTGCAAACGTTTGGCACCATTTTTGAGTGAATTGCCGAAAGTCAGATTTTTTATGAAATTGTGACCCCGGGGCTTAGGGATTTTTTCAAAAAAACTTTTTTCTGCCGGTTAAGTTGTCGAGGGCTAATTTCTTTTCCTGTGATAAAAAGCCTCCTGTTTCGACCGCCAAAGCTTTCAGGGGAGCATTTGCAAACGTTTGGCACCATTTTTTACTGAATTGCCGAAAGTCAGATATTTGATGAAATTGTGACCCCGGGGCTTAGGGATTTTTTCAAAAAAACATTTTTCTGCCGGTTAAGTTATCGAGGGCTGATTTCTTTTCCTGTGATAAAAAGCCTCCTGTTTCGACCGCCAAACCTTTCCAGGGAGCATTTGCAAACGTTTGGGACCATTTTTGAGTGAATTTCCGAAAGTCAGATTTTTTATGAAATTGTGACCCCGGGGCTTAGGGATTTTTTCAAAAAAACATTTTTCTGCCGGTTAAGTTATGGAGGGCTGATTTCTTTTCCTGTGATAAAAAGCCTCCTGTTTCGACCGCCAAACCTTTCAGGGGAGCATTTGCAAACGTTTGGCACCATTTTTTACTGAATTGCCGGAAATCAGATATTTGATGAATTTGTGACCCCGGGGCTTAGGGATTTTTTCAAAAAAACTTTTTTCTGCCTGTTAAGTTGGCGAGGGCTGATTTCTTTTCCTGTGATAAAAAGCCTCCTGTTTCGACCGCCAAACCTTTCCAGGGAGCATTTGCAAACGTTTGGGACCATTTTTTACTGAATTGCCGGAAATCAGATATTTGATGAAATTGTGACCCCGGGGCTTAGGGATTTTTTCAAAAAAACTTTTTTCTGCCTGTTAAGTTGGCGAGGGCTGATTTCTTTTCCTGTGATAAAAAGCCTCCTGTTACGACCGCCAAACCTTTCAGGGGAGCATTTGCAAACGTTTGGCACCATTTTTGAGTGAATTGCCGAAAGTCAGATATTTGATGAATTTGTGACCCCGGGGCTTAGGGATTTTTTCAAAAAAACTTTTTTCTGCCTGTTAAGTTGGCTAGGGCTGATTTCTTTTCCTGTGACAAAAAGCCTCCTGTTTCGACCGCCAAACCTTTCAGGGAAGCATTTGCAAACGTTTGGGACAATTTTTGAGTGAATTGCCGAAAGTCAGATATTTGATGAAATTGTGACCCCGGGGCTTAGGGATTTTTTCAAAAAAACTTTTTTCTGCCTGTTAAGTTGGCTAGGGCTGATTTCTTTTCCTGTGATAAAAAGCCTCCTGTTTCGACCGCCAAAGCTTTCAGGGGAGCATTTGCAAACGTTTGGCACCATTTTTGAGTGAATTGCCGAAAGTCAGATATTTGATGAATTTGTGACCCCGGGGCTTAGGGATTTTTTCAAAAAAACTTTTTTCTGCCTGTTAAGTTGGCTAGGGCTGATTTCTTTTCCTGTGATAAAAAGCCTCCTGTTTCGACCGCCAAACCTTTCAGGGAAGCATTTGCAAACGTTTGGGACCATTTTTGAGTGAATTGCCGAAAGTCAGATATTTGATGAATTTGTGACCCCGGGGCTTAGGGATTTTTTCAAAAAAACTTTTTTCTGCCTGTTAAGGTGGCTAGGGCTGATTTCTTTTCCTGTGATAAAAAGCCTCCTGTTTCGACCGCCAAACCTTTCAGGGGAGCATTTGCAAACGTTTGGCACCATTTTTGAGTGAATTGCCGAAAGTCAGATTTTTTATGAAATTGTGACCCCGGGGCTTGAGGATTTTTTCAAAAAAAAATTTCTGAAGGTTAAGTTGTCAAGTGCTAATTTCTTTTCCTGCGATAAAAAGCCTCCTGTTTCGACCGCCAAACCTTTCAGGGGAGCATTTGCAAACGTTTGGCACCATTGTTGAGTGAATTGCCGAAAGTCAGATATTTTATGAAATTGTGACCCCGGGGCTTAAGGATTTTTTCAAAAAAACATTTTTCTGCCGGTTAAGTTGTCGAGGGCTGATTTCTTTTCCTGTGATAAAAAGCCTCCTGTTTCGACCGCCAAACCTTTCAGGGGAGCATTTGCAAACGTTTGGCACCATTTTTTGAGTGAATTGCTGAAAGTCAGATATTTGATGAAATTGTGACCCCGGTGCTTAAGGATTTTTTCAAAAAAACATTTTTCTGCCGGTTAAGTTGTCGAGGGCTGATTTCTTTTCCTGTGATAAACAGCCGCCTGTTTCAACCGCCAAAGCTTTCAGGGGAGCATTTGCAACCGTTTGGCACCATTTTTGAGTGAATTGCCGAAAGTCAGATATTTGATGAAATTGTGACCCCAGGGCTTAGGGATTTTTTCAAAAAACATTTTTCTGCCTGTTAAGTTGGCGTGGGCTGATTTCTTTTCCTGTGATAAAAAGCCTCCTGTTTCGACTGCCAAAACTTTCAGGGGAGCATTTGCAAACTTTTGGCACCATTTTTTACTGAATTGCCGGAAATCAGATATTTGATGAAATTGTGACCCCGGGACTTAGGGATTTTTTCAAAAAAAAACTTTTTTCTGCCTGTTAAGTTGTTGAGGGCTGATTTCTTTTCCTGTGATAAAAAGCCTCCTGTTTCGACCGCCAAACCTTTCACGGGAGCATTTGCAAACTTTTGGCACCATTTTTTACTGAATTGCCGGAAATCAGATATTTGATGAAATTGTGACCCCGGGGCTTAGGGATTCTTTCAAAAAAAACTTTTTTCTGCCTGTTAAGTTGGCTACGGCTGATTTTCTTTCCTGTGATAAAAAGCCTCCTGTTTCGACTGCCAAACCTTTCAGGGGAGCATTTGCAAACATTTGGCACCATTTTTGAGTGAATTGCCGAAAGTCAGATTTTTTATGAAATTGTGACCCCGGGGCTTGAGGATTTTTTCAAAAAAACTTTTTACTGCCGGTTAAGTTGTCGAGGGCTTATTTCTTTTCCTGTGATAAAAAGCCTCCTGTTTCGACCGCCAAACCTTTCAGGGGAGCATTTGCAAACGTTTGGCACCATTGTTCAGTGAATTGCCGAAAGTCAGATTTTTTATGAAATTGTGACCCCGGGGCTTAAGGATTTTTTCAGAAAAACTTTTTTCTGAAGGTTAAGTTGTCGAGGGCTAATTTCTTTTCCTGTGATAAAAAGCCTCCTGTTTCGACCGCCAAAGCTTTTCAGGGGAGCATTTGCAAACGTTTGGCACCATTTTTGAGTGAATTGCTGAAAGTCAGATATTTGATGAAATTGTGACCCCGGGGCTTAGGGATTTTTTCAAAAATCTTTTTTCTGCCTGTTAAGTTGGCGTGGGCTGATTTCTTTTCCTGTGATAAAAAGCCTCCTGTTTCGAGAGCCAAACCTTTCAGGGGAGCATTTACAAACGTTTGGCACCATTTTTGAGTGAATTGGCGAAAGTCAGATATTTGATGAAATTGTGACCCCGGGGCTTAGGGATTTTTTCAAAAAAACTTTTTTCTGCCTGTTAAGTTGGCTAGGGCTGATTTCTTTTCCTGTGATAAAAAGCCTCCTGTTTCGACCGCCAAAGCTTTCAGGGGAGCATTTGCAAACGTTTGGCACCATTTTTGAGTGAATTGCCGGAAATCAGATTTTTTATGAAATTGTGACCCCGGGGCTTGAGGATTTTTTCAAAAAAACTTTTTTCTGCCGGTTAAGTTGTCGAGGGCTAATTTCTTTTCCTGTGATAAAAAGCCTCCTGTTTCGACCGCCAAACCTTTCAGGGGAGCATTTGCAAACGTTTGGCACCATTTTTGAGTGAATTGCCGAATGTCAGATTTTTTATGAAATTGTGACCCTGGGGTTTAAGGATTTTTTCAAAAAAACTTTTTTCTGCTGGTTAAGTTATCGAGGGCTGATTTCTTTTCCTGTGATAAAAAGCCTCCTGTTTCGACCGTCAAAGCTTTCAGGGGAGCATTTGCAAACGTTTCTCAGCATTTTTGAGTGAATTGCCGAAAGTCAGATATTTGATGAAATTGTGACCACGGTGCTTAAGGATTTTTTCAAAAAAACATTTTTCTGCCGGTTAAGTTGTCGAGGGCTGATTTCTTTTCCTGTGATAAAAAGCCGCCTGTTTCGACCGCCAAAGCTTTCAGGGGAGCATTTGCAAACTTTTGGCACCATTTTTTACTGAATTGCCGGAAATCAGATATTTGATGAAATTGTGACCCCGGGGCTTAGGGATTTTTTCAAAAAAAACTTTTTTTCTGCCTGTTACGTTGGCGAGGGCTGATTTCTTTTCCTGTGATAAAAAGCCTCCTGTTCCGACCGCCAAACCTTTCAGGGGAGCATTTGCAAACGTTTGGCACCATTATTGAGTGAATTTCCGAAATTCAGATTTTTTATGAAATTGTGACCCCGGGGCTTGAGGATTTTTTCAAAAAAACTTTTTTTCTGCCGGTTAAGTTGTCGAGGGCTAATTTCTTTTCCTGTGATAAAAAGCCTCCTGTTTCGACCGCCAAACCTTTCAGGGGAGCATTTGCAAACGTTTGGCACCATTTTTGAGTGAATTGCCGAATGTCAGATTTTTTATGAAATTGTGACCCTGGTGTTTAAGGATTTTTTCAAAAAAACTTTTTTCTGCCAGTTAAGTTGTCGAGGGCTAATTTCTTTTCCTGTGATAAAAAGCCTCCTGTTTCGACCGGCAAACCTTTCAGGGGAGCATTTGCAAACGTTTGGCACCATTTTTTACTGAATTGCTGAAAGTCAGATATTTGATGAAATTGTGACCCCGGGGCTTAAGGATTTTTTCAAAAAAAGATTTTTCTGCCGGTTAAGTTGTCGAGGGCTGATTTCTTTTCCTGTGATAAAAAGCCTCCTGTTTCGACCGCTAAAGCTTTCAGGGGAGCATTTGCAACCGCTTGGCACCATTTTTGATTGAATTGCTGAAAGTCAGATATTTGATGAAATTGTGACCCCGGGGCTTAGGGATTTTTTCAAAAAAACATTTTTCTGCCGGTTAAGTTATCGAGGGCTGATTTCTTTTCCTGTGAAAAAAAGCCTCCTGTTTCGACCGCCAAACCTTTCAGGGGAGCATTTGCAAACGTTTGGCACCATTTTTTTACTGAATTGCTGGAAATCAGATATTTGATGAAATTGTGACCCCGGGGCTTAGGGATTTTTTCAAAAAAACTTTTTTCTGCCTGTTAAGTTGGCGAGGGCTGATTTATTTTCCTGTGATAAAAAGCCTCCTGTTTCGACCGCCAAACCTTTCAGGGGAGCATTTGCAACCGTTTGGCACCATTTTTGAGTGAATTGCCAAAAGTCAGATATTTGATGAAATTGTGACCCCGGGGCTTAGGGATATTTTCAAAAAAACTTTTTTCTGCCTGTTAAGTTGGCGAGGGCTGATTTCTTTTCCTGTGATAGAAAGCCTCCTGTTTCGACCGCCAAAGCTTTCAGGGGAGCATTTGCAAACGTTTGGCACCATTTTTGAGTGAATTGCTGAAAGTCACATATTTGATGAAATTGTGCCCCCGGGACTTAGGGATTTTTTCAAAAAAACTTTTTTCTGCCGGTTAAGTTGTCGAGGGCTAATTTCTTTTCCTGTGATAAAAAGCCTCCTGTTTCGACCGCCAAACCTTTCAGGGGAGCATTTGCAAACGTTTGGCACCATTTTTGAGTGAATTGCTGAAAGTCAGATATTTGATGAAATTGTGACCCCGGTGCTTAAGGATTTTTTCAAAAAAACATTTTTCTGCCGGTTAAGTTGTCGAGGGCTGATTTCTTTTCCTGTGATAAAAAGCCTCCTGTTTCGACCGCCAAAGCTTTCAGGGGAGCATTTGCAACCGTTTGGCACCATTTTTGAGTGAATTGCCAAAAGTCAGATATTTGATGAAATTGTGACCCCGGGGTTTAGGGTTATTTTCAAAAAAACTTTTTTCTGCCTGTTAAGTTGGCGAGGGCTGATTTCTTTTCCTGTGATAAAAAGCCTCCTGTTTCGACCGCCAAAGCTTTCAGGGGAGCATTTGCAAACGTTTGGCACCATTTTTGAGTGAATTGCCGAAAGTCAGATTTTTTATGAAATTGTGACCCCGGGGCTTAAGGATTTTTTCAGAAAAACTTTTTTCTGCCGGTTAAGTTATCGAGGGCTGATTTCTTTTCCTGTGATAAAAAGCCTCCTGTTTCGACCGCCAAACCTTTCAGGGGAGCATTTGCAACCGTTTGGCACCATTTTTGAGTGAATTGCCAAAAGTCAGATATTTGATGAAATTGTGACCCCGGGGCTTAGGGATTTTTTCAAAAAAACTTTTTTCTGCCTGTTAAGTTGGCGAGGGCTGATTTCTTTTCCTGTGATAGAAAGCCTCCTGTTTCGACCGCCAAAGCTTTCAGGGGAGCATTTGCAAACGTTTGGCACCATTTTTGAGTGAATTGCTGAAAGTCACATATTTGATGAAATTGTGCCCCCGGGACTTAGGGATTTTTTCAAAAAAACATTTTTCTGCCGGTTAAGTTGTCGAGGGCTAATTTCTTTTCCTGTGATAAAAAGCCTCCTCTTTCGACCGCCAAACCTTTCAGGGGAGCATTTGCAAACTTTTGGCACCATTTTTTCCTGAATTGCCGGAAGTCAGATATTTGATGAAATTGTGACCCCGGGGCTTAGGGATTTTTTCAAAAAAACATTTTTCTGCCGGTTAAATTATCGAGGGCTGATTTCTTTTCCTGTGATAAAAAACCTCCTGTTTCGACCGCCAAAGCTTTCAGGGGAGCATTTGCAAACGTTTCGCACCATTTTTGAGTGAATTGCCGGAAATCAGATATTTGATGAAATTGTGACCCCGGGGCTTAGGGATTTTTTCAAAAAAACATTTTTCTGCCGGTTAAGTTGTCGAGGGCTGATTTCTTTTCCTGTGATAAAAAGCCTCCTGTTTCGACCGCCAAACCTTTCAGGGGAGCATTTGCAAACGTTTGGCACCATTTTTGAGTGAATTGCCGAATGTCAGATTTTTTATGAAATTGTGACCCTGGTGTTTAAGGATTTTTTCAAAAAAACTTTTTTCTGCTGGTTAAGTTGTCGAGGGCTAATTTCTTTTCCTGTGATAAAAAGCCTCCTGTTTCGACCGCCAAACCTTTCAGGGGAGCATTTGCAACCGTTTGGCACCATTTTTGAGTGAATTGCTGAAAGTCAGATATTTGATGAAATTGTGACCCCGGGGCTTAGGGATTTTTTAAAAAAAAAAAATTTCTGCCGGTTAAGTTATCGAGGGCTGATTTCTTTTCCTGTGATAAAAAGCCTCCTGTTTCGACCGCCAAACCTTTCAGGGGAGCATTTGCAAACGTTTGGCACCATTTTTTACTGAATTGCTGGAAATCAGATATTTGATGAAATTGTGACCCCGGGGCTTAGGGATTTTTTCAAAAAAACTTTTTTCTGCCTGTTAAGTTGGCGAGGGCTGATTTCTTTTCCTGTGATAAAAAGCCTCCTGTTTCGACCGCCAAAGCTTTCAGGGGAGCATTTGCAACCGTTTCGCACCATTTTTGAGTGAATTGCCGGAAATCAGATATTTGATCAAATTGTGACCCCGGGGCTTAGGGATTTTTTCAAAAAAACTTTTTTCTGCCTGTTAAGTTGGCGAGGGCTGATTTCTTTTCCTGTGATAGAAAGCCTCCTGTTTCGACCGCCAAACCTTTCAGGGGAGCATTTGCAAACTTTTGGCACCATTTTTTACTGAATTGCCGGAAGTCAGATATTTGATGAAATTGTGACCCCGGGGCTTAGGGATTTTTTCAAAAAAACATTTTTCTGCCGGTTAAGTTAACGGGGGCTGATTTCTTTTCCAGTGATAAAAAGCCTCCTGTTTCGACCGCCAAAGCTTTCAGGGGAGCATTTGCAAACGTTTGGCACCATTTTTTACTGAATTGCCGGAAATCAGATATTTGATGAAATTGTGACCCCGGGGCTTAGGGATTTTTTCAAAAAAACATTTTTCTGCCGGTTAAGTTATCGAGGGCTGATTTCTTTTCCTGTGATAAAAAGCCTCCTGTTTCGACCGCCAAACCTTTCAGGGGAGCATTTGCAACCGTTTGGCACCATTTTTGAGTGAATTGCCAAAAGTCAGATATTTGATGAAATTGTGCCCCCGGGACTTAGGGATTTTTTCAAAAAAACATTTTTCTGCCGGTTAAGTTGTCGAGGGCTAATTTCTTTTCCTGTGATAAAAAGCCTCCTGTTTCGACCTCCAAACCTTTCAGGGGTGCATTTGCAAACTTTTGGCACCATTTTTTCCTGAATTGCCGGAAGTCAGATATTTGATGAAATTGTGACCCCGGGGCTTAGGGATTTTTTCAAAAAAACATTTTTCTGCCGGTTAAATTATCGAGGGCTGATTTCTTTTCCTGTGATAAAAAACCTCCTGTTTCGACCGCCAAAGCTTTCAGGGGAGCATTTGCAAACGTTTCGCACCATTTTTGAGTGAATTGCCGGAAATCAGATATTTGATGAAATTGTGACCCCGGGGCTTAGGGATTTTTTCAAAAAAACATTTTTCTGCCGGTTAAGTTGTCGAGGGCTGATTTCTTTTCCTGTGATAAAAAGCCTCCTGTTTCGACCGCCAAACCTTTCAGGGGAGCATTTGCAAACGTTTGGCACCATTTTTGAGTGAATTGCCGAATGTCAGATTTTTTATGAAATTGTGACCCTGGTGTTTAAGGATTTTTTCAAAAAAACTTTTTTCTGCTGGTGAAGTTGTCGAGGGCTAATTTCTTTTCCTGTGATAAAAAGCCTCCTGTTTCGACCGCCAAACCTTTCAGGGGAGCATTTGCAACCGTTTGGCACCATTTTTGAGTGAATTGCTGAAAGTCAGATATTTGATGAAATTGTGACCCCGGGGCTTAGGGATTTTTTCAAAAAAACATTTTTCTGCCGGTTAAGTTATCGAGGGCTGATTTCTTTTCCTGTGATAAAAAGCCTCCTGTTTCGACCGCCAAACCTTTCAGGGGAGCATTTGCAAACGTTTGGCACCATTTTTTACTGAATTGCTGGAAATCAGATATTTGATGAAATTGTGACCCCGGGGCTTAGGGATTTTTTCAAAAAAACTTTTTTCTGCCTGTTAAGTTGGCGAGGGCTGATTTCTTTTCCTGTGATAAAAAGCCTCCTGTTTCGACCGCCAAAGCTTTCAGGGGAGCATTTGCAACCGTTTCGCACCATTTTTGAGTGAATTGCTGAAAGTCACATATTTGATGAAATTGTGCCCCCGGGACTTAGGGATTTTTTCAAAAAAACATTTTTCTGCCGGTTAAGTTGTCGAGGGCTAATTTCTTTTCCTGTGATAAAAAGCCTCCTGTTTCGACCGCCAAACCTTTCAGGGGAGCATTTGCAAACTTTTGGCACCATTTTTTCCTGAATTGCCGGAAGTCAGATATTTGATGAAATTGTGACCCCGGGGCTTAGGGATTTTTTCAAAAAAACATTTTTCTGCCGGTTAAATTATCGAGGGCTGATTTCTTTTCCTGTGATAAAAAACCTCCTGTTTCGACCGCCAAAGCTTTCAGGGGAGCATTTGCAAACGTTTCGCACCATTTTTGAGTGAATTGCCGGAAATCAGATATTTGATGAAATTGTGACCCCGGGGCTTAGGGATTTTTTCAAAAAAACATTTTTCTGCCGGTTAAGTTGTCGAGGGCTGATTTCTTTTCCTGTGATAAAAAGCCTCCTGTTTCGACCGCCAAACCTTTCAGGGGAGCATTTGCAAACGTTTGGCACCATTTTTGAGTGAATTGCCGAATGTCAGATTTTTTATGAAATTGTGACCCTGGTGTTTAAGGATTTTTTCAAAAAAACTTTTTTCTGCTGGTGAAGTTGTCGAGGGCTAATTTCTTTTCCTGTGATAAAAAGCCTCCTGTTTCGACCGCCAAACCTTTCAGGGGAGCATTTGCAACCGTTTGGCACCATTTTTGAGTGAATTGCTGAAAGTCAGATATTTGATGAAATTGTGACCCCGGGGCTTAGGGATTTTTTCAAAAAAACATTTTTCTGCCGGTTAAGTTATCGAGGGCTGATTTCTTTTCCTGTGATAAAAAGCCTCCTGTTTCGACCGCCAAACCTTTCAGGGGAGCATTTGCAAACGTTTGGCACCATTTTTTACTGAATTGCTGGAAATCAGATATTTGATGAAATTGTGACCCCGGGGCTTAGGGATTTTTTCAAAAAAACTTTTTTCTGCCTGTTAAGTTGGCGAGGGCTGATTTCTTTTCCTGTGATAAAAAGCCTCCTGTTTCGACCGCCAAAGCTTTCAGGGGAGCATTTGCAACCGTTTCGCACCATTTTTGAGTGAATTGCTGAAAGTCACATATTTGATGAAATTGTGCCCCCGGGACTTAGGGATTTTTTCAAAAAAACATTTTTCTGCCAGTTAAGTTGTCGAGGGCTAATTTCTTTTCCTGTGATAAAAAGCCTCCTGTTTCGACCGCCAAACCTTTCAGGGGAGCATTTGCAAACTTTTGGCACCATTTTTTCCTGAATTGCCGGAAGTCAGATATTTGATGAAATTGTGACCCCGGGGCTTAGGGATTTTTTCAAAAAAACATTTTTCTGCCGGTTAAATTATCGAGGGCTGATTTCTTTTCCTGTGATAAAAAACCTCCTGTTTCGACCGCCAAAGCTTTCAGGGGAGCATTTGCAAACGTTTCGCACCATTTTTGAGTGAATTGCCGGAAATCAGATATTTGATGAAATTGTGACCCCGGGGCTTAGGGATTTTTTCAAAAAAACATTTTTCTGACGGTTAAGTTGTCGAGGGCTGATTTCTTTTCCTGTGATAAAAAACCTCCTGTTTCGACCGCCAAACCTTTCAGGGGAGCATTTGCAAACGTTTGGCACCATTTTTGAGTGAATTGCCGAATGTCAGATTTTTTATGAAATTGTGACCCTGGTGTTTAAGGATTTTTTCAAAAAAACTTTTTTCTGCTGGTTAAGTTGTCGAGGGCTAATTTCTTTTCCTGTGATAAAAAGCCTCCTGTTTCGACCGCCAAACCTTTCAGGGGAGCATTTGCAACCGTTTGGCACCATTTTTGAGTGAATTGCTGAAAGTCAGATATTTGATGAAATTGTGACCCCGGGGCTTAGGGATTTTTTCAAAAAAACATTTTTCTGCCGGTTAAGTTATCGAGGGCTGATTTCTTTTCCTGTGATAAAAAGCCTCCTGTTTCGACCGCCAAACCTTTCAGGGGAGCATTTGCAAACGTTTGGCACCATTTTTTACTGAATTGCTGGAAATCAGATATTTGATGAAATTGTGACCCCGGGGCTTAGGGATTTTTTCAAAAAAACTTTTTTCTGCCTGTTAAGTTGGCGAGGGCTGATTTCTTTTCCTGTGATAAAAAGCCTCCTGTTTCGACCGCCAAAGCTTTCAGGGGAGCATTTGCAACCGTTTCGCACCATTTTTGAGTGAATTGCCGGAAATCAGATATTTGATCAAATTGTGACCCCGGGGCTTAGGGATTTTTTCAAAAAAACTTTTTTCTGCCTGTTAAGTTGGCGAGGGCTGATTTCTTTTCCTGTGATAGAAAGCCTCCTGTTTCGACCGCCAAACCTTTCAGGGGAGCATTTGCAAACTTTTGGCACCATTTTTTCCTGAATTGCCGGAAGTCAGATATTTGATGAAATTGTGACCCCGGGGCTTAGGGATTTTTTCAAAAAAACATTTTTCTGCCGGTTAAGTTATCGAGGGCTGATTTCTTTTCCTGTGATAAAAAGCCTCCTGTTTCGACCGCCAAAGCTTTCAGGGGAGCATTTGCAAACGTTTGGCACCATTTTTTACTGAATTGCCGGAAATCAGATATTTGATGAAATTGTGACCCCGGGGCTTAGGGATTTTTTCAAAAAAACATTTTTCTGCCGGTTAAGTTATCGAGGGCTGATTTCTTTTCCTGTGATAAAAAGCCTCCTGTTTCGACCGCCAAACCTTTCAGGGGAGCATTTGCAACCGTTTGGCACCATTTTTGAGTGAATTGCCAAAAGTCAGATATTTGATGAAATTGTGACCCCGGGGCTTAAGGATTTTTTCAAAAAAACTTTTTTCTGCCTGTTAAGTTGGCTAGGGCTGATTTCTTTTCCTGTGATAAAAAGCCTCCTGTTTCGACCGCCCAACCTTTCAGGGGAGCATTTGCAAACGTTTCTCAGCATTTTTGAGTTAATGGCCGAAAGTCAGATATTTGATGAAATTGTGACCCCGGGGGCTTAGGGATTTTTTCAAAAAAACTTTTTTCTGCCTGTTAAGTTGGCGAGGGCTGATTTCTTTTGCTGTTATAAAAAGCCTCCTGTTTCGACCTCCAAACCTTTCAGGGGAGCATTTGCAAACGTTTGGCACCATTTTTTACTGAATTGCCGGAAATCAGATATTTGATGAAATTGTGACCCCGGGGCTTAGGGATTTTTTCAAAAAAACTTTTTTCTGCCTGTTAAGTTGGCTACGGCTGATTTCCTTTCCTGTGATAAAAAGCCTCCTGTTTCGACTGCCAAACCTTTCAGGGGAGCATTTGCAAACGTTTGGCACCATTTTTGACTGAATTGCCGAAAGTCAGATTTTTTATGAAATTGTGACCCCGGGGCTTGAGGATTTTTTCAGAAAAACTTTTTTCTGCCTGCTAAGTTGGCGAGGGCTGGTCTCTTTTCCTGTGATTAAAAGCCTCCTGTTTCGAACGCCAAAACTTTCAGGGGAGCATTTGGAAACGTTTGGCACCATTTTTGAGTCAATTGCTGGAAATCAGATATTTGATGAAATTGTGACCTCGGGGCTTAGGGATTTTTTCAAAAAAATCTTTTTCTGCCGGTTAAGTTGTCGATTGCTAATTCATTTTCCTATGATAAAAACCCTTCTGTTTCGACCGCCAAACCTTTCAGGGGAGCATTTGCAGCCGTTTGGATCCATTTTTTACTGAATTGCCGGAAGTCAGATATTTGATGAAACTGTGACCCCGGGGCTTAGGGATTTTTTCAAAAAAACATTTTTCTGCCGGTTAAGTTATTGAGGGCTGATTTCTTTTCCTGTGATAAAAAGCCTGCTGTTTCGACCGCCAAACCTTTCAGGGGAGCATTTGCAGCCGTTTGGATCCATTTTTGAGTGAATTGCTGAAAGTCAGATATTTGATGAAATTGTGACCCCGGGGCTTAGGGATTGTTTCAAAAAAACATTTTTCTGCCTGTTAAGTTGGCGAAGGCTGATTTCTTTTCCTGTGATAAAAAGCCTCCTGTTTCGACCGCCAAACCTTTCAGGGGAGCATTTGCAAACATTTGGCACCATTTTTGAATGAATTACCGAAAGTCAGATATTTGATGAAATTGTGACCCCGGGGCTTAGGGATTTTTTCAAAAAAACTTTTTTCTGCCTGTTAAGTTGGCTAGGGCTGATTTCTTTTCCTGTGATAAAAAGCCTCCTGTTTTGACCGCCAAACCTTTCAGGGGAGCATTTGCAAACGTTTGGCACCATTTTTTACTGAATTCCCGGAAATCAGATATTTGATGAAATTGTGACCCCGGGGCTTAGGGATTTTTTCAAGAAAAACTTTCTCTGCCGGTTAAGTTGTCGAGGGCTAATTTCTTTTCCTATGATAAAAACCCTTCTGTTTCGACCGCCAAACCTTTCAGGGGAGCATTTGCAGCCGTTTGGATCCATTTTTTACTGAATTGCCGGAAGTCAGATATTTGATGAAATTGTGAGCCCGGGGCTTAGGGATTTTTTCAAAAAAACATTTTTCTGCCGGTTAAGTTATCGAGGGCTGATTTCTTTTCCTGTGATAAAAAGCCTCCTGTTTCGACCGCCAAAGCTTTCAGGGGAGCATTTGCAAACGTTTGGCAGCATTTTTGAGTGAATTGCCGAAAGTCAGATATTTGATGAAATTGTGACCCCGGGGCTTAGGGATTTTTTCAAAAAAACATTTTTCTGCCGGTTAAGTTGTCGAGGGCTGATTTCTTTTCCTGTGATAAAAAGCCGCTTGTTTCGACCGCCAAAGCTTTCAGGGGAGCATTTGCAGCCGTTTGGCACCATTTTTGAGTGAATTGCCAAAAGTCAGATATTTGATGAAATTGTGACCCTGGGGCTTAGGGATTTTTTCAAAAAAACTTTTTTCTGCCTGCTAAGTTGGCAAGGGCTGATTTCTTTTCCTGTGATAAAAAGCCTCCTGTTTCGACCGCCAAACCTTTCAGGGGAGCATTTGCAAACGTTTGGCACCATTTTTGACTGAATTGCCGAAAGTCAGATATTTGATGAAATTGTGACCCCGGGGTTTATGGATTTTTTCAAAAAAACTTTTTTCTGCCTGCTAAGTTGGCAAGGGCTGGTCTATTTTCCTGTGATTAAAAGCCTACTGTTTCGACCGCCATACCTTTAAGGGGAGCATTTGCAAACGTTTGGCAGCATTTTTTACTTAATTGCCGGAAATCAGATATTTGATGAAATTGTGACCCCGGGGCTTAGGGATTTTTTCAAAAAAATCTTTTTCTACTGGTTAAGTTGTCGAGGGCTAATTTCTTTTCCTATGATAAAAACCCTTCTGTTTCGACCGCCAAACCTTTCAGGGGAGCATTTGCAGCCGTTTGGATCCATTTTTTACTGAATTGCCGGAAGTCAGATATTTGATGAAATTGTGAGCCCGGGGCTTAGGGATTTTTTCAAAAAAACATTTTTCTGCCGGTTAAGTTATCGAGGGCTGATATCTTTTCCTGTGATAAAAAGCCTCCTGTTTTGACCGCCAAACCTTTCAGGGGAGCAATTGCAAACGTTTGGCAGCATTTTTGAGTGAATTGCCGAAAGTCAGATATTTGATGAAATTGTGACCCCGGGGCTTAGGGATTTTTTCAAAAAAACATTTTTCTGCCGGTTAAGTTGTCGAGGGCTGATTTCTTTTCCTGTGATAAAAAGCCTCCTGTTTCGACCGCCAAACCTTTCAGGGGAGCATTTGCAAACGTTTGGCACCATTTTTGAGTGAATTGCCGAATGTCAGATTTTTTATGAAATTGTGACCCTGGTTTTTAAGGATTTTTTCAAAAAAACTTTTTTCTGCTGGTTAAGTTGTCGAGGGCTAATTTCTTTTCCTGTGATAAAAAGCCTCCTGTTTCGACCGCCAAACCTTTCAGGGGAGCATTTGCAAACGTTTGGCACCATTTTTTACTGAATTGCTGGAAATCAGATATTTGATGAAATTGTGACCCCGGGGCTTAGGGATTTTTTCAAAAAAACTTTTTTCTGCCTGTTAAGTTGGCGAGGGCTGATTTCTTTTCCTGTGATAAAAAGCCTCCTGTTTCGACCGCCAAAGCTTTCAGGGGAGCATTTGCAACCGTTTCGCACCATTTTTGAGTGAATTGCTGAAAGTCACATATTTGATGAAATTGTGCCCCCGGGACTTAGGGATTTTTTCAAAAAAACATTTTTCTGCCGGTTAAGTTGTCGAGGGCTAATTCCTTTTCCTGTGATAAAAAGCCTCCTGTTTCGACCGCCAAACCTTTCAGGGGAGCATTTGCAAACTTTTGGCACCATTTTTTCCTGAATTGCCGGAAGTCAGATATTTGATGAAATTGTGACCCCGGGGCTTAGGGATTTTTTCAAAAAAACATTTTTCTGCCGGTTAAATTATCGAGGGCTGATTTCTTTTCCTGTGATAAAAAACCTCCTGTTTCGACCGCCAAAGCTTTCAGGGGAGCATTTGCAAACGTTTCGCACCATTTTTGAGTGAATTGCCGGAAATCAGATATTTGATGAAATTGTGACCCCGGGGCTTAGGGATTTTTTCAAAAAAACATTTTTCTGCCGGTTAAGTTGTCGAGGGCTGATTTCTTTTCCTGTGATAAAAAGCCTCCTGTTTCGACCGCCAAACCTTTCAGGGGAGCATTTGCAAACGTTTGGCACCATTTTTGAGTGAATTGCCGAATGTCAGATTTTTTATGAAATTGTGACCCTGGTGTTTAAGGATTTTTTCAAAAAAACTTTTTTCTGCTGGTTAAGTTGTCGAGGGCTAATTTCTTTTCCTGTGATAAAAAGCCTCCTGTTTCGACCGCCAAACCTTTCAGGGGAGCATTTGCAACCGTTTGGCACCATTTTTGAGTGAATTGCTGAAAGTCAGATATTTGATGAAATTGTGACCCCGGGGCTTAGGGATTTTTTCAAAAAAACATTTTTCTGCCGGTTAAGTTATCGAGGGCTGATTTCTTTTCCTGTGATAAAAAGCCTCCTGTTTCGACCGCCAAACCTTTCAGGGGAGCATTTGCAAACGTTTGGCACCATTTTTTACTGAATTGCTGGAAATCAGATATTTGATGAAATTGTGACCCCGGGGCTTAGGGATTTTTTCAAAAAAACTTTTTTCTGCCTGTTAAGTTGGCGAGGGCTGATTTCTTTTCCTGTGATAAAAAGCCTCCTGTTTCGACCGCCAAAGCTTTCAGGGGAGCATTTGCAACCGTTTCGCACCATTTTTGAGTGAATTGCCGGAAATCAGATATTTGATCAAATTGTGACCCCGGGGCTTAGGGATTTTTTCAAAAAAACTTTTTTCTGCCGGTTAAGTTGGCGAGGGCTGATTTCTTTTCCTGTGATAGAAAGCCTCCTGTTTCGACCGCCAAACCTTTCAGGGGAGCATTTGCAAACTTTTGGCACCATTTTTTACTGAATTGCCGGAAGTCAGATATTTGATGAAATTGTGACCCCGGGGCTTAGGGATTTTTTCAAAAAAACATTTTTCTGCCGGTTAAGTTATCGAGGGCTGATTTCTTTTCCTGTGATAAAAAGCCTCCTGTTTCGACCGCCAAAGCTTTCAGGGGAGCATTTGCAAACGTTTGGCACCATTTTTTACTGAATTGCCGGAAATCAGATATTTGATGAAATTGTGACCCCGGGGCTTAGGGATTTTTTCAAAAAAACATTTTTCTGCCGGTTAAGTTATCGAGGGCTGATTTCTTTTCCTGTGATAAAAAGCCTCCTGTTTCGACCGCCAAACCTTTCAGGGGAGCATTTGCAACCGTTTGGCACCATTTTTGAGTGAATTGCCAAAAGTCAGATATTTGATGAAATTGTGACCCCGGGGCTTAAGGATTTTTTCAAAAAAACTTTTTTCTGCCTGTTAAGTTGGCTAGGGCTGATTTCTTTTCCTGTGATAAAAAGCCTCCTGTTTCGACCGCCCAACCTTTCAGGGGAGCATTTGCAAACGTTTCTCAGCATTTTTGAGTTAATGGCCGAAAGTCAGATATTTGATGAAATTGTGACCCCGGGGGCTTAGGGATTTTTTCAAAAAAACTTTTTTCTGCCTGTTAAGTTGGCGAGGGCTGATTTCTTTTGCTGTTATAAAAAGCCTCCTGTTTCGACCTCCAAACCTTTCAGGGGAGCATTTGCAAACGTTTGGCACCATTTTTTACTGAATTGCCGGAAATCAGATATTTGATGAAATTGTGACCCCGGGGCTTAGGGATTTTTTCAAAAAAACTTTTTTCTGCCTGTTAAGTTGGCTACGGCTGATTTCCTTTCCTGTGATAAAAAGCCTCCTGTTTCGACTGCCAAACCTTTCAGGGGAGCATTTGCAAACGTTTGGCACCATTTTTGACTGAATTGCCGAAAGTCAGATTTTTTATGAAATTGTGACCCCGGGGCTTGAGGATTTTTTCAGAAAAACTTTTTTCTGCCTGCTAAGTTGGCGAGGGCTGGTCTCTTTTCCTGTGATTAAAAGCCTCCTGTTTCGAACGCCAAAACTTTCAGGGGAGCATTTGGAAACGTTTGGCACCATTTTTGAGTCAATTGCTGGAAATCAGATATTTGATGAAATTGTGACCTCGGGGCTTAGGGATTTTTTCAAAAAAATCTTTTTCTGCCGGTTAAGTTGTCGATTGCTAATTCATTTTCCTATGATAAAAACCCTTCTGTTTCGACCGCCAAACCTTTCAGGGGAGCATTTGCAGCCGTTTGGATCCATTTTTTACTGAATTGCCGGAAGTCAGATATTTGATGAAACTGTGACCCCGGGGCTTAGGGATTTTTTCAAAAAAACATTTTTCTGCCGGTTAAGTTATTGAGGGCTGATTTCTTTTCCTGTGATAAAAAGCCTGCTGTTTCGACCGCCAAACCTTTCAGGGGAGCATTTGCAGCCGTTTGGATCCATTTTTGAGTGAATTGCTGAAAGTCAGATATTTGATGAAATTGTGACCCCGGGGCTTAGGGATTGTTTCAAAAAAACATTTTTCTGCCTGTTAAGTTGGCGAAGGCTGATTTCTTTTCCTGTGATAAAAAGCCTCCTGTTTCGACCGCCAAACCTTTCAGGGGAGCATTTGCAAACATTTGGCACCATTTTTGAATGAATTACCGAAAGTCAGATATTTGATGAAATTGTGACCCCGGGGCTTAGGGATTTTTTCAAAAAAACTTTTTTCTGCCTGTTAAGTTGGCTAGGGCTGATTTCTTTTCCTGTGATAAAAAGCCTCCTGTTTTGACCGCCAAAACTTTCAGGGGAGCATTTGCAAACGTTTGGCACCATTTTTTACTGAATTCCCGGAAATCAGATATTTGATGAAATTGTGACCCCGGGGGTTAGGGATTTTTTCAAAAAAAACTTTCTCTGCCGGTTAAGTTGTCGAGGGCTAATTTCTTTTCCTATGATAAAAACCCTTCTGTTTCGACCGCCAAACCTTTCAGGGGAGCATTTGCAGCCGTTTGGATCCATTTTTTACTGAATTGCCGGAAGTCAGATATTTGATGAAATTGTGAGCCCGGGGCTTAGGGATTTTTTCAAAAAAACATTTTTCTGCCGGTTAAGTTATCGAGGGCTGATTTCTTTTCCTGTGATAAAAAGCCTCCTGTTTCGACCGCCAAAGCTTTCAGGGGAGCATTTGCAAACGTTTGGCAGCATTTTTGAGTGAATTGCCGAAAGTCAGATATTTGATGAAATTGTGACCCCGGGGCTTAGGGATTTTTTCAAAAAAACATTTTTCTGCCGGTTAAGTTGTCGAGGGCTGATTTCTTTTCCTGTGATAAAAAGCCGCTTGTTTCGACCGCCAAACCTTTCAGGGGAGCATTTGCAGCCGTTTGGCACCATTTTTGAGTGAATTGCCAAAAGTCAGATATTTGATGAAATTGTGACCCTGGGGCTTAGGGATTTTTTCAAAAAAACTTTTTTCTGCCTGCTAAGTTGGCAAGGGCTGATTTCTTTTCCTGTGATAAAAAGCCTCCTGTTTCGACCGCCAAACCTTTCAGGGGAGCATTTGCAAACGTTTGGCACCATTTTTGACTGAATTGCCGAAAGTCAGATATTTGATGAAATTGTGACCCCGGGGTTTATGGATTTTTTCAAAAAAACTTTTTTCTGCCTGCTAAGTTGGCAAGGGCTGGTCTATTTTCCTGTGATTAAAAGCCTACTGTTTCGACCGCCATACCTTTAAGGGGAGCATTTGCAAACGTTTGGCAGCATTTTTTACTTAATTACCGGAAATCAGATATTTGATGAAATTGTGACCCCGGGGCTTAGGGATTTTTTCAAAAAAATCTTTTTCTACTGGTTAAGTTGTCGAGGGCTAATTTCTTTTCCTATGATAAAAACCCTTCTGTTTCGACCGCCAAACCTTTCAGGGGAGCATTTGCAGCCGTTTGGATCCATTTTTTACTGAATTGCCGGAAGTCAGATATTTGATGAAATTGTGAGCCCGGGGCTTAGGGATTTTTTCAAAAAAACATTTTTCTGCCGGTTAAGTTATCGAGGGCTGATATCTTTTCCTGTGATAAAAAGCCTCCTGTTTTGACCGCCAAACCTTTCAGGGGAGCATTTGCAAACGTTTGGCAGCATTTTTGAGTGAATTGCCGAAAGTCAGATATTTGATGAAATTGTGACTCCGGGGCTTAAGGATTTTTTCAAAAAAACATTTTTCTGCCGGTTAAGTTGTCGAGGGCTGATTTCTTTTCCTGTGATAAAAAGCCTCCTGTTTCGACAGCCAAAGCTTTCACGGGAGCATTTGCAACCGTTTGGCAGCATTTTTGAGTGAATTGCCGGAAGTCAGATATTTGATGAAATTGTGAGCCCGGGGCTTAGGGATTTTTTCAAAAAAACATTTTTCTGCCGGTTAAGTTATCGAGGGCTGATTTCTTTTCCTGTGATAAAAAGCCTCCTGTTTCGACCGCCAAAGCTTTCAGGGGAGCATTTGCAAACGTTTGGCAGCATTTTTGAGTGAATTGCCGAAAGTCAGATATTTGATGAAATTGTGACCCCGGGGCTTAGGGATTGTTTCAAAAAAACATTTTTCTGCCGGTTAAGTTGGCGAAGGCTGATTTCTTTTCCTGTGATAAAAAGCCTCCTGTTTCGACCGCCAAACCTTTCAGGGGAGCATTTGCAAACGTTTGGAACCATTTTTTACTGAATTGACGGAAATCAGATATTTGATGAGATTGTGATCCCGGGGCTTAGGGATTTTTTCAAAAAAACTTTTTTCTGCCTGTTAAGTTGGCGAGGGCTGATTTCTTTTCCTGTGATAAAAAGCCTCCTGTTTCGACCGCCAAACCTTTCAGGGGAGCATTTGCAACCGTTTGGCACCATTTTTGAATGAATTACCGAAAGTCAGATATTTGATGAAATTGTGACCCCGGGGCTTAGGGATTTTTTCAAAAAAACTTTTTTCTGCCTGTTAAGTTGGCTAGGGCTGATTTCTTTTCCTGTGATAAAAAGCCTCCTGTTTTGACCGCCAAACCTTTCAGGGGAGCATTTGCAAACGTTTGGCACCATTTTTTACTGAATTCCCCGAAATCAGATATTTGATGAAATTGTGACCCCGGGGCTTAGGGATTTTTTCAAAAAAAACTTTCTCTGCCGGTTAAGTTGTCGAGGGCTAATTTCTTTTCCTATGATAAAAACCCTTCTGTTTCGACCGCCAAACCTTTCAGGGGAGCATTTGCAGCCGTTTGGATCCATTTTTTACTGAATTGCCGGAAGTCAGATATTTGATGAAATTGTGAGCCCGGGGCTTAGGGATTTTTTCAAAAAAACATTTTTCTGCCGGTTAAGTTATCGAGGGCTGATTTCTTTTCCTGTGATAAAAAGCCTCCTGTTTCGACCGCCAAAGCTTTCAGGGGAGCATTTGCAAACGTTTGGCAGCATTTTTGAGTGAATTGCCGAAAGTCAGATATTTGATGAAATTGTGACCCCGGGGCTTAGGGATTTTTTCAAAAAAACATTTTTCTGCCGGTTAAGTTGTCGAGGGCTGATTTCTTTTCCTGTGATAAAAAGCCGCTTGTTTCGACCGCCAAAGCTTTCAGGGGAGCATTTGCAGCCGTTTGGCACCATTTTTGAGTGAATTGCCAAAAGTCAGATATTTGATGAAATTGTGACCCTGGGGCTTAGGGATTTTTTCAAAAAAACTTTTTTCTGCCTGCTAAGTTGGCAAGGGCTGATTTCTCTTCCTGTGATAAAAAGCCTCCTGTTTCGACTGCCAAACCTTTCAGGGGAGCATTTGCAAGCGTTTGGCAGCATTTTTGAGTGAATTGCCGAAAGTCAGATATTTGATGAAATTGTGACTCCGGGGCTTAAGGATTTTTTCAAAAAAACATTTTTCTGCCGGTTAAGTTGTCGAGGGCTGATTTCTTTTCCTGTGATAAAAAGCCTCCTGTTTCGACAGCCAAAGCTTTCACGGGAGCATTTGCAACCGTTTGGCAGCATTTTTGAGTGAATTGCCGGAAGTCAGATATTTGATGAAATTGTGAGCCCGGGGCTTAGGGATTTTTTCAAAAAAACATTTTTCTGCCGGTTAAGTTATCGAGGGCTGATTTCTTTTCCTGTGATAAAAAGCCTCCTGTTTCGACCGCCAAAGCTTTCAGGGGAGCATTTGCAAACGTTTGGCAGCATTTTTGAGTGAATTGCCGAAAGTCAGATATTTGATGAAATTGTGACCCCGGGGCTTAGGGATTGTTTCAAAAAAACATTTTTCTGCCGGTTAAGTTGGCGAAGGGTGATTTCTTTTCCTGTGATAAAAAGCCTCCTGTTTCGACCGCCAAACCTTTCAGGGGAGCATTTGCAAACGTTTGGAACCATTTTTTACTGAATTGACGGAAATCAGATATTTGATGAGATTGTGATCCCGGGGCTTAGGGATTTTTTCAAAAAAACTTTTTTCTGCCTGTTAAGTTGGCGAGGGCTGATTTCTTTTCCTGTGATAAAAAGCCTCCTGTTTCGACCGCCAAACCTTTCAGGGGAGCATTTGCAACCGTTTGGCACCATTTTTGAATGAATTACCGAAAGTCAGATATTTGATGAAATTGTGACCCCGGGGCTTAGGGATTTTTTCAAAAAAACTTTTTTCTGCCTGTTAAGTTGGCTAGGGCTGATTTCTTTTCCTGTGATAAAAAGCCTCCTGTTTTGACCGCCAAACCTTTCAGGGGAGCATTTGCAAACGTTTGGCACCATTTTTTACTGAATTGCTGGAAATCAGATATTTGATGAAATTGTGACCCCGGGGCTTAGGGATTTTTTCAAAAAAAACTTTCTCTGCCGGTTAAGTTGTCGAGGGCTAATTTCTTTTCCTATGATAAAAACCCTTCTGTTTCGACCGCCAAACCTTTCAGGGGAGCATTTGCAGCCGTTTGGATCCATTTTTTACTGAATTGCCGGAAGTCAGATATTTGATGAAATTGTGAGCCCGGGGCTTAGGGATTTTTTCAAAAAAATCTTTTTCTACTGGTTAAGTTGTCGAGGGCTAATTTCTTTTCCTATGATAAAAACCCTTCTGTTTCGACCGCCAAACCTTTCAGGGGAGCATTTGCAGCCGTTTGGATCCATTTTTTACTGAATTGCCGGAAGTCAGATATTTGATGAAATTGTGAGCCCGGGGCTTAGGGATTTTTTCAAAAAAACATTTTTCTGCCGGTTAAGTTATCGAGGGCTGATATCTTTTCCTGTGATAAAAAGCCTCCTGTTTTGACCGCCAAACCTTTCAGGGGAGCATTTGCAAGCGTTTGGCAGCATTTTTGAGTGAATTGCCGAAAGTCAGATATTTGATGAAATTGTGACTCCGGGGCTTAAGGATTTTTTCAAAAAAACATTTTTCTGCCGGTTAAGTTGTCGAGGGCTGATTTCTTTTCCTGTGATAAAAAGCCTCCTGTTTCGACAGCCAAAGCTTTCACGGGAGCATTTGCAACCGTTTGGCAGCATTTTTGAGTGAATTGCCGGAAGTCAGATATTTGATGAAATTGTGAGCCCGGGGCTTAGGGATTTTTTCAAAAAAACATTTTTCTGCCGGTTAAGTTATCGAGGGCTGATTTCTTTTCCTGTGATAAAAAGCCTCCTGTTTCGACCGCCAAAGCTTTCAGGGGAGCATTTGCAAACGTTTGGCAGCATTTTTGAGTGAATTGCCGAAAGTCAGATATTTGATGAAATTGTGACCCCGGGGCTTAGGGATTGTTTCAAAAAAACATTTTTCTGCCGGTTAAGTTGGCGAAGGGTGATTTCTTTTCCTGTGATAAAAAGCCTCCTGTTTCGACCGCCAAACCTTTCAGGGGAGCATTTGCAAACGTTTGGAACCATTTTTTACTGAATTGACGGAAATCAGATATTTGATGAGATTGTGATCCCGGGGCTTAGGGATTTTTTCAAAAAAACTTTTTTCTGCCTGTTAAGTTGGCGAGGGCTGATTTCTTTTCCTGTGATAAAAAGCCTCCTGTTTCGACCGCCAAACCTTTCAGGGGAGCATTTGCAACCGTTTGGCACCATTTTTGAATGAATTACCGAAAGTCAGATATTTGATGAAATTGTGACCCCGGGGCTTAGGGATTTTTTCAAAAAAACTTTTTTCTGCCTGTTAAGTTGGCTAGGGCTGATTTCTTTTCCTGTGATAAAAAGCCTCCTGTTTTGACCGCCAAACCTTTCAGGGGAGCATTTGCAAACGTTTGGCACCATTTTTTACTGAATTGCTGGAAATCAGATATTTGATGAAATTGTGACCCCGGGGCTTAGGGATTTTTTCAAAAAAAACTTTCTCTGCCGGTTAAGTTGTCGAGGGCTAATTTCTTTTCCTATGATAAAAACCCTTCTGTTTCGACCGCCAAACCTTTCAGGGGAGCATTTGCAGCCGTTTGGATCCATTTTTTACTGAATTGCCGGAAGTCAGATATTTGATGAAATTGTGAGCCCGGGGCTTAGGGATTTTTTCAAAAAAACATTTTTCTGCCGGTTAAGTTATCGAGGGCTGATTTCTTTTCCTGTGATAAAAAGCCTCCTGTTTCGACCGCCAAAGCTTTCAGGGGAGCATTTGCAAACGTTTGGCAGCATTTTTGAGTGAATTGCCGAAAGTCAGATATTTGATGAAATTGTGACCCCGGGGCTTAGGGATTTTTTCAAAAAAACATTTTTCTGCCGGTTAAGTTGTCGAGGGCTGATTTCTTTTCCTGTGATAAAAAGCCGCTTGTTTCGACCGCCAAAGCTTTCAGGGGAGCATTTGCAGCCGTTTGGCACCATTTTTGAGTGAATTGCCAAAAGTCAGATATTTGATGAAATTGTGACCCTGGGGCTTAGGGATTTTTTCAAAAAAACTTTTTTCTGCCTGCTAAGTTGGCAAGGGCTGATTTCTTTTCCTGTGATAAAAAGCCTCCTGTTTCGACCGCCAAACCTTTCAGGGGAGCATTTGCAAACGTTTGGCACCATTTTTGAGTGAATTGCTGAAAGTCAGATATTTGATGAAATTGTGACCCCGGGGCTTAGGGATTTTTTCAAAAAAACTTTTTTCTGCCTGCTAAGTTGGCAAGGGCTGGTCTATTTTCCTGTGATAAAAAGCCTCCTGTTTCGACTGCCAAACCTTTCAGGGGAGCATTTGCAAATGTTTGGCACCATTTTTTACTGAATTGCCGAAAGTCAGATATTTGATGAAATTTTGACCCCGGGGTTTATGGATTTTTTCAAAAAAACTTTTTTCTGCCTGCTAAGTTGGCAAGGGCTGGTCTATTTTCCTGTGATTAAAAGCCTACTGTTTCGACCGCCATACCTTTAAGGGGAGCATTTGCAAACGTTTGGCAGCATTTTTTACTTAATTGCCGGAAATCAGATATTTGATGAAATTGTGACCCCGGGGCTTAGGGATTTTTTCAAAAAAATCTTTTTCTACTGGTTAAGTTGTCGAGGGCTAATTTCTTTTCCTATGATAAAAACCCTTCTGTTTCGACCGCCAAACCTTTCAGGGGAGCATTTGCAGCCGTTTGGATCCATTTTTTACTGAATTGCCGGAAGTCAGATATTTGATGAAATTGTGAGCCCGGGGCTTAGGGATTTTTTCAAAAAAACATTTCTCTGCCGGTTAAGTTATCGAGGGCTGATATCTTTTCCTGTGATAAAAAGCCTCCTGTTTTGACCGCCAAACCTTTCAGGGGAGCATTTGCAAACGTTTGGCAGCATTTTTGAGTGAATTGCAGAAAGTCAGATATTTGATGAAATTGTGACCCCGGGGCTTAGGGATTTTTTCAAAAAAATCTTTTTCTACTGGTTAAGTTGTCGAGGGCTAATTTCTTTTCCTATGATAAAAACCCTTCTGTTTCGACCGCCAAACCTTTCAGGGGAGCATTTGCAGCCGTTTGGATCCATTTTTTACTGAATTGCCGGAAGTCAGATATTTGATGAAATTGTGACTCCGGGGCTTAGGGATTTTTTCAAAAAAACATTTTTCTGCCGGTTAAGTTAACGAGGGCTGATTTCTATTCCTGTGATAAAAAGCCTCCTGTTTCGACCGCCAAAGCTTTCAGGGAAGCATTTGCAACCGTTTGGCAGCATTTTTGAGTGAATTGCAGAAAGTCAGATATTTGATGAAATTGTGACCCCGGGGCTTAAGGATTTTTTCAAAAAAACATTTTTCTGCCGGTTAAGTTGTCGAGGGCTGATTTCTTTTCCTGTGATAAAAAGCCGCCTGTTTCGACCGCCAAAGCTTTCAGGGGAGCATTTGCAACCGTTTGGCACTATTTTTGAGTGAATTGCCAAAAGTCAGATATTTGATGAAATTGTGACCCCGGGGCTTAGGGATTTTTTCAAAAAAACTTTTTTCTGCCTATTAAGTTGGCGAGGGCTGATTTCTTTTCCTGTGATAAAAAGCCTCCTGTTTCGACCGCCAAACCTTTCAGGGGAGCATTTGCAAACGTTTGGCACCATTGTTCAGTGAATTGCTGAAAGTCAGATATTTGATGAAATTGTGACTCCGGGGCTTAGGGATTTTTTCAAAAAAACTTTTTTCTGCCGGTTAAGTTGTCGAGGGCTAATTTCTTTTCCTATGATAAAAACCCTTCTGTTTCGACCGCCAAACCTTTCAGGGGAGCATTTGCAGCCGTTTGGATCCATTTTTTACTGAATTGCCGGAAGTCAGATATTTGATGAAATTGTGACCCCGGGGCTTAGGGATTTTTTCAAAAAAACCATTTTTCTGCCGGTTAAGTTGGCTAGGGCTGATTTCTTTTCCTGTGATAAAAAGCCTCCTGTTTCGACCGCCAAAGCTTTCAGGGGAGCATTTGCAAACGTTTGGCACCATTTTTTTACTGAACTGCCGGAAATCAGATATTTGATGAAATTGTGACCCCGGGGCTTAAGGATTTTTTCAAAAAAACATTTTTCTGCCGGTTAAGTTGTCGAGGGCTGATTTCTTTTCCTGTGATAAAAAGCCGCCTGTTTCGACCGCCAAAGCTTTCAGGGGAGCATTTGCAACCGTTTGGCACTATTTTTGAGTGAATTGCCAAAAGTCAGATATTTGATGAAATTGTGACCCCGGGGCTTAGGGATTTTTTCAAAAAAACTTTTTTCTGCCTATTAAGTTGGCGAGGGCTGATTTCTTTTCCTGTGATAAAAAGCCTCCTGTTTCGACCGCCAAACCTTTCAGGGGAGCATTTGCAAACGTTTGGCACCATTGTTCAGTGAATTGCTGAAAGTCAGATATTTGATGAAATTGTGACTCCGGGGCTTAGGGATTTTTTCAAAAAAACTTTTTTCTGCCGGTTAAGTTGTCGAGGGCTAATTTCTTTTCCTATGATAAAAACCCTTCAGTTTCGACCGCCAAACCTTTCAGGGGAGCATTTGCAGCCGTTTGGATCCATTTTTTACTGAATTGCCGGAAGTCAGATATTTGATGAAATTGTGACCCCGGGGCTTAGGGATTTTTTCAAAAAAACCATTTTTCTGCCGGTTAAGTTGGCTAGGGCTGATTTCTTTTCCTGTGATAAAAAGCCTCCTGTTTCGACCGCCAAACCTTTCAGGGGAGCATTTGCAAAAGTTTGGCACCATTTTTGAGTGAATTGCTGAAAGTCAGATATTTGATGAAATTGTGACCCCGGGGCTTAGGGATTTTTTCAAAAAAACTTTTTTTCTGCCTGCTAAGTTGGCAAGGGCTGGTCCATTTTCCTGTGATTAAAAGCCTCCTGTTTCGACCGCCAAACCTTTCAGGGGAGCATTTGCAAACGTTTGGCACCATTTTTTCTGAATTGCCGGAAATCAGATATTTGATGAAATTTTGACCCCGGGGCTTAGGGATTTTTTCAAAAAAATCTTTTTCTGCCGGTTAAGTTGTCGAGGGCTAATTTCTTTTCCTATGATAAAAACCCTTCTGTTTTGACCGCCAAACCTTTCAGGGGAGCATTTGCAGCCGTTTGGATCCATTTTTTACTAAATTGCCGGAAGTCAGATATTTGATGAAATTGTGACCCCGGGGCTTAGGGATTTTTTCAAAAAAACCATTTTTCTGCCGGTTAAGTTGTCGAGGGCTGATTTCTTTTCCTGTGATAAAAAGCCTCCTGTTTCGACCGCCAAAGCTTTCAGGGGAGCATTTGCAAACGTTTGGCACCATTTTTTACTGAACTGCCGGAAATCAGATATTTGATGAAATTGTGACCCCGGGGCTTAGGGATTTTTTCAAAAAACCATTTTTCTGCCGGTTAAGTTGTCGAGGGCTGATTTCTTTTCCTGTGATAAAAAGCCTCCTGTTTCGACCGCCAAAGCTTTCAGGGGAGCATTTGCAAACGTTTGGCAGCATTTTTGAGTGAATTGCCGAAAGTCAGATATTTGATGAAATTGTGACCCCGGGGCTTAGGGATTTTTTCAAAAAAATCTTTTTCTGCCGGTTAAGTTGTCGAGGGCTAATTTCTTTTCCTATGATAAAAACCCTTCTGTTTCGACCGCCAAACATTTCAGGGGAGCATTTGCAGTCGTTTGGATCCATTTTTTACTGAATTGCCGGAAGTCAGATATTTGATGAAATTGTGACCCCGGGGCTTAGGGATTTTTTCAAAAAAACTTTTTTCTGCCTGTTAAGTTGGCTAGGGCTGATTTCTTTTCCTGTGATTAAAAGCCTCCTGTTTCGACCGCCAAACCTTTCAGGGGAGCATTTGCAAACGTTTGGCACCATTTTTTACTGAATTGCCGGAAATCAGATATTTGATGAAATTGTGACCCCGGGGCTTATGGATTTTTTCAAAAAAACTTTTTTCTGCCTGTTAAGTTGGCTAGGGCTGATTTCTTTTCCTGTGATAAAAAGCCTCCTGTTTCGACCGCCAAACCTTTCAGGGGAGCATTTGCAAACGTTTGGCACCATTTTTGAGTGAATTGCTGAAAGTCAGATATTTGATGAAATTGTGACCCCGGGGCTTAGGGATTTTTTCAAAAAAACTTTTTTCTGCCTGCTAAGTTGGCAAGGGCTGGTCTATTTTCCTGTGATAAAAAGCCTCCTGTTTCGACCGCCAAACCTTTCAGGGGAGCATTTGCAAACGTTTGGCACCATTTTTTACTGAATTGCCGGAAATCAGATATTTGATGAAATTGTGACCCCGGGGATTAGGGATTTTTTCAAAAAAATCTTTTTCTGCCGGTTAAGTTGTCGAGGGCTAATTTCTTTTCCTATGATAAAAACCCTTCTGTTTCGACCGCCGAACCTTTCAGTGGAGCATTTGCAGCCGTTTGGATCCATTTTTTACTGAACTGCCGGAAGTCAGATATTTGATGAAATTGTGACCCCGGGGCGTAGGGATTTTTTCAAAAAAATCTTTTTCTGCCGGTTAAGTTGTCGAGGGCTAATTTCTTTCCCTATGATAAAAACTCTTCTGTTTCGACCGCCAAATCTTTCAGGGGAGCATTTGCAAACGTTTGGCACCATTTTTTACTGAATTGCCGGAAATCAGATATTTGATGAAATTGTGACCCCGGGGCTTAGGGATTTTTTCAAAAAAACTTTTTTCTGCCTGTTAAGTTGACTAGGGCTGATTGCTTTTCCTGTGATAAAAGGCCTCCTGTTTCGACCGCCAAACCTTTCAGGGGAGCATTTGCAAACGTTTGGCACCATTTTTGAGTGAATTGCTGAAAGTCAGATATTTGATGAAATTGTGACCCCGGGGCTTAGGAATTTTTTCAAAAAAACTTTTTTCTGCCTGCTAAGTTGGCAAGGGCTGGTCTATTTTCCTGTGATTAAAAGCCTCCTGTTTCGACCGCCAAACCTTTCAGGGGAGCATTTGCAAACGTTTGGCACCATTTTTTACTGAATTGCCGGAAGTCAGATATTTGATGAAATTGTGACCCCGGGGCTTAGGGATTTTTTCAAAAAAACCTTTTTTTGCTGGTTAAGTTATCGAGGGCTGATTTCTTTTCCTGTGATAAAAAGCCTCCTCTTTTGACCGCCAAAGCTTTCAGGGAAGCATTTGCAACCGTTCGGCAGCATTTTTGAGTGAATTGCAGAAAGTCAGATATTTGATGAAATTGTGACCCCGGGGCTTAAGGATTTTTTCAAAAAAACATTTTTCTGCCGGTTAAGTTGTCGAGGGCTGATTTCTTTTCCTGTGATAAAAAGCCTCCTGTTTCGACCGCCAAAGCTTTCAGAGGAGCATTTGCAAACGTTTGGCACCATTTTTTACTGAATTGCCGGAAATCAGATATTTGATGAAATTGTTACCCCGGGGCTTAGGGATTTTTTCAAAAAAACATTTTTCTGCCTGTTAAGTTGGCGAGGGCTGATTTCTTTTCCTGTGATAAAAAGTCTCCAGTTTCGACCGCCAAACCTTTCAGGGGAGCATTTGCAAACGTTTGGCACCATTTTTGAGTGAATTGCCGAAAGTCAGATTTTTTATGAAATTGTGACCCCGGGGCTTAGGGATTTTTTCAAAAAAACTTTTTTCTTCCGGTTAAGTTGTCGAGGGCTAATTTCTTTTCCTGTGATAAAAAGCCTCCTATTTCGACTGCCAAACCTTTCATGGGAGCATTTGCAAACGTTTGGCACCATTGTTGAGTGAATTGCCGAAAGTCAGATTTTTTATGAAATTGTGACCCCGGGGCTTAGGGATTTTTTCAAAAAAACTTTTTTCTGCCTGTTAAGTTGGCTAGGGCTAGTCTACTTTCCTGTGATTAAAAGCCTCCTGTTTCGACCGCCAAACCTTTCAGGGGAGCATTTGCAAACATTTGGCACCATTTTTTACTGAATTGCCGGAAATCAGATATTTGATGAAATTGTGACCCCGGGGCTTAGGGATTTTTTCAAAAAAACTTTTTTCTGCCTGCTAAGTTGGCAAGGGCTGGTCTATTTTCCTGTGATTAAAAGCCTCCTGTTTCGATCGCCAAAACTTTCAGGGGAGCATTTGCAAACGTTTGGCACCATTTTTTTACTGAATTGCCGGAAATCAGATATTTGATGAAATTGTGACCCCGGGGCTTAGGGATTTTTTCAAAAAAACATTTTTCTGCCGGTTAAGTTGTCGAGGGCAGATTTCTTTTCCTGTGGTAAAAAGCCGCCTGTTTCGACCGCCAAAGCTTTCAGGGGAGCATTTGCAACCGTTTGGCACCATTTTTGAGTGAATTGCCAAAAGTCAGATATTTGATGAAATTGTGACCCCGGGGCTTAAGGATTTTTTCAAAAAAACATTTTTCTGCCGGTTAAGTTGTCGAGGGCAGATTTCTTTTCCTGTGGTAAAAAGCCGCCTGTTTCGACCGCCAAAGCTTTCAGGGGAGCATTTGCAACCGTTTGGCACCATTTTTGAGTGAATTGCCAAAAGTCAGATATTTGATGAAATTGTGACCCCGGGGCTTAGGGATTTTTTCAAAAAAAAATTTTTCTGCCTGTTAAGTTGGCGAGGGCTGATTTCTTTTCGTGTGATAAAAAGCCTCCTGTTTCGACCGCCAAACCTTTCAGGGGAGCTATTGCAAACGTTTGGCACCATTTTTTACTGAATTGCCGGAAATCAGATATTTGATGAAATTGTGACCCCGGGGCTTAGGGATTTTTTCAAAAAAACTTTTTTCTGCCTGTTACGTTGGCGAGGGCTGATTTCTTTTCCTGTGATAAAAAGCCTCCTGTTTCGACCGCCAAACCTTTCAGGGGAGCATTTGCAAACGTTTGGCACCATTTTTGAGTGAATTGCCGAAAGTCAGATATTTGATGAAATTGTGACCCCGGGGCTTAGGGATTTTTTCAAAAAAACTTTTTTCTGCCTGCTAAGTTGGCAAGGGCTGATTTCTTTTCCTGTGATAAAAAGCCTCCTGTTTCGACCGCCAAACCTTTCAGGGGAGCATTTGCAAACGTTTGGCACCATTTTTTTACTGAATTGCCGGAAATCAGATATTTGATGAAATTGTGAACCCGGGGCTTAGGGATTTTTTCAAAAAAATCTTTTTCTGCCGGTTAAGTTGTCGAGGGCTAATTTCTTTCCCTATGATAAAAACTCTTCTGTTTCGACCGCCAAACCTTTCAGGGGAGCATTTGCAAACGTTTGGCACGATTTTTTACTGAATTGCCGGAAATCAGATATTTGATGAAATTGTGACCCCGGGGCTTAGGGATTTTTTCAAAAAAACTTTTTTCTGCCTGTTAAGTTGGCGAGGGCTGATTTCTATTCCTGTGATAAAGAGCCTCCTGTTTCAACCGCCAAACCTTTCAGGGGAGCATTTGCAAACGTTTGGCACCATTTTTGAGTGAATTGCCGAAAGTCAGATATTTGATGAAATTGTGACCCCGGGACTTAGGGATTTTTTCAAAAAAACTTTTTTCTGCCTGCTAAGTTGGCAAGGGCTGATTTCTTCTCCTGTGATAAAAAGCCTCCTGTTTCGACCGCCAAACCTTTCAGGGGAGCATTTGCAAACGTTTGGCACCATTGTTGAGTGAATTGCCGGACATCAGATATTTGATGAAATTGTGACCCCGGGGCTTATGGATTTTTTCAAAAAAACATTTTTCTGCCGGTTAAGTTGTCGAGGGCTAATTTCTTTCCCTATGATAAAAACTCTTCTGTTTCGACCGCCAAACCTTTCAGGGGAGCATTTGCAAACGTTTGGCACGATTTTTTACTGAATTGCCGGAAATTAGATATTTGATGAAATTGTGACCCCGGGGCTTAGGGATTTTTTCAAAAAAACATTTTTCTGCCTGTTAAATTGGCGAGGGCTAATTTCTTTTCCTGTGATAAAAAGCCTCCTATTTCGACCGCCAAACCTTTCAGGGGAGCATTTGCAAACGTTTGGCACCATTTTTGAGTGAATTGCCGAAAGTCAGATATTTGATGAAATTGTGACCCCGGGGCTTAGGGATTTTTTCAAAAAAACTTTTTTCTGCCTGCTAAGTTGGCAAGGGCTGATTTCTTTTCCTGTGATAAAAAGCCTCCTGTTTCAACCGCCAAACCTTTCAGGGGAGCATTTGCAAACGTTTGGCACCATTTTTTTACTGAATTGCCGGAAATCAGATATTTGATGAAATTGTGAACCCGGGGCTTAGGGATTTTTTCAAAAAAATCTTTTTCTGCCGGTTAAGTTGTCGAGGGCTAATTTCTTTCCCTATGATAAAAACCCTTCTGTTTCGACCGCCAAACCTTTCAGGGGAGCATTTGCAAACGTTTGGCACGATTTTTTACTGAATTGCCGGAAATCAGATATTTGATGAAATTGTGACCCCGGGGCTTAGGGATTTTTTCAAAAAAACTTTTTTCTGCCTGTTAAGTTGGCGAGGGCTGATTTCTATTCCTGTGATAAAGAGCCTCCTGTTTCAACCGCCAAACCTTTCAGGGGAGCATTTGCAAACGTTTGGCACCATTTTTGAGTGAATTGCCGAAAGTCAGATATTTGATGAAATTGTGACCCCGGGACTTAGGGATTTTTTCAAAAAAACTTTTTTCTGCCTGCTAAGTTGGCAAGGGCTGATTTCTTCTCCTGTGATAAAAAGCCTCCTGTTTCGACCGCCAAACCTTTCAGGGGAGCATTTGCAAACGTTTGGCACCATTGTTGAGTGAATTGCCGGACATCAGATATTTGATGAAATTGTGACCCCGGGGCTTATGGATTTTTTCAAAAAAACATTTTTCTGCCGGTTAAGTTGTCGAGGGCTAATTTCTTTCCCTATGATAAAAACTCTTCTGTTTCGACCGCCAAACCTTTCAGGGGAGCATTTGCAAACGTTTGGCACGATTTTTTACTGAATTGCCGGAAATTAGATATTTGATGAAATTGTGACCCCGGGGCTTAGGGATTTTTTCAAAAAAACATTTTTCTGCCTGTTAAATTGGCGAGGGCTAATTTCTTTTCCTGTGATAAAAAGCCTCCTATTTCGACCGCCAAACCTTTCAGGGGAGCATTTGCAAACGTTTGGCACCATTTCTGAGTGAATTGCCGAAAGTCAGATTTTTTATGAAATTGTGACCCCGGGGCTTAGGGATTTTTTCAAAAAAACATTTTTCTGCCGGTTAAGTTGTCAAGGGCTAATTTCTATTCCTGTGATAAAAAGCCTCCTGTTTCAACCGCCAAACCTTTCAGGGGAGCATTTGCAAACGTTTGGCACCATTTTTGAGTGAATTGCTGAAAGTCAGATATTTGATGAAATTGTTACCCCGGAGCTTGGGGATTTTTTCAAAAAAACTTTTTTATGCCTGCTAAGTTGGGAAGGGCTGGTCTATTTTCCTGTGATTAAAAGCCTCCTGTTTCGACCGCCAAAACTTTCAGGGGAGCATTTGCAAACGTTTGGCACCATTTTTTACTGAATTGCCGGAAATCAGATATTTGATGAAATTGTGACCCCGGGGCTTAAGGATTTTTTGAAAAAAACATTTTTCTGCCGGTTAAGTTATCGAGGGCTGATTTCTTTTCCTGTGATAAAAAGCCTCCTGTTTCGACCGCCAAAGCTTTCAGGGGAGCATTTGCAAACGTTTGGCACCATTTTTTACTGAATTGCCGGAAATCAGATATTTGATGAAATTGTGACCCCGGGGCTTAGGGATTTTTTCAAAAAAACATTTTTCTGCCGGTTAAGTTATCGAGGGCTGATTTCTTTTCCTATGATAAAAACCCTTCTGTTTCGACCGCCAAACCTTTCAGGGGAGCATTTGCAGCCGTTTGGATCCATATTTTACTGAATTGCCGGAAGTCAGATATTTGATGAAATTGTGACCCCGGGGCTTAGGGATTTTTTCAAAAAAACATTTTTCTGCCGGTTAAGTTATCGAGAGCTGATTTCTTTTCTTGTGATAAAAAGCCTCCTGTTTCGACCGCCAAAGCTTTCAGGGGAGCATTTGCAACCGTTTGGCACCATTTTTGAGTGAATTGCCGAAAGTCAGATATTTGATGAAATTGTGACCCCGGGGCTTAAGGATTTTTTCAAAAAAACATTTTTCTGCCGGTTAAGTTGTCGAGGGCAGATTTCTTTTCCTGTGGTAAAAAGCCGCCTGTTTCGACCCCCAAAGCTTTCAGGGGAGCATTTGCAACCGTTTGGCACCATTTTTGAGTGAATTGCCAAAAGTCAGATATTTGATGAAATTGTGACCCCGGGGCTTAAGGATTTTTTCAAAAAAACATTTTTCTGCCGGTTAAGTTGTCGAGGGCAGATTTCTTTTCCTGTGGTAAAAAGCCGCCTGTTTCGACCGCCAAAGCTTTCAGGGGAGCATTTGCAACCGTTTGGCACCATTTTTGAGTGAATTGCCAAAAGTCAGATATTTGATGAAATTGTGACCCCGGGGCTTAGGGATTTTTTCAAAAAAACTTTTTTCTGCCTGCTAAGTTGGCAAGGGCTGATTTCTTTTCCTGTGATAAAAAGCCTCCTGTTTCAACCGCCAAACCTTTCAGGGGAGCATTTGCAAACGTTTGGCACCATTTTTTTACTGAATTGCCGGAAATCAGATATTTGATGAAATTGTGAACCCGGGGCTTAGGGATTTTTTCAAAAAAATCTTTTTCTGCCGGTTAAGTTGTCGAGGGCTAATTTCTTTCCCTATGATAAAAACCCTTCTGTTTCGACCGCCAAACCTTTCAGGGGAGCATTTGCAAACGTTTGGCACGATTTTTTACTGAATTGCCAGAAATCAGATATTTGATGAAATTGTGACCCCGGGGCTTAGGGATTTTTTCAAAAAAACTTTTTTCTGCCTGTTAAGTTGGCGAGGGCTGATTTCTATTCCTGTGATAAAGAGCCTCCTGTTTCAACCGCCAAACCTTTCAGGGGAGCATTTGCAAACGTTTGGCACCATTTTTGAGTGAATTGCCGAAAGTCAGATATTTGATGAAATTGTGACCCCGGGACTTAGGGATTTTTTCAAAAAAACTTTTTTCTGCCTGCTAAGTTGGCAAGGGCTGATTTCTTCTCCTGTGATAAAAAGCCTCCTGTTTCGACCGCCAAACCTTTCAGGGGAGCATTTGCAAACGTTTGGCACCATTGTTGAGTGAATTGCCGGACATCAGATATTTGATGAAATTGTGACCCCGGGGCTTATGGATTTTTTCAAAAAAACATTTTTCTGCCGGTTAAGTTGTCGAGGGCTAATTTCTTTCCCTATGATAAAAACTCTTCTGTTTCGACCGCCAAACCTTTCAGGGGAGCATTTGCAAACGTTTGGCACGATTTTTTACTGAATTGCCGGAAATTAGATATTTGATGAAATTGTGACCCCGGGGCTTAGGGATTTTTTCAAAAAAACATTTTTCTGCCTGTTAAATTGGCGAGGGCTAATTTCTTTTCCTGTGATAAAAAGCCTCCTATTTCGACCGCCAAACCTTTCAGGGGAGCATTTGCAAACGTTTGGCACCATTTCTGAGTGAATTGCCGAAAGTCAGATTTTTTATGAAATTGTGACCCCGGGGCTTAGGGATTTTTTCAAAAAAACATTTTTCTGCCGGTTAAGTTGTCAAGGGCTAATTTCTATTCCTGTGATAAAAAGCCTCCTGTTTCAACCGCCAAACCTTTCAGGGGAGCATTTGCAAACGTTTGGCACCATTTTTGAGTGAATTGCTGAAAGTCAGATATTTGATGAAATTGTTACCCCGGAGCTTGGGGATTTTTTCAAAAAAACTTTTTTATGCCTGCTAAGTTGGGAAGGGCTGGTCTATTTTCCTGTGATTAAAAGCCTCCTGTTTCGACCGCCAAAACTTTCAGGGGAGCATTTGCAAACGTTTGGCACCATTTTTTACTGAATTGCCGGAAATCAGATATTTGATGAAATTGTGACCCCGGGGCTTAAGGATTTTTTGAAAAAAACATTTTTCTGCCGGTTAAGTTATCGAGGGCTGATTTCTTTTCCTGTGATAAAAAGCCTCCTGTTTCGACCGCCAAAGCTTTCAGGGGAGCATTTGCAAACGTTTGGCACCATTTTTTACTGAATTGCCGGAAATCAGATATTTGATGAAATTGTGACCCCGGGGCTTAGGGATTTTTTCAAAAAAACATTTTTCTGCCGGTTAAGTTATCGAGGGCTGATTTCTTTTCCTATGATAAAAACCCTTCTGTTTCGACCGCCAAACCTTTCAGGGGAGCATTTGCAGCCGTTTGGATCCATATTTTACTGAATTGCCGGAAGTCAGATATTTGATGAAATTGTGACCCCGGGGCTTAGGGATTTTTTCAAAAAAACATTTTTCTGCCGGTTAAGTTATCGAGAGCTGATTTCTTTTCTTGTGATAAAAAGCCTCCTGTTTCGACCGCCAAAGCTTTCAGGGGAGCATTTGCAACCGTTTGGCACCATTTTTGAGTGAATTGCCGAAAGTCAGATATTTGATGAAATTGTGACCCCGGGGCTTAAGGATTTTTTCAAAAAAACATTTTTCTGCCGGTTAAGTTGTCGAGGGCAGATTTCTTTTCCTGTGGTAAAAAGCCGCCTGTTTCGACCGCCAAAGCTTTCAGGGGAGCATTTGCAACCGTTTGGCACCATTTTTGAGTGAATTGCCAAAAGTCAGATATTTGATGAAATTGTGACCCCGGGGCTTAAGGATTTTTTCAAAAAAACATTTTTCTGCCGGTTAAGTTGTCGAGGGCAGATTTCTTTTCCTGTGGTACAAAGCCGCCTGTTTCGACCGCCAAAGCTTTCAGGGGAGCATTTGCAACCGTTTGGCACCATTTTTGAGTGAATTGCCAAAAGTCAGATATTTGATGAAATTGTGACCCCGGGGCTTAGGGATTTTTTCAAAAAAACATTTTTCTGCCTGTTAAGTTGGCGAGGGCTGATTTCTTTTCGTGTGATAAAAAGCCTCCTGTTTCGACCGCCAAACCTTTCAGGGGAGCTATTGCAAACGTTTGGCACCATTTTTTACTGAATTGCCGGAAATCAGATATTTGATGAAATTGTGACCCCGGGGCTTAGGGATTTTTTCAAAAAAACTTTTTTCTGCCTGTTACGTTGGCGAGGGCTGATTTCTTTTCCTGTGATAAAAAGCCTCCTGTTTCGACCGCCAAACCTTTCAGGGGAGCATTTGCAAACGTTTGGCACCATTTTTGAGTGAATTGCCGAAAGTCAGATATTTGATGAAATTGTGACCCCGGGGCTTAGGGATTTTTTCAAAAAAACTTTTTTCTGCCTGCTAAGTTGGCAAGGGCTGATTTCTTTTCCTGTGATAAAAAGCCTCCTGTTTCGACCGCCAAACCTTTCAGGGGAGCATTTCCAAACGTTTGGCACCATTTTTGAGTGAATTGCCGAAAGTCAGATATTTGATGAAATTGTGACCCCGGGGCTCAGGGATTTTTTCAAAAAAACTTTTTTCTGCCTGCTAAGTTGGCAAGGGCTGATTTCTTTTCCTGTGATAAAAAGCCTCCTGTTTCGACCGCCAAACCTTTCAGGGGAGCATTTGCAAACGTTTGGCACCATTTTTTTACTGAATTGCCGGAAATCAGATATTTGATGAAATTGTGAACCCGGGGCTTAGGGATTTTTTCAAAAAAATCTTTTTCTGCCGGTTAAGTTGTCGAGGGCTAATTTCTTTCCCTATGATAAAAACTCTTCTGTTTCGACCGCCAAACCTTTCAGGGGAGCATTTGCAAACGTTTGGCACGATTTTTTACTGAATTGCCGGAAATCAGATATTTGATGAAATTGTGACCCCGGGGCTTAGGGATTTTTTCAAAAAAACTTTTTTCTGCCTGTTAAGTTGGCGAGGGCTGATTTCTATTCCTGTGATAAAGAGCCTCCTGTTTCAACCGCCAAACCTTTCAGGGGAGCATTTGCAAACGTTTGGCATCATTTTTGAGTGAATTGCTGAAAGTCAGATATTTGATGAAATTGTTACCCCGGGGCTTAGGGATTTTTTCAAAAAAACTTTTTTCTGCCTGCTAAGTTGGCAAGGGCTGGTCTATTTTCCTGTGATTAAAAGCCTCCTGTTTCGACCGCCAAAACTTTCAGCGGAGCATTTGCAAACGTTTGGCACCATTTTTTTACTGAATTTCCGGAAATCAGATATTTGATTAAATTGTGACCCCGGGGCTTAGGGATTTTTTCAAAAAAACTTTTTTCTGCCTGTTACGTTGGCGAGGGCTGATTTCTTTTCCTGTGATAAAAAGCCTCCTGTTTCGACCGCCAAAGCTTTCAGGGGAGCATTTGCAACCGTTTGGCACCATTTTTGAGTGAATTGCCGAAAGTCAGATATTTGATGAAATTGTGACCCCGGGGCTTAGGGATTTTTTCAAAAAAACTTTTTTCTGTCTGCTAAGTTGGCAAGGGCTGGTCTATTTTCCTGTGATTAAAAGCCTTATGTTTCGACCGCCAAACCTTTCAGGGGAGCATTTGCAAACGTTTGGCACCATTTTTTACTGAATTGCCGGAAATCAGATATTTCATGAAATTGTGACCCCGGGGCTTAGGGATTTTTTCAAAAAAATCTATTTCTGCCGGTTAAGTTGTCAAGGGCTAATATCTTTTCCTATGATAAAAACCCTTCTGTTTCGACCGCCAAACCTTTCAGGGGAGCATTTGCAGCCGTTTGGATCCATTTTTTACTGAATTGCCGGAAATCAGATATTTGATGAAATTGTGACCCCGGGGCTTAGGGATTTTTTCAAAAAAACTTTTTTCTGCCTGTTAAGTTGGTGAGGGCTGATTTCTTTTCCTGTGATAAAAAGCCTCCTGTTTCGACCGCCAAACCTTTCAGGGGAGCATTTGCAAACATTTGGCACCATTTTTGAGTGAATTGCCGAAAGTCAGATTTTTTATGAAATTGTGACCCCGGGGCTTAGGGATTTTTTCAAAAAAACTTTTTTCTGCCGGTTAAGTTGTCGAGGGCTAATTTCTTTTCCTGTGATAAAAAGCCTCCTGTTTCGACCGCCAAAGCTTTCAGGGGAGCATTTGCAAACGTTTGGCACCATTTTTTACTGAATTGCCGAAAGTCAGATATTTGATGAAATTGTGACCCCGGGGCTTAGGGATTTTTTCAGAAAAACTTTTCTCTGCCGGTTAAGTTGTCGAGGGCTAATTTCTTTTCCTGTGATAAAAAGCCTCCTGTTTCGACCACTAAACCTTTCAGGGGAGCATTTGCAAACGTTTGGCACCATTTTTGAGTGAATTGCCGAAAGTCAGATTTTTTATGAAATTGTGACCCCGGGGCTTAGGGATTTTTTCAAAAAAACAATTTTCTTCCGGTTAAGTTGACGAGGGCTAATTTCTATTCCTGTGATAAAAAGCCTCCTGTTTCAACCGCCAAACCTTTCACGGGAGCATTTCCAAACGTTTGGCACCATTTTTGAGTGAATTGCTGAAAGTCAGATATTTGATGAAATTGTTACCCCGGGGCTTAGGGATTTTTTCAAAAAAAACTTTTTTCTGCCTGCTAGGTTGGCAAGGGCTGGTCTATTTTCCTGTGATTAAAAGCCTCCTGTTTCGACCGCCAAAACTTTCAGGGGAGCATTTGCAAACGTTTGGCACCATTTTTTTACTGAATTGCCGGAAATCAGATATTTTATGAAATTGTGACCCCGGGGCTTAGGGATTTTTTCAAAAAAACATTTTTCTGCCGGTTAAGTTATCGAGGGCTGATTTCTTTTCCTGTGATAAAAAGCCTGCTGTTTCGACCGCCAAAGCTTTCAGGGGAGCATTTGCAAACGTTTGGCAGCATTTTTGAGTGAATTGCCGAAAGTCAGATATTTGATGAAATTGTGACCCCGGGGCTTAAGGATTTTTTCAAAAAAACATTTTTCTGCCGGTTAAGTTGTCGAGGGCTGATTTCTTTTCCTGTGATAAAAAGCCGCCTGTTTCGAACGCCAAAGCTTTCAGGGGAGCATTTGCAACCGTTTGGCACCATTTTTGAGTGAATTGCCGAAAGTCAGATATTTGATGAAATTGTGACCCCGGGGCTTAGGGATTTTTTCAAAAAAACTTTTTACTGCCTGTTAAGTTGGCTAGGGCTGATTTCTTTTCCTGTGATAAAAAGCCTCCTGTTTCGACCGCCAAACCTTTCAGGGGAGCATTTGCAAACGTTTGGCACCATTTTTGAGTGAATTGCTGAAAGTCAGATATTTGATGAAATTGTGACCCCGGGGCTTAGGGATTTTTTCAAAAAAACTTTTTTCTGCCTGCTAAGTTGGCAAGGGCTGGTCTATTTTCCTGTGATTAAAAGCCTTATGTTTCGACCGCCAAACCTTTCAGGGGAGCATTTGCAAACGTTTGGCACCATTTTTTACTGAATTGCCGGAAATCAGATATTTCATGAAATTGTGACCCCGGGGCTTAGGGATTTTTTCAAAAAAACTTTTTTCTGCCTGTCAAGTTGGCGAGGGCTGATTTCTTTTCCTGTGATAAAAAGCCTCCTGTTTCGAACGCCAAACCTTTCAGGGGAGCATTTGCAAACGTTTGGCACCATTTTTGAGTGAATTGCCGAAAGTCAGATTTTTTATGAAATTGTGACCCCGGGGCTTAAGCATTTTTTCAGAAAAACTTTTTTCTGCCGGTTAAGTTGTCGAGCGCTAATTTCTTTTCCTTTGATAAAAAGCCTCCTATTTCGACCGCCAAACCTTTCAGGGGAGCATTTGCAAACGTTTGGCACCATTGTTGAGTGAATTGCCGAAAGTCAGATTTTTAATGAAATTGTGACCCCGGGGCTTAAGCATTTTTTCAGAAAAACTTTTTTCTGCCGGTTAAGTTGTCGAGGGCTGATTTCTTTTCCTGTGATAAAAAGCCTCCTGTTTCGACCGCCAAACCTTACAGGGGAGCATTTGCAAACGTTTGGCACCATTTTTGAGTGAATTGCCGAAAGTCAGATTTTTTATGAAATTGTGACCCCGGGGCTTAGGGATTTTTTCAAAAAGACATTTTTCTGCCGGTTAAGTTATCGAGGGCTAATTTCTATTCCTGTGATTAAAAAACCTCCGGTTTCTACCGCCAAAGCTTTCAGGGGAACATTTGCAAACGTTTGGCACCATTTTTGAGTGAATTGCCGAAAGTCAGATATTTGATGAAATTGTGACCCCGGGGCTTAGGGATTTTTTCAAAAAAATCTTTTTCTGCCGGTTAAGTTGTCGAGGGCTAATTTTTTTTCCTATGATAAAAACCCTTCTGTTTCGACCGCCAAACCTTTCAGGGGAGCATTTGCAGCCATTTGGATCCATTTTTGAGTGAATTGCTGAAAGTCAGATATTTGATGAAATTGTGACCCCGGGGCTTAGGGATTTTTTCAAAAAAACTTTATTCTGCCTGCTAAGTTGGCAAGGGCTGGTCTATTTTCCTGTGATTAAAAGCCTCCTGTTT
The DNA here is from genome assembly GCF_965153285.1 of Podarcis tiliguerta. Taxonomy (NCBI): domain Eukaryota; kingdom Metazoa; phylum Chordata; class Lepidosauria; order Squamata; family Lacertidae; genus Podarcis; species Podarcis tiliguerta. The sequence goes on along the minus strand of NC_139538.1, from coordinate 82,383,974 downwards.
CGACCGCCAAACCTTTCAGGGGAGCATTTGCAAACGTTTGGCACCATTTTTTACTGAATTGCCGGAAATCAGATATTTGATGAAATTGTGACCCCGGGGCTTAGGGATTTTTTCAAAAAAATCTTTTTCTGCCGGTTAAGTTGTCGAGGGCTAATTTCTTTTCCTATGATAAAAACCCTTCTGTTTTGACCGCCAAACCTTTCAGGGGAGCATTTGCAGCCGTTTGGATCCATTTTTTACTGAATTGCCGGAAGTCAGATATTTGATGAAATTGTGACCCCGGGGCTTAGGGATTTTTTCAAAAAAACATTTTTCTGCCGGTTAAGTTGTCGAGGGCTGATTTCTTTTCCTGTGATAAAAAGCCGCCTGTTTCGACCGCCAAAGCTTTCACGGGAGCATTTGCAACCGTTTGACACCATTTTTGAGTGAATTGCCAAAAGTCAGATATTTGATGAAATTGTGACCCCGGGGCTTAGGGATTTTTTCAAAAAAACATTTTTCTGCCGGTTAAGTTATCGAGGGCTGATTTCTTTTCCTGTGATAAAAAGCCTCCTGTTTCGACCGCCAAACCTTTCAGGGGAGCATTTGCAAACGTTTCGCACCATTTTTTACTGAATTGCCGAAAGTCAGATATTTGATGAAATTGTGACCCCGGGGCTTAGGTATTTTTTCAAAATAACATTTTTCTGCCTGTTAAGTTGGCGAGGGCTGATTTCTTTTCCTGTGATAAAAAGCCTCCAGTTTCGACCGCCAAACCTTTCAGGGAAGCATTTGCAAACGTTTGACAGCATTTTTTACTGAATTGCCGGAAATCAGATATTTGATGGAATTGTGACCCCGGGGCTTAGGGATTTTTTCAAAAAAACTTTTTTCTGCCTGTTAAGTTGGCGAGGGCTGATTTCCTTTCCTGTGATAAAAAGCCTCCTGTTTCGACCGCCAAACCTTTCAGGGGAGCATTTGCAAACGTTTGGCACCATTGTTGAGTGAATTGCCGAAAGTCAGATATTTGATGAAATTGTGACCCCGGGGCTTAGGGATTTTTTCAAAAAAACATTTTTCTGCCGGTTACGTTATCGAGGGCTGATTTCTTTTCCTGTGATAAAAAGCCACCTGTTTCGACCGCCAAACCTTTCAGGGGAGCATTTGCAAACGTTTGGCACCATTTTTGAGTGAATTGCTGAAAGTCAGATATTTGATGAAATTGTGACCCCGGGGCTTATGGATTTTTTCAAAAAAACTTTTTTCTGCCTGCTAAGTTGGCAAGGGCTGGTCTATTTTCCTGTGATTAAAAGCCTCCTGTTTCGACCGCCAAACCTTTCAGGGGAGCATTTGCAAACGTTTGGCACCATTTTTTACTGAATTGCCGGAAATCAGATATTTGATGAAATTGTGACCCCGGGGCTTAGGGATTTTTTCAAAAAAATCTTTTTCTGCCGGTTAAGTTGTCGAGGGCTAATTTCTTTTCCTATGATAAAAACCCTTCTGTTTTGACCGCCAAACCTTTCAGGGGAGCATTTGCAGCCGTTTGGATCCATTTTTTACTGAATTGCCGGAAGTCAGATATTTGATGAAATTGTGACCCCGGGGCTTAGGGATTTTTTCAAAAAAACATTTTTCTGCCGGTTAAGTTATCGAGGGCTGATTTCTTTTCCTGTGATAAAAAGCCTCCTGTTTCGACCGCCAAAGCTTTCAGGGGAGCATTTGCAAACGTTTGGCACCATTTTTGAGTGAATTGCCGAAAGTCAGATATTTGATGAAATTGTGACCCCGGTGCTTAAGGATTTTTTCAAAAAAACATTTTTCTGCCGGTTAAGTTGTCGAGGGCTGATTTCTTTTCCTGTGATAAAAAGCCGCCTGTTTCAACCGCCAAAGCTTTCACGGGAGCATTTGCAACCGTTTGGCACCATTTTTGAGTGAATTGCCAAAAGTCAGATATTTGATGAAATTGTGACCCTGGGGCTTAGGGATTTTTTCAAAAAAACATTTTTCTGCCGGTTAAGTTATCGAGGGCTGATTTCTTTTCCTGTGATAAAAAGCCTCCTGTTTCGACCGCCAAACCTTTCAGGGGAGCATTTGCAAACGTTTCGCACCATTTTTTACTGAATTGCCGAAAGTCAGATATTTGATGAAATTGTGACCCCGGGGCTTAGGTATTTTTTCAAAATAACATTTTTCTGCCTGTTAAGTTGGCGAGGGCTGATTTCTTTTCCTGTGATAAAAAGCCTCCAGTTTCGACCGCCAAACCTTTCAGGGAAGCATTTGCAAACGTTTGACAGCATTTTTTACTGAATTGCCGGAAATCAGATATTTGATGGAATTGTGACCCCGGGGCTTAGGGATTTTTTCAAAAAAACTTTTTTCTGCCTGTTAAGTTGGCGAGGGCTGATTTCCTTTCCTGTGATAAAAAGCCTCCTGTATCGACCGCCAAACCTTTCAGGGGAGCATTTGCAAACGTTTGGCACCATTGTTGAGTGAATTGCCGAAAGTCAGATATTTGATGGAATTGTGACCCCGGGGCTTAGGGATTTTTTCAAAAAAACTTTTTTCTGCCTGCTAAGTTGGCAAGGGCTGGTCTATTTTCCTATGATTAAAAGCCTCCTGTTTCGACCGCCAAACCTTTCAGGGGAGCATTTGCAAACGTTTGGCACCATTTTTTACTGAATTGCCGGAAATCAGATATTTGATGAAATTGTGACCCCGGGGCTTAGGGATTTTTTCCAAAAAATCTTTTTCTACCGGTTAAGTTGTCGAGGGCTAATTTCTTTTCCTATGATAAAAACCCTTCTGTTTCGACCGCCAAACCTTTCAGGGGAGCATTTGCAGCCGTTTGGATCCATTTTTTACTGAATGGCCGGAAGTCAGATATTTGATGAAATTGTGAGTCCGGGGCTTAGGGATTTTTTCAAAAAAACATTTTTCTGCCGGTTAAGTTATCGAGGGCTGATTTCTTTTCCTGTGATAAAAAGCCTCCTGTTTCGACCGCCAAAGCTTTCAGGGGAGCATTTGCAACCGTTTGGCACCATTTTTGAGTGAATTGCCGAAAGTCAGATATTTGATGAAATTGTGACCCCGGGGCTTAGGGATTTTTTCAAAAAAATCTTTTTCTGCCGGTTAAGTTGTCGAGGGCTAATTTCTTTTCCTATGATAAAAACCCTTCTGTTTCGACCGCCAAACCTTTCAGGGGAGCATTTGCAGCCGTTTGGATCCATTTTTTACTGAATTGCCGGAAGTCAGATATTTGATGAAATTGTGAGCCCGGGGCTTAGGGATTTTTTCAAAAAAACATTTTTCTGCCGGTTAAGTTATCGAGGGCTGATTTCTTTTCCTGTGATAAAAAGCCTCCTGTTTCGACCGCCAAACCTGTCAGGGGAGCATTTGCAAACGTTTCGCACCATTTTTTACTGAATTGCCGAAAGTCAGATATTTGATGAAATTGTGACCCCGGGGCTTAGGTATTTTTTCAAAAAAACATTTTTCTGCCTGTTAAGTTGGCGAGGGCTGATTTCTTTTCCTGTGATAAAAAGCCTCCAGTTTCGACCGCCAAACCTTTCAGGGAAGCATTTGCAAACGTTTGACAGCATTTTTTACTGAATTGCCGGAAATCAGATATTTGATGGAATTGTGACCCCGGGGCTTAGGGATTTTTTCAAAAAAACTTTTTTCTGCCTGTTAAGTTGGCGAGGGCTGATTTCTTTTCCTGTGATAAAAAGCCTCCTGTTTCGACCGCCAAACCTTTTAGGGGAGCATTTGCAAACGTTTGGCACCATTTTTGAGTTAATTGCCGAAAGTCACATTTTTTATGAAATTGTGACCCCGGGGCTTAAGGATTTTTTCAGAAAAACTTTTTTCTGCCGGTAAAGTTGTCGAGGGCTAATTTCTTTTCCTGTGATAAAAAGCCTCCTGTTTCGACCGCCAAACCTTTCAGGGGAGCATTTGCAAACGTTTGGCACCATTGTTGAGTGAATTGCCGAAAGTCAGATATTTGATGAAATTGTGACCCCGGGGCTTAGGGATTTTTTCAAAAAAACTTTTTTCTGCCTGCTAAGTTGGCAAGGGCTGGTCTATTTTCCTGTGATTAAAAGCCTCCTGTTTCGACCGCCAAACCTTTCAGGGGAGCATTTGCAAACGTTTGGCACCATTTTTTACTGAATTGCCGGAAATCAGATATTTGATGAAATTGTGACCCCGGGGCTTAGGGATTTTTTCAAAAAAACATTTTTCTGCCGGTTAAGTTATCGAGGGCTGATTTCTTTTCCTGTGATAAAAAGCCTCCTGTTTCGACCGCCAAACCTTTCAGGGGAGCATTTGCAAACGTTTGGCACCATTGTTGAGTGAATTGCCGAAAGTCAGATATTTGATGAAATTGTGACCCCGGGGCTTAGGGATTTTTTCAAAAAAACTTTTTTCTGCCTGTTAAGTTGGCTTGGGCTGATTTCTTTTCCTGTGATAAAAAGCCACCTGTTTCGACCGCCAAACCTTTCAGGGGAGCATTTGCAAACGTTTGGCAGCATTTTTGAGTGAATTGCTGAAAGTCAGATATTTGATGAAATTGTGACCCCGGGGCTTAGGGATTTTTTCAAAAAAACTTTTTTCTGCCTGCTAAGTTGGCAAGGGCTGGTCTATTTTCCTGTGATTAAAAGCCTCCTGTTTCGACCGCCAAACCTTTCAGGGGAGCATTTGCAAACGTTTGGCACCATTTTTTCCTGAATTGCCGGAAATCAGATATTTGATGAAATTGTGACCCCGGGGCTTAGGGATTTTTTCAAAAAAATCTTTTTCTGCCGGTTAAGTTGTCGAGGGCTGATTTGTTCCCCTGTGATAAGAAGCCTTCTACTTCGACCGCCAAACCTCTCAGGGGAGCATTTCCAACCGTTTGGAACCATTTTTGAGTGAATTGCCAAAAGTCAGACTTTTGATGAAATTCTGACCCCGGGGCTTGGGGATTTTTTCAAAAAAATCTTTTTCTGCCGGTTAAGTTGTCGAGGGCTGATTTCTTTTCCTGTGATAAAAAGCCTCCTGTTTCGACCGCCAAAGCTTTCAGGGGAGCATTTGCAACCGTTTGGCACCATTTTTGAGTGAATTGCCGAAAGTCAGATATTTGATGAAATTGTGACCCCGGAGCTTAAGGATTTTTTCAAAAAAACATTTTTCTGCCGGTTAAGTTGTCGAGGGCTGATTTCTTTTCCTGTGATAAAAAGCCGCCTGTTTCGACCGCCAAAGCTTTCACGGGAGCATTTGCAACCGTTTGGCACCATTTTTGAGTGAATTGCCAAAACTCAGATATTTGATGAAATTGTGACCCCGGGGCTTAGGGATTTTTTCAAAAAAACATTTTTCTGCCGGTTAAGTTATCGAGGGCTGATTTCTTTCCCTGTGATAAAAAGCCTCCTGCTTCGACCGCCAAAGCTTTCAGGGGAGCATTTGCAAACGTTTGGCACCATTTTTGAGTTAATTGCCGAAAGTCACATTTTTTATGAAATTGTGACCCCGGGGCTTAAGGATTTTTTCAGAAAAACTTTTTTCTGCCGGTAAAGTTGTCGAGGGCTAATTTCTTTTCCTGTGATAAAAAGCCTCCTGTTTCGACCGCCAAACCTTTCAGGGGAGCATTTGCAAACGTTTGGCACCATTGTTGAGTGAATTGCCGAAAGTCAGATATTTGATGAAATTGTGACCCCGGGGCATAAGGATTTTTTCAGAAAAACTTTTTTCTGCCGGTTAAGTTATCGAGGGCTGATTTCTTTTCCTGTGATAAAACGCCTCCTGTTTCGACCGCCAAACCTTTCAGGGGAGCATTTGCAAACGTTTGGCACCATTTTTTACTGAATTGCCGGAAATCAGATATTTGATGAAATTGTGACCCCGGGGCTTAGGGATTTTTTCAAAAAAATCTTTTTCTGCCGGTTAAGTTGGCGAGGGCTGATTTCTTTTCCTGTGATAAAAAGCCTCCTGTTTCGACCGCCAAACCTTTCAGGGGAGCATTTGCAAACGTTTGGAACTATTTTTGAGTGAATTGCCGAAAGTAAGATTTTTTATGAAATTGTGACCCCGGGGCTTAAGGATTTTTTCAGAAAAACTTTTTTCTTCGGGTTAAGTTGTCGAGGGCTGATTTCTTTTCCTGTGATAAAAAGCCTCCTGTTTCGACCGCCAAACCTTTCAGGGGAGCATTTGCAAACGTTTGGCACCATTGTTGAGTGAATTGCCGAAAGTCAGATATTTGATGAAATTGTGACCCCGGGGCTTAGGGATTTTTTCAAAAAAACTTTTTTCTGCCTGTTAAGTTGGCTTGGGCTGATTTCTTTTCCTGTGATAAAAAGCCACCTGTTTCGACCGCCAAACCTTTCAGGGGAGCATTTGCAAACGTTTGGCAGCATTTTTGAGTGAATTGCTGAAAGTCAGATATTTGATGAAATTGTGACCCCGGGGCTTAGGGATTTTTTCAAAAAAACTTTTTTCTGCCTGCTAAGTTGGCAAGGGCTGGTCTATTTTCCTGTGATTAAAAGCCTCCTGTTTCGACCGCCAAACCTTTCAGGGGAGCATTTGCAAACGTTTGGCACCATTTTTTCCTGAATTGCCGGAAATCAGATATTTGATGAAATTGTGACCCCGGGGCTTAGGGATTTTTTCAAAAAAATCTTTTTCTGCCGGTTAAGTTGTCGAGGGCTAATTTCTTTTCCTATGATAAAAACCCTTCTGTTTCGACCGCCAAACCTTTCAGGGGAGGATTTGCAGCCGTTTGGATCCATTTTTTACTGAATTGCCGGAAGTCAGATATTTGATGAAATTGTGAGCCCGGGGCTTAGGGATTTTTTCAAAAAAACATTTTTCTGCCGGTTAAGTTATCGAGGGCTGATTTCTTTTCCTGTGATAAAAAGCCTCCTGTTTCGACCGCCAAAGCTTTCAGGGGAGCATTTGCAACCGTTTGGCACCATTTTTGAGTGAATTGCCGAAAGTCAGATATTTGATGAAATTGTGACCCCGGAGCTTAAGGATTTTTTCAAAAAAACATTTTTCTGCCGGTTAAGTTGTCGAGGGCTGATTTCTTTTCCTGTGATAAAAAGCCGCCTGTTTCGACCGCCAAAGCTTTCACGGGAGCATTTGCAACCGTTTGGCACCATTTTTGAGTGAATTGCCAAAACTCAGATATTTGATGAAATTGTGAGCCCGGGGCTTAGGGATTTTTTCAAAAAAACATTTTTCTGCCTGTTAAGTTGGCGAGGGCTGATTTCTTTTCCTGTGATAAAAAGCCTCCAGTTTCGACCGCCAAACCTTTCAGGGAAGCATTTGCAAACGTTTGACAGCATTTTTTACTGAATTGCCGGAAATCAGATATTTGATGGAATTGTGACCCCGGGGCTTAGGGATTTTTTCAAAAAAACTTTTTTCTGCCTGTTAAGTTGGCGAGGGCTGATTTCTTTTCCTGTGATAAAAAGCCTCCTGTTTCGACCGCCAAACCTTTTAGGGGAGCATTTGCAAACGTTTGGCACCATTTTTGAGTTAATTGCTGAAAGTCACATTTTTTATGAAATTGTGACCCCGGGGCTTAAGGATTTTTTCAGAAAAACTTTTTTCTGCCGGTAAAGTTGTCGAGGGCTAATTTCTTTTCCTGTGATAAAAAGCCTCCTGTTTCGACCGCCAAACCTTTCAGGGGAGCATTTGCAAACGTTTGGCACCATTGTTGAGTGAATTGCCGAAAGTCAGATATTTGATGAAATTGTGACCCCGGGGCTTCAGGATTTTTTCAGAAAAACTTTTTTCTGCCGGTTAAGTTATCGAGGGCTGATTTCTTTTCCTGTGATAAAAAGCCTCCTGTTTCGACCGCCAAACCTTTCAGGGGAGCATTTGCAAACGTTTGGCACCATTTTTTACTGAATTGCCGGAAATCAGATATTTGATGAAATTGTGACCCCGGGGCTTAGGGATTTTTTCAAAAAAATCTTTTTCTGCCGGTTAAGTTGGCGAGGTTTGATTTCTTTTCCTGTGATAAAAAGCCTCCTGTTTCGACCGCCAAACCTTTCAGGGGAGCATTTGCAAACGTTTGGAACTATTTTTGAGTGAATTGCCGAAAGTCAGATTTTTTATGAAATTGTGACCCCGGGGCTTAAGGATTTTTTCAGAAAAACTTTTTTCTTCCGGTTAAGTTGTCGAGGGCTAATTTCTTTTCCTGTGATAAAAAGCCTCCTGTTTCGACCGCCAAACCTTTCAGGGGAGCATTTGCAAACGTTTCGCACCATTTTTTACTGAATTGCCAGAAGTCAGATATTTGATGAAATTGTGACCCCGGGGCTTAGGGATTTTTTGAAAAAAACTTTTTTCTGCCTGTTAAGTTGGCGAGGGCTGATTTCTTTTCCTGTGATAAAAAGCCTCCTGTTTCGACCGCCAAACCTTTTAGGGGAGCATTTGCAAACGTTTCGCACCATTTTTGAGTGAATTGCTGAAAGTCAGATTTTTGATGAAATTGTTACCCCGGGGCTTAGGGATTTTTTCAAAAAAACTTTTTTCTGCCTGCTAAGTTGTCGAGGGCTAATTTCTTTTCCTGTGATAAAAAGCCTCCTGTTTCGACCGCCAAACCTTTCAGGGGAGCATTTGCAAACGTTTGGCACTATTGTTGAGTGAATTGCCGAAAGTCAGATATTTGATGAAATTGTGACCCCGGGGCTTAAGGATTTTTTCAGAAAAACTTTTGTCTGCCGGTTAAGTTATCGAGGGCTGATTTCTTTTCCTGTGATAAAAAGCCTCCTGTTTCGACCGCCAAACCTTTCAGGGGACCATTTGCAAACGTTTGGCACCATTTTTTACTGAATTGCCGGAAATCAGATATTTGATGATATTGTGACCCCGGGGCTTAGGGATTTTTTCAAAAAAATCTTTTTCTGCCGGTTAAGTTGTCGAGGGCTAATTTCTTTTCCTATGATAAAAACTCTTCTGTTTCGACCGCCAAACCTTTCAGGGGAGCATTTCCAAACGTTTGGCACCATTTTTTACTGAATTGCCGGAAATCAGATATTTGATGAAATTGTGACCCCGGGGCTTAGGGATTTTTTCAAAAAAATCTTTTTCTGCCGGTTAAGTTGTCGAGGGCTAATTTCTTTTCCTATGATAAAAACCCTTCTGTTTCGACCGCCAAACCTTTCAGGGGAGCATTTGCAGCCGTTTGGATCCATTTTTTACTGAATTGCCGGAAGTCAGATATTTGATGAAATTGTGAGCCCGGGGCTTAGGGATTTTTTCAAAAAAACATTTTTCTGCCGGTTAAGTTATCGAGGGCTGATTTCTTTTCCTGTGATAAAAAGCCTCCTGTTTCGACCGCCAAAGCTTTCAGGGGAGCATTTGCAACCGTTTGGCACCATTTTTGAGTGAATTGCCGAAAGTCAGATATTTGATGAAATTGTGACCCCGGAGCTTAAGGATTTTTTCAAAAAAACATTTTTCTGCCGGTTAAGTTGTCGAGGGCTGATTTCTTTTCCTGTGATAAAAAGCCGCCTGTTTCGACCGCCAAAGCTTTCACGGGAGCATTTGCAACCGTTTGGCACCATTTTTGAGTGAATTGCCAAAAGTCAGATATTTGATGAAATTGTGACCCCGGGGCTTAGGGATTTTTTGAAAAAAACTTTTTTCTGCCTGTTAAGTTGGCGAGGGCTGATTTCTTTTCCTGTGATAAAAAGCCTCCTGTTTCGACCGCCAAACCTTTCAGGGGAGCATTTGCAAACGTTTCGCACCATTTTTTACTGAATTGCCGAAAGTCAGATATTTGATGAAATTGTGACCCCGGGGCTTAGGTATTTTTTCAAAAAAACATTTTTCTGCCTGTTAAGTTGGCGAGGGCTGATTTCTTTTCCTGTGATAAAAAGCCTCCAGTTTCGACCGCCAAACCTTTCAGGGAAGCATTTGCAAACGTTTGACAGCATTTTTTACTGAATTGCCGGAAATCAGATATTTGATGGAATTGTGACCCCGGGGCTTAGGTATTTTTTCAAAAAAACATTTTTCTGCCTGTTAAGTTGGCGAGGGCTGATTTCTTTTCCTGTGATAAAAAGCCTCCTGTTTCGACCGCCAAACCTTTTAGGGGAGCATTTGCAAACGTTTGGCACCATTTTTGAGTTAATTGCCGAAAGTCACATTTTTTATGAAATTGTGACCCCGGGGCTTTAGGATTTTTTCAGAAAAACTTTTTTCTGCCGGTAAAGTTGTCGAGGGCTAATTTCTTTTCCTGTGATAAAAAGCCTCCTGTTTCGACCGCCAAACCTTTCAGGGGAGCATTTGCAAACGTTTGGCACCATTGTTGAGTGAATTGCCGAAAGTCAGATATTTGATGAAATTGTGACCCCGGGGCTTAGGGATTTTTTCAAAAAAACTTTTTTCTGCCTGCTAAGTTGGCAAGGGCTGGTCTATTTTCCTGTGATTAAAAGCCTCCTGTTTCGACCGCCAAACCTTTCAGGGGAGCATTTGCAAACGTTTGGCACCATTTTTTACTGAATTGCCGGAAATCAGATATTTGATGAAATTGTGACCCCGGGGCTTAGGGATTTTTTCAAAAAAAATCTTTTTTCTGCCGGTTAAGTTGTCGAGGGCTAATTTCTTTTCCTATGATAAAAACCCTTCTGTTTCGACCGCCAAACCTTTCAGGGGAGCATTTGCAGCCGTTTGGATCCATTTTTTACTGAATTGCCGGAAGTCAGATATTTGATGAAATTGTGACCCCGGGGCTTAGGGATTTTTTCAAAAAAACATTTTTCTGCCGGTTAAGTTGTCGAGGGCTGATTTCTTTTCCTGTGATAAAAAGCCTCCTGTTTCGACCGCCAAAGCTTTCAGGGGAGCATTTGCAACCGTTTGGCACCATTTTTGAGTGAATTGCCGAAAGTCAGATATTTGATGAAATTGTGACCCCGGAGCTTAAGGATTTTTTCAAAAAAACATTTTTCTGCCGGTTAAGTTGTCGAGGGCTGATTTCTTTTCCTGTGATAAAAAGCCGCCTGTTTCGACCGCCAAAGCTTTCACGGGAGCATTTGCAACCGTTTGGCACCATTTTTGAGTGAATTGCCAAAACTCAGATATTTGATGAAATTGTGACCCCGGGGCTTATGGATTTTTTCAAAAAAACATTTTTCTGCCGGTTAAGTTATCGAGGGCTGATTTCTTTTCCTGTGATAAAAAGCCTCCTGTTTCGACCGCCAAACCTTTCAGGGGAGCATTTGCAAACGTTTCGCACCATTTTTGAGTGAATTGCTGAAAGTCAGATTTTTGATGAAATTGTTACCCCGGGGCTTAGGGATTTTTTCAAAAAAACTTTTTTCTGCCTGCTAAGTTGTCGAGGGCTAATTTCTTTTCCTGTGATAAAAAGCCTCCTGTTTCGACCGCCAAACCTTTCAGGGGAGCATTTGCAAACGTTTGGCACCATTGTTGAGTGAATTGCCGAAAGTCAGATATTTGATGAAATTGTGACCCCGGGGCTTAAGGATTTTTTCAGAAAAACTTTTGTCTGCCGGTTAAGTTATCGAGGGCTGATTTCTTTTCCTGTGATAAAAAGCCTCCTGTTTCGACCGCCAAACCTTTCAGGGGAGCATTTGCAAACGTTTGGCACCATTTTTTACTGAATTGCCGGAAATCAGATATTTGATGATATTGTGACCCCGGGGCTTAGGGATTTTTTCAAAAAAATCTTTTTCTGCCGGTTAAGTTGTCGAGGGCTAATTTCTTTTCCTATGATAAAAACTCTTCTGTTTCGACCGCCAAACCTTTCAGGGGAGCATTTGCAAACGTTTGGCACCATTTTTTACTGAATTGCCGGAAATCAGATATTTGATGAAATTGTGACCCCGGGGCTTAGGGATTTTTTCAAAAAAATCTTTTTCTGCCGGTTAAGTTGTCGAGGGCTAATTTCTTTTCCTATGATAAAAACCCTTCTGTTTCGACCGCCAAACCTTTCAGGGGAGCATTTGCAGCCGTTTGGATCCATTTTTTACTGAATTGCCGGAAGTCAGATATTTGATGAAATTGTGACCCCGGGGCTTAGGGATTTTTTCAAAAAAACATTTTTCTGCCGGTTAAGTTATCGAGGGCTGATTTCTTTTCCTGTGATAAAAAGCCTCCTGTTTCGACCGCCAAAGCTTTCAGGGGAGCATTTGCAACCGTTTGGCACCATTTTTGAGTGAATTGCCAAAAGTCAGATATTTGATGAAATTGTGACCCCGGGGCTTAGGGATTTTTTGAAAAAAACTTTTTTCTGCCTGTTAAGTTGGTGAGGGCTGATTTCTTTTCCTGTGATAAAAAGCCTCCTGTTTCGACCGCCAAACCTTTCAGGGGAGCATTTGCAAACGTTTCGCACCATTTTTTACTGAATTGCCGAAAGTCAGATATTTGATGAAATTATGACCCCGGGGCTTAGGTATTTTTTCAAAAAAACATTTTTCTGCCTGTTAAGCTGGCGAGGGCTGATTTCTTTTCCTGTGATAAAAAGCCTCCAGTTTCGACCGCCAAACCTTTCAGGGAAGCATTTGCAAACGTTTGACAGCATTTTTAACTGAATTGCCGGAAATCAGATATTTGATGGAATTGTGACCCCGGGGCTTAGGTATTTTTTCAAAAAAACATTTTTCTGCCTGTTAAGTTGGCGAGGGCTGATTTCTTTTCCTGTGATAAAAAGCCTCCTGTTTCGACCGCCAAACCTTTTAGGGGAGCATTTGCAAACGTTTGGCACCATTTTTGAGTTAATTGCCGAAAGTCACATTTTTTATGAAATTGTGACCCCGGGGCTTAAGGATTTTTTCAGAAAAACTTTTTTCTGCCGGTAAAGTTGTCGAGGGCTAATTTCTTTTCCTGTGATAAAAAGCCTCCTGTTTCGACCGCCAAACCTTTCAGGGGAGCATTTGCAAACGTTTGGCACCATTGTTGAGTGAATTGCCGAAAGTCAGATATTTGATGAAATTGTGACCCCGGGGCTTAGGGATTTTTTCAAAAAAACTTTTTTCTGCCTGCTAAGTTGGCAAGGGCTGGTCTATTTTCCTGTGATTAAAAGCCTCCTGTTTCGACCGCCAAACCTTTCAGGGGAGCATTTGCAAACGTTTGGCACCATTTTTTACTGAATTGCCGGAAATCAGATATTTGATGAAATTGTGACCCCGGGGCTTAGGGATTTTTTCAAAAAAATCTTTTTCTGCCGGTTAAGTTGTCGAGGGCTAATTTCTTTTCCTATGATAAAAACCCTTCTGTTTCGACCGCCAAACCTTTCAGGGGAGCATTTGCAGCCGTTTGGATCCATTTTTTACTGAATTGCCGGAAGTCAGATATTTGATGAAATTGTGACCCCGGGGCTTAGGGATTTTTTCAAAAAAACATTTTTCTGCCGGTTAAGTTGTCGAGGGCTGATTTCTTTTCCTGTGATAAAAAGCCTCCTGTTTCGACCGCCAAAGCTTTCAGGGGAGCATTTGCAACCGTTTGGCACCATTTTTGAGTGAATTGCCGAAAGTCAGATATTTGATGAAATTGTGACCCCGGAGCTTAAGGATTTTTTCAAAAAAACATTTTTCTGCCGGTTAAGTTGTCGAGGGCTGATTTCTTTTCCTGTGATAAAAAGCCGCCTGTTTCGACCGCCAAAGCTTTCACGGGAGCATTTGCAACCGTTTGGCACCATTTTTGAGTGAATTGCCAAAACTCAGATATTTGATGAAATTGTGAGCCCGGGGCTTAGGGATTTTTTCAAAAAAACATTTTTCTGCCGGTTAAGTTATCGAGGGCTGATTTCTTTTCCTGTGATAAAAAGCCTCCTGTTTCGACCGCCAAAGCTTTCAGGGGAGCATTTGCAACCGTTTGGCACCATTTTTGAGTGAATTGCCGAAAGTCAGATATTTGATGAAATTGTGACCCCGGAGCTTAAGGATTTTTTCAAAAAAACATTTTTCTGCCGGTTAAGTTGTCGAGGGCTGATTTCTTTTCCTGTGATAAAAAGCCGCCTGTTTCGACCGCCAAAGCTTTCACGGGAGCATTTGCAACCGTTTGGCACCATTTTTGAGTGAATTGCCAAAAGTCAGATATTTGATGAAATTGTGACCCCGGGGCTTAGGGATTTTTTGAAAAAAACTTTTTTCTGCCTGTTAAGTTGGCGAGGGCTGATTTCTTTTCCTGTGATAAAAAGCCTCCTGTTTCGACCGCCAAACCTTTCAGGGGAGCATTTGCAAACGTTTCGCACCATTTTTTACTGAATTGCCGAAAGTCAGATATTTGATGAAATTGTGACCCCGGGGCTTAGGTATTTTTTCAAAAAAACATTTTTCTGCCTGTTAAGTTGGCGAGGGCTGATTTCTTTTCCTGTGATAAAAAGCCTCCAGTTTCGACCGCCAAACCTTTCAGGGAAGCATTTGCAAACGTTTGACAGCATTTTTTACTGAATTGCCGGAAATCAGATATTTGATGGAATTGTGACCCCGGGGCTTAGGTATTTTTTCAAAAAAACATTTTTCTGCCTGTTAAGTTGGCGAGGGCTGATTTCTTTTCCTGTGATAAAAAGCCTCCTGTTTCGACCGCCAAACCTTTTAGGGGAGCATTTGCAAACGTTTGGCACCATTTTTGAGTTAATTGCCGAAAGTCACATTTTTTATGAAATTGTGACCCCGGGGCTTTAGGATTTTTTCAGAAAAACTTTTTTCTGCCGGTAAAGTTGTCGAGGGCTAATTTCTTTTCCTGTGATAAAAAGCCTCCTGTTTCGACCGCCAAACCTTTCAGGGGAGCATTTGCAAACGTTTGGCACCATTGTTGAGTGAATTGCCGAAAGTCAGATATTTGATGAAATTGTGACCCCGGGGCTTAGGGATTTTTTCAAAAAAACTTTTTTCTGCCTGCTAAGTTGGCAAGGGCTGGTCTATTTTCCTGTGATTAAAAGCCTCCTGTTTCGACCGCCAAACCTTTCAGGGGAGCATTTGCAAACGTTTGGCACCATTTTTTACTGAATTGCCGGAAATCAGATATTTGATGAAATTGTGACCCCGGGGCTTAGGGATTTTTTCAAAAAAAATCTTTTTTCTGCCGGTTAAGTTGTCGAGGGCTAATTTCTTTTCCTATGATAAAAACCCTTCTGTTTCGACCGCCAAACCTTTCAGGGGAGCATTTGCAGCCGTTTGGATCCATTTTTTACTGAATTGCCGGAAGTCAGATATTTGATGAAATTGTGACCCCGGGGCTTAGGGATTTTTTCAAAAAAACATTTTTCTGCCGGTTAAGTTGTCGAGGGCTGATTTCTTTTCCTGTGATAAAAAGCCTCCTGTTTCGACCGCCAAAGCTTTCAGGGGAGCATTTGCAACCGTTTGGCACCATTTTTGAGTGAATTGCCGAAAGTCAGATATTTGATGAAATTGTGACCCCGGAGCTTAAGGATTTTTTCAAAAAAACATTTTTCTGCCGGTTAAGTTGTCGAGGGCTGATTTCTTTTCCTGTGATAAAAAGCCGCCTGTTTCGACCGCCAAAGCTTTCACGGGAGCATTTGCAACCGTTTGGCACCATTTTTGAGTGAATTGCCAAAACTCAGATATTTGATGAAATTGTGACCCCGGGGCTTATGGATTTTTTCAAAAAAACATTTTTCTGCCGGTTAAGTTATCGAGGGCTGATTTCTTTTCCTGTGATAAAAAGCCTCCTGTTTCGACCGCCAAACCTTTCAGGGGAGCATTTGCAAACGTTTCGCACCATTTTTGAGTGAATTGCTGAAAGTCAGATTTTTGATGAAATTGTTACCCCGGGGCTTAGGGATTTTTTCAAAAAAACTTTTTTCTGCCTGCTAAGTTGTCGAGGGCTAATTTCTTTTCCTGTGATAAAAAGCCTCCTGTTTCGACCGCCAAACCTTTCAGGGGAGCATTTGCAAACGTTTGGCACCATTGTTGAGTGAATTGCCGAAAGTCAGATATTTGATGAAATTGTGACCCCGGGGCTTAAGGATTTTTTCAGAAAAACTTTTGTCTGCCGGTTAAGTTATCGAGGGCTGATTTCTTTTCCTGTGATAAAAAGCCTCCTGTTTCGACCGCCAAACCTTTCAGGGGAGCATTTGCAAACGTTTGGCACCATTTTTTACTGAATTGCCGGAAATCAGATATTTGATGATATTGTGACCCCGGGGCTTAGGGATTTTTTCAAAAAAATCTTTTTCTGCCGGTTAAGTTGTCGAGGGCTAATTTCTTTTCCTATGATAAAAACTCTTCTGTTTCGACCGCCAAACCTTTCAGGGGAGCATTTGCAAACGTTTGGCACCATTTTTTACTGAATTGCCGGAAATCAGATATTTGATGAAATTGTGACCCCGGGGCTTAGGGATTTTTTCAAAAAAATCTTTTTCTGCCGGTTAAGTTGTCGAGGGCTAATTTCTTTTCCTATGATAAAAACCCTTCTGTTTCGACCGCCAAACCTTTCAGGGGAGCATTTGCAGCCGTTTGGATCCATTTTTTACTGAATTGCCGGAAGTCAGATATTTGATGAAATTGTGACCCCGGGGCTTAGGGATTTTTTCAAAAAAACATTTTTCTGCCGGTTAAGTTATCGAGGGCTGATTTCTTTTCCTGTGATAAAAAGCCTCCTGTTTCGACCGCCAAAGCTTTCAGGGGAGCATTTGCAACCGTTTGGCACCATTTTTGAGTGAATTGCCAAAAGTCAGATATTTGATGAAATTGTGACCCCGGGGCTTAGGGATTTTTTGAAAAAAACTTTTTTCTGCCTGTTAAGTTGGTGAGGGCTGATTTCTTTTCCTGTGATAAAAAGCCTCCTGTTTCGACCGCCAAACCTTTCAGGGGAGCATTTGCAAACGTTTCGCACCATTTTTTACTGAATTGCCGAAAGTCAGATATTTGATGAAATTATGACCCCGGGGCTTAGGTATTTTTTCAAAAAAACATTTTTCTGCCTGTTAAGCTGGCGAGGGCTGATTTCTTTTCCTGTGATAAAAAGCCTCCAGTTTCGACCGCCAAACCTTTCAGGGAAGCATTTGCAAACGTTTGACAGCATTTTTAACTGAATTGCCGGAAATCAGATATTTGATGGAATTGTGACCCCGGGGCTTAGGTATTTTTTCAAAAAAACATTTTTCTGCCTGTTAAGTTGGCGAGGGCTGATTTCTTTTCCTGTGATAAAAAGCCTCCTGTTTCGACCGCCAAACCTTTTAGGGGAGCATTTGCAAACGTTTGGCACCATTTTTGAGTTAATTGCCGAAAGTCACATTTTTTATGAAATTGTGACCCCGGGGCTTAAGGATTTTTTCAGAAAAACTTTTTTCTGCCGGTAAAGTTGTCGAGGGCTAATTTCTTTTCCTGTGATAAAAAGCCTCCTGTTTCGACCGCCAAACCTTTCAGGGGAGCATTTGCAAACGTTTGGCACCATTGTTGAGTGAATTGCCGAAAGTCAGATATTTGATGAAATTGTGACCCCGGGGCTTAGGGATTTTTTCAAAAAAACTTTTTTCTGCCTGCTAAGTTGGCAAGGGCTGGTCTATTTTCCTGTGATTAAAAGCCTCCTGTTTCGACCGCCAAACCTTTCAGGGGAGCATTTGCAAACGTTTGGCACCATTTTTTACTGAATTGCCGGAAATCAGATATTTGATGAAATTGTGACCCCGGGGCTTAGGGATTTTTTCAAAAAAATCTTTTTCTGCCGGTTAAGTTGTCGAGGGCTAATTTCTTTTCCTATGATAAAAACCCTTCTGTTTCGACCGCCAAACCTTTCAGGGGAGCATTTGCAGCCGTTTGGATCCATTTTTTACTGAATTGCCGGAAGTCAGATATTTGATGAAATTGTGACCCCGGGGCTTAGGGATTTTTTCAAAAAAACATTTTTCTGCCGGTTAAGTTATCGAGGGCTGATTTCTTTTCCTGTGATAAAAAGCCTCCTGTTTCGACCGCCAAAGCTTTCAGGGGAGCATTTGCAACCGTTTGGCACCATTTTTGAGTGAATTGCCGAAAGTCAGATATTTGATGAAATTGTGACCCCGGAGCTTAAGGATTTTTTCAAAAAAACATTTTTCTGCCGGTTAAGTTGTCGAGGGCTGATTTCTTGTCCTGTGATAAAAAGCCGCCTGTTTCGACCGCCAAAGCTTTCACGGGAGCATTTGCAACCGTTTGGCACCATTTTTGAGTGAATTGCCAAAACTCAGATATTTGATGAAATTGTGACCCCGGGGCTTAGGGATTTTTTCAAAAAAACATTTTTCTGCCGGTTAAGTTATCGAGGGCTGATTTCTTTTCCTGTGATAAAAAGCCTCCTGTTTCGACCGCCAAACCTTTCAGGGGAGCATTTGCAAACGTTTCGCACCATTTTTGAGTGAATTGCTGAAAGTCAGATTTTTGATGAAATTGTGACCCCGGGGCTTAGGGATTTTTTCAAAAAAACTTTTTTCTGCCTGCTAAGTTGTCGAGGGCTAATTTCTTTTCCTGTGATAAAAAGCCTCCTGTTTCGACCGCCAAACCTTTCAGGGGAGCATTTGCAAACGTTTGGCACCATTGTTGAGTGAATTGCCGAAAGTCAGATATTTGATGAAATTGTGACCCCGGGGCTTAAGGATTTTTTCAGAAAAACTTTTGTCTGCCGGTTAAGTTATCGAGGGCTGATTTCTTTTCCTGTGATAAAAAGCCTCCTGTTTCGACCGCCAAACCTTTCAGGGGAGCATTTGCAAACGTTTGGCACCATTTTTTACTGAATTGCCGGAAATCAGATATTTGATGATATTGTGACCCCGGGGCTTAGGGATTTTTTCAAAAAAATCTTTTTCTGCCGGTTAAGTTGTCGAGGGCTAATTTCTTTTCCTATGATAAAAGCTCTTCTGTTTCGACCGCCAAACCTTTCAGGGGAGCATTTGCAAACGTTTGGCACCATTTTTTACTGAATTGCCGGAAATCAGATATTTGATGAAATTGTGACCCCGGGGCTTAGGGATTTTTTCAAAAAAATCTTTTTCTGCCGGTTAAGTTGTCGAGGGCTAATTTCTTTTCCTATGATAAAAACCCTTCTGTTTCGACCGCCAAACCTTTCAGGGGAGCATTTGCAGCCGTTTGGATCCATTTTTTACTGAATTGCCGGAAGTCAGATATTTGATGAAATTGTGACCCCGGAGCTTAGGGATTTTTTCAAAAAAACTTTTTTCTGCCTGTTAAGTTGGCGAGGGCTGATTTCTTTTCCTGTGATAAAAAGCCTCCTGTTTCGACCGCCAAACCTTTTAGGGGAGCATTTGCAAACGTTTGGCACCATTTTTGAGTTAATTGCCGAAAGTCACATTTTTTATGAAATTGTGACCCCGGGGCTTAAGGATTTTTTCAAAAAAACATTTTTCTGCCGGTTAAGTTGTCGAGGGCTGATTTCTTTTCCTGTGATAAAAAGCCGCCTGTTTCGACCGCCAAAGCTTTCACGGGAGCATTTGCAACCGTTTGGCACCATTTTTGAGTGAATTGCCAAAACTCAGATATTTGATGAAATTGTGACCCCGGGGCTTAGGGATTTTTTCAAAAAAACATTTTTCTGCCGGTTAAGTTATCGAGGGCTGATTTCTTTTCCTGTGATAAAAAGCCTCCTGTTTCGACCGCCAAACCTTTCAGGGGAGCATTTGCAAACGTTTCGCACCATTTTTGAGTGAATTGCTGAAAGTCAGATTTTTGATGAAATTGTTACCCCGGGGCTTAGGGATTTTTTCAAAAAAACTTTTTTCTGCCTGCTAAGTTGTCGAGGGCTAATTTCTTTTCCTGTGATAAAAAGCCTCCTGTTTCGACCGCCAAACCTTTCAGGGGAGCATTTGCAAACGTTTGGCACCATTGTTGAGTGAATTGCCGAAAGTCAGATATTTGATGAAATTGTGACCCCGGGGCTTAAGGATTTTTTCAGAAAAACTTTTGTCTGCCGGTTAAGTTATCGAGGGCTGATTTCTTTTCCTGTGATAAAAAGCCTCCTGTTTCGACCGCCAAACCTTTCAGGGGAGCATTTGCAAACGTTTGGCACCATTTTTTACTGAATTGCCGGAAATCAGATATTTGATGATATTGTGACCCCGGGGCTTAGGGATTTTTTCAAAAAAATCTTTTTCTGCCGGTTAAGTTGTCGAGGGCTAATTTCTTTTCCTATGATAAAAACTCTTCTGTTTCGACCGCCAAACCTTTCAGGGGAGCATTTGCAAACGTTTGGCACCATTTTTTACTGAATTGCCGGAAATCAGATATTTGATGAAATTGTGACCCCGGGGCTTAGGGATTTTTTCAAAAAAATCTTTTTCTGCCGGTTAAGTTGTCGAGGGCTAATTTCTTTTCCTATGATAAAAACCCTTCTGTTTCGACCGCCAAACCTTTCAGGGGAGCATTTGCAGCCGTTTGGATCCATTTTTTACTGAATTGCCGGAAGTCAGATATTTGATGAAATTGTGACCCCGGGGCTTAGGGATTTTTTCAAAAAAACTTTTTTCTGCCTGTTAAGTTGGCGAGGGCTGATTTCTTTTCCTGTGATAAAAAGCCTCCTGTTTCGACCGCCAAACCTTTTAGGGGAGCATTTGCAAACGTTTGGCACCATTTTTGAGTTAATTGCCGAAAGTCACATTTTTTATGAAATTGTGACCCCGGGGCTTAAGGATTTTTTCAGAAAAACTTTTTTCTGCCGGTAAACTTGTCGAGGGCTAATTTCTTTTCCTGTGATAAAAAGCCTCCTGTTTGGACCGCCAAACCTTTCAGGGGAGCATTTGCAAACGTTTGGCACCATTGTTGAGTGAATTGCCGAAAGTCAGATATTTGATGAAATTGTGACCCCGGGGCTTAGGGATTTTTTCAAAAAAACTTTTTTCTGCCTGCTAAGTTGGCAAGGGCTGGTCTATTTTCCTGTGATTAAAAGCCTCCTGTTTCGACCGCCAAACCTTTCAGGGGAGCATTTGCAAACGTTTGGCACCATTTTTTACTGAATTGCCGGAAATCAGATATTTGATGAAATTGTGACCCCGGGGCTTAGGGATTTTTTCAAAAAAATCTTTTTCTGCCGGTTAGGTTGTCGAGGGCTAATTTCTTTTCCTATGATAAAAACCCTTCTGTTTCGACCGCCAAAACTTTCAGGGGAGCATTTGCAGCCGTTTGGATCCATTTTTTACTGAATTGCCGGAAGTCAGATATTTGATGAAATTGTGAGCCCGGGGCTTAGGGATTTTTTCAAAAAAACATTTTTCTGCCGGTTAAGTTATCGAGGGCTGATTTCTTTTCCTGTGATAAAAAGCCTCCTGTTTCGACCGCCAAAGCTTTCAGGGGAGCATTTGCAACCGTTTGGCACCATTTTTGAGTGAATTGCCGAAAGTCAGATATTTGATGAAATTGTGACCCCGGAGCTTAAGGATTTTTTCAAAAAAACATTTTTCTGCCGGTTAAGTTGTCGAGGGCTGATTTCTTTTCCTGTGATAAAAAGCCGCCTGTTTCGACCGCCAAAGCTTTCACGGGAGCATTTGCAACCGTTTGGCACCATTTTTGAGTGAATTGCCAAAACTCAGATATTTGATGAAATTGTGACCCCGGGGCTTAGGGATTTTTTCAAAAAAACATTTTTCTGCCGGTTAAGTTATCGAGGGCTGATTTCTTTTCCTGTGATAAAAAGCCTCCTGTTTCGACCGCCAAACCTTTCAGGGGAGCATTTGCAAACGTTTCGCACCATTTTTTACTGAATTGCCGAAAGTCAGATATTTGATGAAATTGTGACCCCGGGGCTTAGGTATTTTTTCAAAAAAACTTTTTTCTGCCTGTTAAGTTGGCGAGGGCTGATTTCTTTTCCTGTGATAAAAAGCCTCCTGTTTCGACCGCCAAACCTTTCAGGGAAGCATTTGCAAACGTTTGACAGCATTTTTTACTGAATTGCCGGAAATCAGATATTTGATGGAATTGTGACCCCGGGGCTTAGGGATTTTTTCAAAAAAACTTTTTTCTGCCTGTTAAGTTGGCGAGGGCTGATTTCTTTTCCTGTGATAAAAAACCTCCTGTTTCGACCGCCAAACCTTTTAGGGGAGCATTTGCAAACGTTTGGCACCATTTTTGAGTGAATTGCTGAAAGTCAGATTTTTGATGAAATTGTTACCCCGGGGCTTAGGGATTTTTTCAAAAAAACTTTTTTCTGCCTGCTAAGTTGTCGAGGGCTAATTTCTTTTCCTGTGATAAAAAGCCTCCTGTTTCGACCGCCAAACCTTTCAGGGGAGCATTTGCAAACGTTTGGCACCATTGTTCAGTGAATTGCCGAAAGTCAGATATTTGATGAAATTGTGACCCCGGGGCTTAAGGATTTTTTCAGAAAAACTTTTGTCTGCCGGTTAAGTTATCGAGGGCTGATTTCTTTTCCTGTGATAAAAAGCCTCCTGTTTCGACCGCCAAACCTTTCAGGGGAGCATTTGCAAACGTTTGGCACCATTTTTTACTGAATTGCCGGAAATCAGATATTTGATGAAATTGTGACCCCGGGGCTTAGGGATTTTTTCAAAAAAATCTTTTTCTGCCGGTTAAGTTGTCGAGGGCTAATTTCTTTTCCTATGATAAAAACTCTTCTGTTTCGACCGCCAAACCTTTCAGGGGAGCATTTGCAAACGTTTGGCACCATTTTTTACTGAATTGCCGGAAATCAGATATTTGATGAATTTGTGACCCCGGGGCTTAGGGATTTTTTCAAAAAAACTTTTTTCTGCCTGTTAAGTTGGCGAGGGCTGATTTCTTTTCCTGTGATAAAAAGCCTCCTGTTTCGACCGCCAAACCTTTTAGGGGAGCATTTGCAAACGTTTCGCACCATTTTTTACTGAATTGCCGGAAGTCAGATATTTGATGAAATTGTGACCCCGGGGCTTAGGGATTTTTTGAAAAAAACATTTTTCTGCCGGTTAAGTTATCGAGGGCTGATTTCTTTTCCTGTGATAAAAAGCCTCCTGTTTCGACCGCCAAACCTTTCAGGGGAGCATTTGCAGCCGTTTGGATCCATTTTTTACTGAATTGCCGGAAGTCAGATATTTGATGAAATTGTGACCCCGGGGCTTAGGGATTTTTTCAAAAAAACATTTTTCTGCCGGTTAAGTTATCGAGGGCTGATTTCTTTTCATGTGATAAAATGCCTCCTGTTTCGACCGCCAAAGCTTTCAGGGGAGCATTTGCAACCGTTTGGCAGCATTTTTGAGTGAATTGCAGAAAGTCAGATATTTGATGAAATTGTGACCCCGGGGCTTAGGTATTTTTTCGAAAAAACATTTTTCTGCCTGTGAAGTTGGCGAGGGCTGATTTCTTTTCCTGTGATAAAAAGCCTCCAGTTTCGACCGCCAAACCTTTCAGGGAAGCATTTGCAAACGTTTGGCACCATTTTTTACTGAATTGCCGGAAATCAGATATTTGATGAAATTGTGACCCCGGGGCTTAGGGATTTTTTCAAAAAAATCTTTTTCTGTCGGTTAAGTTGGCGAGGGCTGATTTCTTTTCCTGTGATAAAAAGCCTTCTGTTTCGACCGCCAAACCTTTCAGGGGAGCATTTGCAAACGTTTCGCACCATTTTTTACTGAATTGCCGGAAGTCAGATATTTGATGAAATTGTGACCCCGGGGCTTAGGGATTTTTTGAAAAAAACTTTTTTCTGCCTGTTAAGTTGGCGAGGGCTGATTTCTTTTCCTGTGATAAAAAGCCTCCTGTTTCAACCGCCAAACCTTTTAGGGGAGCATTTGCAAACGTTTGGCACCATTTTTGAGTGAATTGCTGAAAGTCAGATTTTTGATGAAATTGTTACCCCGGGGCTTAGGGATTTTTTCAAAAAAACTTTTTTCTGCCTGCTAAGTTGTCGAGGGCTAATTTCTTTTCCTGTGATAAAAAGCCTCCTGTTTCGACCGCCAAACCTTTCAGGGGAGCATTTGCAAACGTTTGGCACCATTGTTGAGTGAATTGCCGAAAGTCAGATATTTGATGAAATTGTGACCCCGGGGCTTAAGGATTTTTTCAGAAAAACTTTTTTCTGCCGGTTAAGTTATCGAGGGCTGATTTCTTTTCCTGTGATAAAAAGCCTCCTGTTTCGACCGCCAAACCTTTCAGGGGAGCATTTGCAAACGTTTGGCACCATTTTTTACTGAATTGCCGGAAATCAGATATTTGATGAAATTGTGACCCCGGGGCTTAAGGATTTTTTCAGAAAAACTTTTTTCTGCCAGTTAAGTTATCGAGGGCTGATTTCTTTTCCTGTGATAAAAAGCCTCCTGTTTCGACCGCCAAACCTTTCAGGGGAGCATTTGCAAACGTTTGGCACCATTTTTTACTGAATTTTCGGAAATCAGATATTTGATGAAATTGTGACCCCGGGGCTTAGGGATTTTTTCAAAAAAACTTTTTTCTGCCTTTTAAGTTATCGAGGGCTGATTTCTTTTCCTGTGATAAAAAGCCTCCTGTTTCGACCGCCAAAGCTTTCAGGGGAGCATTTGCAACCGTTTGGCAGCATTTTTGAGTGAATTGCAGAAAGTCAGATATTTGATGAAATTGTGACCCCGGGGCTTAAGGATTTTTTCAAAAAAACATTTTTCTGCCGGTTAAGTTGTCGAGGGCTGATTTCTTTTCCTGTGATAAAAAGCCGCCTGTTTTGACCGCCAAAGCTTTCAGGGGAGCATTTGCAAACGTTTCTCAGCATTTTTGAGTGAATTACTGAAAGTCAGATATTTGATGAAATTGTGACCCCGGGGCTTAAAGATTTTTTAAGAAAAACTTTTTTCTGCCGGTTAAGTTATCGAGGGCTGATTTCTTTTCCTGTGATAAAAAGCCTCCTGTTTCGACCGCCAAACCTTTCAGGGAAGCAATTGCAAACGTTTGGCAGCATTTTTTACTGAATTGCCGGAAATCAGATATTTGATGAAATTGTGACCCCGGGGCTTAGGGATTTTTTTAAAAAAACTTTTTTCTGCCTGTTAAGTTGGCGAGGGCTAATTTCTTTTCCTGTGATAAAAAGCCTCCTGTTTCGACCGCCAAACCTTTCAGGGGAGCATTTGCAGCCGTTTGGATGCATTTTTTACTGAATTGCTGGAAGTCAGATATTTGATGAAATTGTGACCCCGGGGCTTAGGGATTTTTTCAAAAAAACAATTTTCTGCCTGTTAAGTTGGCTAGGGCTGATTTCTTTTCCTGTGATAAAAAGCCTCCTGTTTCGACCGCCAAAGCTTTCAGGGGAGCATTTGCAACCGTTTGGCACCATTTTTGAGTGAATTGCCGAAAGTCAGACATTTAATGAAATTGTGACCCCGGGGCTTAAGGGTTTTTTCAAAAAAACATTTTTCTGCCTGCTAAGTTGGCAAGGGCTGGTCTATTTTCCTGTGATTAAAAGCCTCCTGTTTCGACCGCCAAACCTTTCAGGGGAGCATTTGCAAACGTTTGGCACCATTTTTTACTGAATTGCTGGAAATCAGATATTTGATGAAATTGTGACCCCGGGGCTTAGGGATTTTTTCAAAAAAATCTATTTCTGCCGGTTAAGTTGTCGAGGGCTAATTTCTTTTCCTATGATAAAAACCCTTCTGTTTCGACCGCCAAACCTTTCAGGGGAGCATTTGCAGCCGTTTCGATCCATTTTTTACTGAATTGCCGGAAGTCAGATATTTGATGAAATTGTGACCCCGGGGCTTAGGGATTTTTTCAAAAAAACATTTTTCTGCCGGTTAAGTTGGCGAGGGCTGATTTCTTTTCCTGTGATAAAAAGCCTCCTGTTTCGACCGCCAAAGCTTTCAGGGGAGCATTTGCAAACTTTTGGCAGCATTTTTGAGTGAATTGCCGAAAGTCAGATATTTGATGAAATTGTGACCCCGGGGCTTAAGGATTTTTTCAAAAAAACATTTTTCTGCCGGTTAAGTTGTCGAGGGCTGATTTCTTTTCCTGTGATAAAAAGCCGCCTGTTTCGACCGCCAAAGCTTTCAGGGGAGCATTTGCAACCGTTTGGCAGCATTTTTGAGTGAATTGCAGAAAGTCAGATATTTAATGAAATTGTGACCCCGGGGCTTAGGTATTTTTTCAAAAAAACATTTATCTGCCTGTTAAGTTGGCGAGGGCTGATTTCTTTTCCTGTGATAAAAAGCCTCCTGTTTCGACCGCCAAAACTTTCAGGGGAGCATTTGCAAACGTTTGGCACCATTTTTGACTGAATTGCTGAAAGTCAGATATTTGATGAAATTGTGACCCCGGGGCTTAGGGATTTTTTCAAAAAAACTTTTTTCTGCATCCTAAGTTGGGAAGGGCTGGTCTATTTTCCTGTGATTAAAAGCCTCCTGTTTCGACCGCCAAAACTTTCAGGGGAGCATTTGGAAACGTTTGGCAGCATTTTTTACTGAATTGCCGGAAATCAGATATTTGATGAAATTGTGACCCCGGGGCTTAGGTATTTTTTCAAAGATACTTTTTTCTGCATGTTAAGTTGGCGAGGGCTGATTTCTTTTCCTGTGATAAAAAGCCTCCTGTTTCGACCGCCAAACCTTTCAGGGGAACATTTGCAAACGTTTGGCACCATTTTTTACTGAATTGCCGGAAATCAGATATTTGATGAAATTGTGACCCCGGGGCTTAGGGATTTTTTCAAAAAAACTTTTTTCAGCCTGTTAAGTTGGCGAGGGCTGATTTCTTTTCCTGTGATAAAAAGCCTCCTGTTTCGACCGCCAAACCTTTCAGGGGAGCATTTGCAAACGTTTGGCACCATTTTTGAGTGAATTGCCGAAAGTCAGATTTTTTATGAAATTGTGACCCCGGGGCTTAGGGATTTTTTCAAAAAAACTTTTTTCTGCCGGTTAAGTTGTCGAGGGCTAATTTCTATTCCTGTGATAAAAAGCCTCCTGTTTCAACCGCCAAAGCTTTCAGGGGATCATTTGCAAACGTTTGGCACCATTTTTGAGTGAATTGCTGAAAGTCAGATATTTGATGAAATTGTGACCCCGGGGCTTAGGGATTTTTTCAAAAAAACATTTTTCTGTCTGTTAAGTTGGCGAGGGCTGATTTCTTTTCCTGTGATAAAAAGCCTCCTGTTTCGACCGCCAAAGCATTCAGGGGAGCATTTGCAAACGTTTGGCACCATTTTTGAGTGAATTGCCAAAGGTCAGATATTTGATGAAATTGTGACCTCGGGGCTTAGGGATTTTTTCAAAAAAACTTTTTTCTGCCTGTTAAGTTGGCTAGGGCTGATTTCTTTTCCTGTGACAAAAAGCCTCCTGTTTCGACCGCCAAACCTTTCAGGGGAGCATTTGCAAACGTTTGGCACCATTTTTGAGTGAATTGCCGAAAGTCAGATTTTTTATGAAATTGTGACCCCGGGGCTTAGGGATTTTTTCAAAAAAACTTTTTTCTGCCGGTTAAGTTGTCGAGGGCTAATTTCTTTTCCTGTGATAAAAAGCCTCCTGTTTCGACCGCCAAACCTTTCAGGGGAGCATTTGCAAACGTTTGGCACCATTGTTGAGTGAATTGCCGAAAGTCAGATATTTGATGAAATTGTGACCCCGGGGCTTAGGGATTTTTTCAAAAAAACATTTTCCTGCCGGTTAAGTTATCGAGGGCTGATTTCTTTTCCTGTGATAAAAAGCCTCCTGTTTCGACCGCCAAACCTTTCAGGGGAGCATTTGCAAACGTTTGGCACCATTTTTTACTGAATTGCCGGAAATCAGATATTTGATGAAATTGTGACCCCGGGGCTTAGGGATTTTTTCAAAAAAACTTTTTTCTGCCTGTTAAGTTGGCGAGGGCTGATTTCTTTTCCTGTGATAAAAAGCCTCCTGTTTCGACCGCCAAACCTTTCAGGGGAGCATTTGCAAACGTTTGGCACCATTTTTGAGTGAATTGCCGGAAATCAGATATTTGATGAAATTGTGACCCCGGGGCTTAGGGATTTTTTCAAAAAAACATTTTCTGCCGGTTAAGTTATCGAGGGCTGATTTCTTTTCCTGTGATAAAAAGCCTCCTTTTTCGACCGCCAAAGCTTTCAGGGGAGCATTTGCAACCGTTTGGCACCATTTTTGAGTGAATTGCCGAAAGTCAGATATTTGATGAAATTGTGACCCCGGGGCTTAAGGATTTTTTCAAAAAAACATTTTTCTGCCGGTTAAGTTGTCGAGGGCTAATTTCTTTTCCTGTGATAAAAAGCCTCCTGTTTCGACCGCCAAACCTTTCAGGGGAGCATTTGCAAACGTTTGGCACCATTGTTGAGTGAATTGCCGAAACTCAGATTTTTTATGAAATTGTGACCCCGGGGCTTAAGGATTTTTTCAGAAGAACTTTTTTCTGCCGGTTAATTTGTCGAGGGCTAATTTCTTTTCCTGTGATAAAAAGCCTCCTGTTTCGACCGCCAAACCTTTCAGGGGAGCATTTGCAAACATTTGGCAGCATTTTTGAGTGAATTGCCGAAAGTCAGATATTTGATGAAATTGTGACCCCGGGGCTTAGGGATTTTTTCAAAAAAACTTTTTTCTGCCGGTTAAGTTGTCGAGGACTAATTTCTATTCCTGTGATAAAAAGCCTCCTGTTTCTACCGCCAAACTTTTCAGGGGAGCATTTGCAAACGTTTGGCACCATTTTTGAGTGAATTGCTGAAAGTCAGATATTTGATGAAATTGTGACCCCGGGGCTTAGGGATTTTTTCAAAAAAACTTTTTTCTGCCTGCAAAGTTGGCAAGGGCTGGTATATTTTCCTGTGATTAAAAGCCTCTTGTTTCGACCGCCAAACCTTTCAGGGTAGCATTTTCAAACGTTTGGCACCATTTTTTACTGAATTGCCGGAAATCAGATATTTGATGAAATTGTGACCCCGGGGCTTAGGGATTTTTTTTTAAAAAAAAATTTCTGCCGGTTAAGTTGTTGAGGGCTAATTTCTTTTCCTATGATAAAAACCCATCTGTTTCGACCGCCAAACCTTTCAGAGGAGCATTTGCAGCCGTTTGGATCCATTTTTTACTGAATTGCTGGAAGTCAGATATTTGATGAAATTGTGACCCCGGGGCTTTGGGATTTTTTCAAAAAAACATTTTTCTGCCGGTTAAGTTGTCGAGGGCTGATTTCTTTTCCTGTGATAAAAAGCCGCCTGTTTCGACCGCCAAAGCTTTCAGGGGAGCTTTTGCAACCGTTTGGCACCATTTTTGAGTGAATTGCCAAAAGTCAGATATTTGATGAAATTGTGACCCCGGGGCTTAGGGATTTTTTCAAAAAAAACATTTTTCTGCCTGTTAAGTTGGCGAGGGCTGATTTCTTTTCCTGTGATAAAAAGCCTCCTGTTTCGACCGCCAAACCATTCAGGGGAGCATTTGCAAACGTTTGGCAACATTTTTTACTGAATTGCCGGAAATCAGATATTTGATGAAATTGTGATCCCGGGGCTTGAGGATTTTTTCAAAAAAACTTTTTTCTGCCGGTTAAGTTGTCGAGGGCTAATTTCTTTTCCTGTGATAAAAAGCCTCCTGTTTCGACCGCCAAACCTTTCAGGGGAGCATTTGCAAACCTTTGGCACCATTGTTGAGTGAATTGCCGAAAGTCAGATTTTTTATGAAATTGTGACCCCGGGGCTTAAGGATTTTTTCAAAAAAACTTTTTTCTGCCGGTTAAGTTGTCGAGGGCTAATTTCTTTTCCTGTGATAAAAAGCCTCCTGTTTTGACCGCCAAACCTTTCAGGGGAGCATTTGCAAACGTTTGGCACCATTTTTTAGTGAATGGCTGAAAGTCAGATATTTGATGAAATTGTGACCCCGGGGCTTAGGGATTTTGTCAAAAATCTTTTTTCTGCCTGTTAAGTTGTCGAAGGCTGATTTCTTTTCCTGTGATAAAAAGCCTCCTGTTTAAACCGCCAAAGCTTTCAGGGGAGCATTTGCAAACCTTTGGCACCATTGTTGAGTGAATTGCCGAAAGTCAGATTTTTTATGAAATTGTGACCCCGGGGCTTAAGGATTTTTTCAAAAAAACTTTTTTCTGCCGGTTAAGTTGTCGAGGGCTAATTTCTTTTCCTGTGATAAAAAGCCTCCTGTTTCGACCGCCAAACCTTTCAGGGGAGCATTTGCAAACGTTTGGCACCATTTTTTAGTGAATGGCTGAAAGTCAGATATTTGATGAAATTGTGACCCCGGGGCTTAGGGATTTTGTCAAAAATCATTTTTCTGCCTGTTAAGTTGTCGAAGGCTGATTTCTTTTCCTGTGATAAAAAGCCTGCTATTTCGACCGCCAAAGCTTTCAGGGGAGCATTTGCAACCGTTTGGCACCATTTTTGAGTGAATTGCCAAAGGTCAGATATTTGATGAAATTGTGACCCCGGGGCTTAGGGATTTTTTCAAAAAAACTTTTTTTCTGCCGGTTAAGTTGGCTAGGGCTGATTTCTTTTCCTGTGATAAAAAGCCTCCTGTTTCGACCGCCAAACCTTCCAGGGGAGCATTTGCCAACGTTTGGCACCATTTTTGAGTGAATTGCCGAAAGCCAGATTTTTTATGAAATTGTGACCCCGGGGCTTAAGGATTTTTTCAAAAAAACTTTTTTTCTGCCGGTTAAGTTGTCGAGGGCTAATTTCTTTTCCTGTGATAAAAAGCCTCCTGTTTCGACCGCCAAACCTTTCAGGGGAGCATTTGCAAACGTTTGGCACCATTTTTTACTGAATTGCCGGAAATCAGATATTTGATGAAATTGTGACCCCGGGGCTTAGGGATTTTTTCAAAAAAAAAATTTTCTGCCTGTTAAGTTGGCGAGGGCTGATTTCTTTTCCTGTGATAAAAAGCCTCCTGTTTCGACCGCCAAACCTTTCAGGGGAGCATTTGCAAACGTTTGGCACCATTTTTGAGTGAATTGCCGAAAGTCAGATTTTTTATGAAATTGTGACCCCGGGGCTTAAGGATTTTTTCAGAAAAACTTATTTCTGCCGGTTAAGTTGTCGAGGGCTAATTTCTTTTCCTGCGATAAAAAGCCTCCTGTTTCGACCACCAAACCTTTCAGGGGAGCATTTGCAAACATTTGGCAGCATTTTTGAGTGAATTGCCGAAAGTCAGATATTTGATGAAATTGTGACCCCGGGGCTTAGGGATTTTTTCAAAAAAACATTTTTCTGCCAGTTAAGTTGTCGAGGGCTAATTTCTATTCCTGTGATAAAAAGCCTCCTGTTTCAACCGCCAAACCTTTCAGGGGAGCATTTGCAAACGTTTGGCACCATTTTTGAGTGAATTGCTGGAAGTCAGATATTTGATGAAATTGTGACCCCGGGGCTTAGGGATTTTTTCAAAAAAACTTTTTTCTGCCTGCTAAGTTCGCAAGGGCTGGTCTATTTTCCTGTGATTAAAAGCCTCCTGTTTCGACCGCCAAACCTTTCAGGGGAGCATTTTCAAACGTTTGGCACCATTTTTTTACTGAATTGCCGGAAATCAGATATTTGTTGAAATTGTGACCCCGGGGCTTAGGGATTTTTTTTTAAAAAAAAAATTCTGCCGGTTAAGTTGTCGAGGGCTAATTTCTTTTCCTATGATAAAAACCCATCTGTTTCGACCGACAAACCTTTCAGAGGAGCATTTGTAGCCGTTTGGATCCATTTTTTACTGAATTGCTGGAAGTCAGATATTTGATGAAATTGTGACCCCGGGGCTTAGGGATTTTTTCAAAAAAACATTTTTCTGCCGGTTAAGTTATCGAGGGCTAATTTCTTTTCCTGTGATAAAAAGCCTCCTGTTTCGACCGCCAAAACTTTCAGGGGAGCATTTGCAAACGTTTGGCACCATTTTTTACTGAATTGCCGGATATCAGATTTTTTATGAAATTGTGATCCCGGGGCTTAAGGATTTTTTCAAAAAAACTTTTTTCTGCCGGTTAAGTTGTCGAGGATTAATTTCTATTCCTGTGATAAAAAGCCTTCTGTTTCGACCGCCAAACTTTTCAGGGGAGCATTTGCAAACGTTTGGCACCATTTTTGAGTGAATTGCTGAAAGTCAGATATTTGATGAAATTGTGACCCCGGGGCTTAGGGATTTTTTCAAAAAAACTTTTTTCTGCCTGCAAAGTTGGCAAGGGCTGGTATATTTTCCTGTGATTAAAAGCCTCTTGTTTCGACCGCCAAACCTTTCAGGGTAGCATTTTCAAACGTTTGGCACCATTTTTTACTGAATTGCCGGAAATCAGATATTTGATGAAATTGTGACCCCGGGGCTTAGGGATTTTTTTTTAAAAAAAAATTTCTGCCGGTTAAGTTGTTGAGGGCTAATTTCTTTTCCTATGATAAAAACCCATCTGTTTCGACCGCCAAACCTTTCAGAGGAGCATTTGCAGCCGTTTGGATCCATTTTTTACTGAATTGCTGGAAGTCAGATATTTGATGAAATTGTGACCCCGGGGCTTTGGGATTTTTTCAAAAAAACATTTTTCTGCCGGTTAAGTTGTCGAGGGCTGATTTCTTTTCCTGTGATAAAAAGCCGCCTGTTTCGACCGCCAAAGCTTTCAGGGGAGCTTTTGCAACCGTTTGGCACCATTTTTGAGTGAATTGCCAAAAGTCAGATATTTGATGAAATTGTGACCCCGGGGCTTAGGGATTTTTTCAAAAAAAACATTTTTCTGCCTGTTAAGTTGGCGAGGGCTGATTTCTTTTCCTGTGATAAAAAGCCTCCTGTTTCGACCGCCAAACCATTCAGGGGAGCATTTGCAAACGTTTGGCAACATTTTTTACTGAATTGCCGGAAATCAGATATTTGATGAAATTGTGATCCCGGGGCTTGAGGATTTTTTCAAAAAAACTTTTTTCTGCCGGTTAAGTTGTCGAGGGCTAATTTCTTTTCCTGTGATAAAAAGCCTCCTGTTTCGACCGCCAAACCTTTCAGGGGAGCATTTGCAAACCTTTGGCACCATTGTTGAGTGAATTGCCGAAAGTCAGATTTTTTATGAAATTGTGACCCCGGGGCTTAAGGATTTTTTCAAAAAAACTTTTTTCTGCCGGTTAAGTTGTCGAGGGCTAATTTCTTTTCCTGTGATAAAAAGCCTCCTGTTTCGACCGCCAAACCTTTCAGGGGAGCATTTGCAAACGTTTGGCACCATTTTTTAGTGAATGGCTGAAAGTCAGATATTTGATGAAATTGTGACCCCGGGGCTTAGGGATTTTGTCAAAAATCTTTTTTCTGCCTGTTAAGTTGTCGAAGGCTGATTTCTTTTCCTGTGATAAAAAGCCTCCTGTTTAAACCGCCAAAGCTTTCAGGGGAGCATTTGCAAACCTTTGGCACCATTGTTGAGTGAATTGCCGAAAGTCAGATTTTTTATGAAATTGTGACCCCGGGGCTTAAGGATTTTTTCAAAAAAACTTTTTTCTGCCGGTTAAGTTGTCGAGGGCTAATTTCTTTTCCTGTGATAAAAAGCCTCCTGTTTCGACCGCCAAACCTTTCAGGGGAGCATTTGCAAACGTTTGGCACCATTTTTTAGTGAATGGCTGAAAGTCAGATATTTGATGAAATTGTGACCCCGGGGCTTAGGGATTTTGTCAAAAATCTTTTTTCTGCCTGTTAAGTTGTCGAAGGCTGATTTCTTTTCCTGTGATAAAAAGCCTGCTGTTTCGACCGCCAAAGCTTTCAGGGGAGCATTTGCAACCGTTTGGCACCATTTTTGAGTGAATTGCCAAAGGTCAGATATTTGATGAAATTGTGACCCCGGGGCTTAGGGATTTTTTCAAAAAAACTTTTTTTCTGCCGGTTAAGTTGGCTAGGGCTGATTTCTTTTCCTGTGATAAAAAGCCTCCTGTTTCGACCGCCAAACCTTCCAGGGGAGCATTTGCCAACGTTTGGCACCATTTTTGAGTGAATTGCCGAAAGCCAGATTTTTTATGAAATTGTGACCCCGGGGCTTAAGGATTTTTTCAAAAAAACTTTTTTTCTGCCGGTTAAGTTGTCGAGGGCTAATTTCTTTTCCTGTGATAAAAAGCCTCCTGTTTCGACCGCCAAACCTTTCAGGGGAGCATTTGCAAACGTTTGGCACCATTTTTTACTGAATTGCCGGAAATCAGATATTTGATGAAATTGTGACCCCGGGGCTTAGGGATTTTTTCAAAAAAAAAATTTTCTGCCTGTTAAGTTGGCGAGGGCTGATTTCTTTTCCTGTGATAAAAAGCCTCCTGTTTCGACCGCCAAACCTTTCAGGGGAGCATTTGCAAACGTTTGGCACCATTTTTGAGTGAATTGCCGAAAGTCAGATTTTTTATGAAATTGTGACCCCGGGGCTTAAGGATTTTTTCAGAAAAACTTATTTCTGCCGGTTAAGTTGTCGAGGGCTAATTTCTTTTCCTGCGATAAAAAGCCTCCTGTTTCGACCACCAAACCTTTCAGGGGAGCATTTGCAAACATTTGGCAGCATTTTTGAGTGAATTGCCGAAAGTCAGATATTTGATGAAATTGTGACCCCGGGGCTTAGGGATTTTTTCAAAAAAACATTTTTCTGCCAGTTAAGTTGTCGAGGGCTAATTTCTATTCCTGTGATAAAAAGCCTCCTGTTTCAACCGCCAAACCTTTCAGGGGAGCATTTGCAAACGTTTGGCACCATTTTTGAGTGAATTGCTGGAAGTCAGATATTTGATGAAATTGTGACCCCGGGGCTTAGGGATTTTTTCAAAAAAACTTTTTTCTGCCTGCTAAGTTCGCAAGGGCTGGTCTATTTTCCTGTGATTAAAAGCCTCCTGTTTCGACCGCCAAACCTTTCAGGGGAGCATTTTCAAACGTTTGGCACCATTTTTTACTGAATTGCCGGAAATCAGATATTTGTTGAAATTGTGACCCCGGGGCTTAGGGATTTTTTTTTTAAAAAAAATTTCTGCCGGTTAAGTTGTCGAGGGCTAATTTCTTTTCCTATGATAAAAACCCATCTGTTTCGACCGACAAACCTTTCAGAGGAGCATTTGTAGCCGTTTGGATCCATTTTTTACTGAATTGCTGGAAGTCAGATATTTGATGAAATTGTGACCCCGGGGCTTAGGGATTTTTTCAAAAAAACATTTTTCTGCCGGTTAAGTTATCGAGGGCTAATTTCTTTTCCTGTGATAAAAAGCCTCCTGTTTCGACCGCCAAAACTTTCAGGGGAGCATTTGCAAACGTTTGGCACCATTTTTTACTGAATTGCCGGATATCAGATTTTTTATGAAATTGTGATCCCGGGGCTTAAGGATTTTTTCAAAAAAACTTTTTTCTGCCGGTTAAGTTGTCGAGGATTAATTTCTATTCCTGTGATAAAAAGCCTTCTGTTTCGACCGCCAAACTTTTCAGGGGAGCATTTGCAAACGTTTGGCACCATTTTTGAGTGAATTGCTGAAAGTCAGATATTTGATGAAATTGTGACCCCGGGGCTTAGGGATTTTTTCAAAAAAACTTTTTTCTGCCTGCAAAGTTGGCAAGGGCTGGTATATTTTCCTGTGATTAAAAGCCTCTTGTTTCGACCGCCAAACCTTTCAGGGGAGCATTTTCAAACGTTTGGCACCATTTTTTACTGAATTGCCGGAAATCAGATATTTGATGAAATTGTGACCCCGGGGCTTAGGGATTTTTTTTTTAAAAAAAATTTCTGCCGGTTAAGTTGTCGAGGGCTGATTTCTTTTCCTGTGATAAAAAGCCGCCTGTTTCGACTGCCAAAGCTTTCAGGGGAGCTATTGCAACCGTTTGGCACCATTTTTGAGTGAATTGCCAAAAGTCAGATATTTGATGAAATTGTGACCCCGGGGCTTAGGGATTTTTTCAAAAAAACATTTTTCTACCTGTTAACTTGGCGAGGGCTGATTTCTTTTCCTGTGATAAAAAGCCTCCTGTTTCGACCCCAAACCATTCAGGGGAGCATTTGCAAACGTTTGGCAACATTTTTTACTGAATTGCCGGAAATCAGATATTTGATTAAATTGTGACCCCGGGGCTTGAGGATTTTTTCAAAAAAACTTTTTTCTGCCGGTTAAGTTGTCGAGGGCTAATTTCTTTTCCTGTGATAAAAAGCCTCCTGTTTCGACCGCCAAAGCTTTCAGGGGAGCATTTGCAAACGTTTGGCATCATTTTTGAGTGAATTGCCGAAAGTCAGATTTTTTATGAAATTGGGACCCCGGGGCTTAAGGATTTTTTCAGAAAAACTTATTTCTGCCGGTTAAGTTGTCGAGGGCTAATTTCTTTTCCTGCGATAAAAAGCCTCCTGTTTCGACCACCAAACCTTTCAGGGGAGCATTTGCAAACATTTGGCAGCATTTTTGAGTGAATTGCCGAAAGTCAGATATTGGATGAAATTGTGACCCCGGGGCTTAGGGATTTTTTCAAAAAAACATTTTTCTGCCAGTTAAGTTGTCGAGGGCTAATTTCTATTCCTGTGATAAAAAGCCTCCTGTTTCGACCGCCAAACCTTTCAGGGGAGCATTTGCAAACGTTTGGCACCATTTTTGAGTGAATTGCCGAAAGTCAGATTTTTTATGAAATTGTGACCCCGGGGCTTAAGGATTTTTTCAGAAAAACTTATTTCTGCCGGTTAAGTTGTCGAGGGCTAATTTCTTTTCCTGCGATAAAAAGCCTCCTGTTTCGACCACCAAACCTTTCAGGGGAGCATTTGCAAACATTTGGCAGCATTTTTGAGTGAATTGCCGAAAGTCAGATATTTGATGAAATTGTGACCCCGGGGCTTAGGGATTTTTTCAAAAAAACATTTTTCTGCCAGTTAAGTTGTCGAGGGCTAATTTCTATTCCTGTGATAAAAAGCCTCCTGTTTCAACCGCCAAACCTTTCAGGGGAGCATTTGCAAAAGTTTGGCACCATTTTTGAGTGAATTGCTGAAAGTCAGGTATTTGATGAAATTGTGACCCCGGGGCTTAGGGATTTTTTCAAAAAAACTTTTTTCTGCCTGCTAAGTTGGCAAGGGCTGGTCTATTTTCCTGTGATTAAAAGCCTCCTGTTTCGACCGCCAAACCTTTCAGGGGAGCATTTTCAAACGTTTGGCACCATTTTTTACTGAATTGCCGGAAATCAGATATTTGATGAAATTGTGACCCCGGGGCTTAGCGATTTTTTCAAAAAAAAAAATTTCTGCCGGTTAAGTTGTCGAGGGCTAATTTCTTTTCCTATGATAAAAACCCATCTGTTTCGACCGCCAAACCTTTCAGAGTAGCATTTGCAGCCGTTTGGATCCATTTTTTACTGAATTGCTGGAAGTCCGATATTTGATGAAATTGTGACCCCGGGGCTTAGGGATTTTTTCAAAAAAACATTTTTCTGCCGGTTAAGTTATCGAGGGCTAATTTCTTTTCCTGTGATAAAAAGCCTCCTGTTTCGACCGCCAAAACTTTCAGGGGAGCATTTGCAAACGTTTGGCACCATTTTTTACTGAACTGCCGGAAATCAGATATTTGATGAAATTGTGACCCCGGGGCTTAGGGATTTTTTCAAAAAAACTTTTTTCTGCCTGTTAAGTTGTCGAGGGCTAATTTCTTTTCCTATGATAAAAACCCTTCTGTTTCGACTGCCAAACCTTTCAGGGGAGCATTTGCAGCCGTTTGGATCCATTTTTTACTGAATTGCTGGAAGTCAGATATTTAATGAAATTGTGACCCCGGGGCTTAGGGATTTTTTTCAAAAAAACATTTTTCTGCCGGTTAAGTTATCGAGGGCTGATTTCTATTCCTGTGATAAAAATCCTCCTGTTTCGACCGCCAAACCTTCCAGGGGAGCATTTGCAAACGTTTGGCACCATTTTTGAGTGAATTGCCGAAAGCCAGATTTTTTATGAAATTGTGACCCCGGGGCTTAAGGATTTTTTCAAAAAAACTTTTTTCTGCCGGTTAAGTTGTCGAGAATTGACGCTTTTGAATTATGGTGCTGGAGGAGACTCTTGAGAGTCCCATGGACTGCAAGAAGATCAAACGCATCCATTCTTAAGGAAATCAGCCCTGAGTGCTCACTGGAAGGACAGATCGTGAAGCTGAGGCTCCAATACTTTGGCCACCTCATGAGAAGAGAAGACTCACTGGAAAAGACCCTGATGTTGGGAAAGATGGAGGGCACAAGGAGAAGGGGACGACAGAGGACGAGATGGTTAGACAGTGTTCTCGAAGCTACAAACATGAATCTGACCAAACTGCGGGTGGCAGTGGAAGACAAAAGTGCCTGGCGTGCTCTGGTCCATGGGGTCACGAAGAGTCGGACACGACTGAACGACTAAACAACAACAACAAGTTGTCGAGGGCTAATTTCTTTTCCTGTGATAAAAAGCCTCCTGTTTCGACCGCCAAACCTTTCAGGGGAGCATTTGCAAACGTTTGGCACCATTTTTTACTGAATTGCCGGAAATCAGATATTTGATGAAATTGGGACCCCGGGGCTTAGGGATTTTTTCAAAAAAACTTATGTCTGCCTGTTAAGTTGGCGAGGGCTGATTTCTTTTCCTGTGATAAAAAGCCTCCTGTTTCGACCGCCAAACCTTTCAGGGGAGCATTTGCAAACGTTTGGCACCATTTTTGAGTGAATTGCTGAAAGTCAGATTTTTTATGAAATTGTGACCCCGGGGCTTAAGGATTTTTTCAGAAAAACTTATTTCTGCCGGTTAAGTTGTCGAGGGCTAATTTCTTTTCCTGCGATAAAAAGCCTCCTGTTTCGACCACCAAACCTTTCAGGGGAGCATTTGTAAACGTTTAGCAGCATTTTTGAGTGAATTGCCGAAAGTCAGATTTTTTATGAAATTGTGACCCCGGGGCTTAGGGATTTTTTCAAAAAAACATTTTTCTGCTGGTAAAGTTGTCGAGGACTAATTTCTATTCCTGTGATAAAAAGCGTCCTGTTTCTACCGCCAAACCTTTCATGGGAGCACTTGCAAACGTTTGGCACCATTTTTGACTGAATTGCTGAAAGTCAGATATTTGATGAAATTGTGACCCCGGGGCTTAAGGATTTTTTCAAAAAAACTTTTTTTCTGCCGGTTAAGTTGTCGAGGGCTAATTTCTTTTCCTGTGATAAAAAGCCTCCTGTTTCGACCGCCAAACCTTTCAGGGGAGCATTTGCAAACGTTTGGCACCATTTTTTACTGAATTGCCGGAAATCAGATATTTGATGAAATTGTGACCCCGGGGCTTAGGGATTTTTTCAAAAAAAAAATTTTCTGCCTGTTAAGTTGGCGAGGGCTGATTTCTTTTCCTGTGATAAAAAGCCTCCTGTTTCGACCGCCAAACCTTTCAGGGGAGCATTTGCAAACGTTTGGCACCATTTTTGAGTGAATTGCCGAAAGTCAGATTTTTTATGAAATTGTGACCCCGGGGCTTAAGGATTTTTTCAGAAAAACTTATTTCTGCCGGTTAAGTTGTCGAGGGCTAATTTCTGTTCCTGCGATAAAAAGCCTCCTGTTTCGACCACCAAACCTTTCAGGGGAGCATTTGCAAACATTTGGCAGCATTTTTGAGTGAATTGCCGAAAGTCAGATATTTGATGAAATTGTGACCCCGGGGCTTAGGGATTTTTTCAAAAAAACATTTTTCTGCCAGTTAAGTTGTCGAGGGCTAATTTCTATTCCTGTGATAAAAAGCCTCCTGTTTCAACCGCCAAACCTTTCAGGGGAGCATTTGCAAACGTTTGGCACCATTTTTGAGTGAATTGCTGGAAGTCAGATATTTGATGAAATTGTGACCCCGGGGCTTAGGGATTTTTTCAAAAAAACTTTTTTCTGCCTGCTAAGTTCGCAAGGGCTGGTCTATTTTCCTGTGATTAAAAGCCTCCTGTTTCGACCGCCAAACCTTTCAGGGGAGCATTTTCAAACGTTTGGCACCATTTTTTACTGAATTGCCGGAAATCAGATATTTGTTGAAATTGTGACCCCGGGGCTTAGGGATTTTTTTTTAAAAAAAAATTTCTGCCGGTTAAGTTGTCGAGGGCTAATTTCTTTTCCTATGATAAAAACCCATCTGTTTCGACCGACAAACCTTTCAGAGGAGCATTTGTAGCCGTTTGGATCCATTTTTTACTGAATTGCTGGAAGTCAGATATTTGATGAAATTGTGACCCCGGGGCTTAGGGATTTTTTCAAAAAAACATTTTTCTGCCGGTTAAGTTATCGAGGGCTAATTTCTTTTCCTGTGATAAAAAGCCTCCTGTTTCGACCGCCAAAACTTTCAGGGGAGCATTTGCAAACGTTTGGCACCATTTTTTACTGAATTGCCGGATATCAGATTTTTTATGAAATTGTGATCCCGGGGCTTAAGGATTTTTTCAAAAAAACTTTTTTCTGCCGGTTAAGTTGTCGAGGATTAATTTCTATTCCTGTGATAAAAAGCCTTCTGTTTCGACCGCCAAACTTTTCAGGGGAGCATTTGCAAACGTTTGGCACCATTTTTGAGTGAATTGCTGAAAGTCAGATATTTGATGAAATTGTGACCCCGGGGCTTAGGGATTTTTTCAAAAAAACTTTTTTCTGCCTGCAAAGTTGGCAAGGGCTGGTATATTTTCCTGTGATTAAAAGCCTCTTGTTTCGACCGCCAAACCTTTCAGGGTAGCATTTTCAAACGTTTGGCACCATTTTTTACTGAATTGCCGGAAATCAGATATTTGATGAAATTGTGACCCCGGGGCTTAGGGATTTTTTTTAAAAAAAAAATTTCTGCCGGTTAAGTTGTTGAGGGCTAATTTCTTTTCCTATGATAAAAACCCATCTGTTTCGACCGCCAAACCTTTCAGAGGAGCATTTGCAGCCGTTTGGATCCATTTTTTACTGAATTGCTGGAAGTCAGATATTTGATGAAATTGTGACCCCGGGGCTTTGGGATTTTTTCAAAAAAACATTTTTCTGCCGGTTAAGTTGTCGAGGGCTGATTTCTTTTCCTGTGATAAAAAGCCGCCTGTTTCGACCGCCAAAGCTTTCAGGGGAGCTTTTGCAACCGTTTGGCACCATTTTTGAGTGAATTGCCAAAAGTCAGATATTTGATGAAATTGTGACCCCGGGGCTTAGGGATTTTTTCAAAAAAAACATTTTTCTGCCTGTTAAGTTGGCGAGGGCTGATTTCTTTTCCTGTGATAAAAAGCCTCCTGTTTCGACCGCCAAACCATTCAGGGGAGCATTTGCAAACGTTTGGCAACATTTTTTACTGAATTGCCGGAAATCAGATATTTGATGAAATTGTGATCCCGGGGCTTGAGGATTTTTTCAAAAAAACTTTTTTCTGCCGGTTAAGTTGTCGAGGGCTAATTTCTTTTCCTGTGATAAAAAGCCTCCTGTTTCGACCGCCAAACCTTTCAGGGGAGCATTTGCAAACCTTTGGCACCATTGTTGAGTGAATTGCCGAAAGTCAGATTTTTTATGAAATTGTGACCCCGGGGCTTAAGGATTTTTTCAAAAAAACTTTTTTCTGCCGGTTAAGTTGTCGAGGGCTAATTTCTTTTCCTGTGATAAAAAGCCTCCTGTTTCGACCGCCAAACCTTTCAGGGGAGCATTTGCAAACGTTTGGCACCATTTTTTAGTGAATGGCTGAAAGTCAGATATTTGATGAAATTGTGACCCCGGGGCTTAGGGATTTTGTCAAAAATCTTTTTTCTGCCTGTTAAGTTGTCGAAGGCTGATTTCTTTTCCTGTGATAAAAAGCCTCCTGTTTAAACCGCCAAAGCTTTCAGGGGAGCATTTGCAAACCTTTGGCACCATTGTTGAGTGAATTGCCGAAAGTCAGATTTTTTATGAAATTGTGACCCCGGG
Organism: Podarcis tiliguerta; assembly: GCF_965153285.1. Classification (NCBI taxonomy): domain Eukaryota; kingdom Metazoa; phylum Chordata; class Lepidosauria; order Squamata; family Lacertidae; genus Podarcis; species Podarcis tiliguerta. The sequence goes on along the minus strand of NC_139538.1, from coordinate 82,342,374 downwards.
GCTTAAGGATTTTTTCAAAAAAACTTTTTTCTGCCGGTTAAGTTGTCGAGGGCTAATTTCTTTTCCTGTGATAAAAAGCCTCCTGTTTCGACCGCCAAACCTTTCAGGGGAGCATTTGCAAACGTTTGGCACCATTTTTTAGTGAATGGCTGAAAGTCAGATATTTGATGAAATTGTGACCCCGGGGCTTAGGGATTTTGTCAAAAATCTTTTTTCTGCCTGTTAAGTTGTCGAAGGCTGATTTCTTTTCCTGTGATAAAAAGCCTGCTGTTTCGACCGCCAAAGCTTTCAGGGGAGCATTTGCAACCGTTTGGCACCATTTTTGAGTGAATTGCCAAAGGTCAGATATTTGATGAAATTGTGACCCCGGGGCTTAGGGATTTTTTCAAAAAAACTTTTTTTCTGCCGGTTAAGTTGGCTAGGGCTGATTTCTTTTCCTGTGATAAAAAGCCTCCTGTTTCGACCGCCAAACCTTCCAGGGGAGCATTTGCCAACGTTTGGCACCATTTTTGAGTGAATTGCCGAAAGCCAGATTTTTTATGAAATTGTGACCCCGGGGCTTAAGGATTTTTTCAAAAAAACTTTTTTTCTGCCGGTTAAGTTGTCGAGGGCTAATTTCTTTTCCTGTGATAAAAAGCCTCCTGTTTCGACCGCCAAACCTTTCAGGGGAGCATTTGCAAACGTTTGGCACCATTTTTTACTGAATTGCCGGAAATCAGATATTTGATGAAATTGTGACCCCGGGGCTTAGGGATTTTTTCAAAAAAAAAATTTTCTGCCTGTTAAGTTGGCGAGGGCTGATTTCTTTTCCTGTGATAAAAAGCCTCCTGTTTCGACCGCCAAACCTTTCAGGGGAGCATTTGCAAACGTTTGGCACCATTTTTGAGTGAATTGCCGAAAGTCAGATTTTTTATGAAATTGTGACCCCGGGGCTTAAGGATTTTTTCAGAAAAACTTATTTCTGCCGGTTAAGTTGTCGAGGGCTAATTTCTTTTCCTGCGATAAAAAGCCTCCTGTTTCGACCACCAAACCTTTCAGGGGAGCATTTGCAAACATTTGGCAGCATTTTTGAGTGAATTGCCGAAAGTCAGATATTTGATGAAATTGTGACCCCGGGGCTTAGGGATTTTTTCAAAAAAACATTTTTCTGCCAGTTAAGTTGTCGAGGGCTAATTTCTATTCCTGTGATAAAAAGCCTCCTGTTTCAACCGCCAAACCTTTCAGGGGAGCATTTGCAAACGTTTGGCACCATTTTTGAGTGAATTGCTGGAAGTCAGATATTTGATGAAATTGTGACCCCGGGGCTTAGGGATTTTTTCAAAAAAACTTTTTTCTGCCTGCTAAGTTCGCAAGGGCTGGTCTATTTTCCTGTGATTAAAAGCCTCCTGTTTCGACCGCCAAACCTTTCAGGGGAGCATTTTCAAACGTTTGGCACCATTTTTTACTGAATTGCCGGAAATCAGATATTTGTTGAAATTGTGACCCCGGGGCTTAGGGATTTTTTTTTAAAAAAAAATTTCTGCCGGTTAAGTTGTCGAGGGCTAATTTCTTTTCCTATGATAAAAACCCATCTGTTTCGACCGACAAACCTTTCAGAGGAGCATTTGTAGCCGTTTGGATCCATTTTTTACTGAATTGCTGGAAGTCAGATATTTGATGAAATTGTGACCCCGGGGCTTAGGGATTTTTTCAAAAAAACATTTTTCTGCCGGTTAAGTTATCGAGGGCTAATTTCTTTTCCTGTGATAAAAAGCCTCCTGTTTCGACCGCCAAAACTTTCAGGGGAGCATTTGCAAACGTTTGGCACCATTTTTTACTGAATTGCCGGATATCAGATTTTTTATGAAATTGTGATCCCGGGGCTTAAGGATTTTTTCAAAAAAACTTTTTTCTGCCGGTTAAGTTGTCGAGGATTAATTTCTATTCCTGTGATAAAAAGCCTTCTGTTTCGACCGCCAAACTTTTCAGGGGAGCATTTGCAAACGTTTGGCACCATTTTTGAGTGAATTGCTGAAAGTCAGATATTTGATGAAATTGTGACCCCGGGGCTTAGGGATTTTTTCAAAAAAACTTTTTTCTGCCTGCAAAGTTGGCAAGGGCTGGTATATTTTCCTGTGATTAAAAGCCTCTTGTTTCGACCGCCAAACCTTTCAGGGGAGCATTTTCAAACGTTTGGCACCATTTTTTACTGAATTGCCGGAAATCAGATATTTGATGAAATTGTGACCCCGGGGCTTAGGGATTTTTTTTTTAAAAAAAATTTCTGCCGGTTAAGTTGTCGAGGGCTGATTTCTTTTCCTGTGATAAAAAGCCGCCTGTTTCGACTGCCAAAGCTTTCAGGGGAGCTATTGCAACCGTTTGGCACCATTTTTGAGTGAATTGCCAAAAGTCAGATATTTGATGAAATTGTGACCCCGGGGCTTAGGGATTTTTTCAAAAAAACATTTTTCTACCTGTTAACTTGGCGAGGGCTGATTTCTTTTCCTGTGATAAAAAGCCTCCTGTTTCGACCCCAAACCATTCAGGGGAGCATTTGCAAACGTTTGCCACCATTTTTTACTGAATTGCCGGAAATCAGATATTTGATGAAATTGTGACCCCGGGGCTTGAGGATTTTTTCAAAAAAACTTTTTTCTGCCGGTTAAGTTGTCGAGGGCTAATTTCTTTTCCTGTGATAAAAAGCCTCCTGTTTCGACCGCCAAAGCTTTCAGGGGAGCATTTGCAAACGTTTGGCATCATTTTTGAGTGAATTGCCGAAAGTCAGATTTTTTATGAAATTGGGACCCCGGGGCTTAAGGATTTTTTCAGAAAAACTTATTTCTGCCGGTTAAGTTGTCGAGGGCTAATTTCTTTTCCTGCGATAAAAAGCCTCCTGTTTCGACCACCAAACCTTTCAGGGGAGCATTTGCAAACATTTGGCAGCATTTTTGAGTGAATTGCCGAAAGTCAGATATTTGATGAAATTGTGACCCCGGGGCTTAGGGATTTTTTCAAAAAAACATTTTTCTGCCAGTTAAGTTGTCGAGGGCTAATTTCTATTCCTGTGATAAAAAGCCTCCTGTTTCAACCGCCAAACCTTTCAGGGGAGCATTTGCAAAAGTTTGGCACCATTTTTGAGTGAATTGCTGAAAGTCAGGTATTTGATGAAATTGTGACCCCGGGGCTTAGGGATTTTTTCAAAAAAACTTTTTTCTGCCTGCTAAGTTGGCAAGGGCTGGTCTATTTTCCTGTGATTAAAAGCCTCCTGTTTCGACCGCCAAACCTTTCAGGGGAGCATTTTCAAACGTTTGGCACCATTTTTTACTGAATTGCCGGAAATCAGATATTTGATGAAATTGTGACCCCGGGGCTTAGCGATTTTTTCAAAAAAAAAAATTTCTGCCGGTTAAGTTGTCGAGGGCTAATTTCTTTTCCTATGATAAAAACCCATCTGTTTCGACCGCCAAACCTTTCAGAGTAGCATTTGCAGCCGTTTGGATCCATTTTTTACTGAATTGCTGGAAGTCCGATATTTGATGAAATTGTGACCCCGGGGCTTAGGGATTTTTTCAAAAAAACATTTTTCTGCCGGTTAAGTTATCGAGGGCTAATTTCTTTTCCTGTGATAAAAAGCCTCCTGTTTCGACCGCCAAAACTTTCAGGGGAGCATTTGCAAACGTTTGGCACCATTTTTTACTGAACTGCCGGAAATCAGATATTTGATGAAATTGTGACCCCGGGGCTTAGGGATTTTTTCAAAAAAACTTTTTTCTGCCTGTTAAGTTGTCGAGGGCTAATTTCTTTTCCTATGATAAAAACCCTTCTGTTTCGACTGCCAAACCTTTCAGGGGAGCATTTGCAGCCGTTTGGATCCATTTTTTACTGAATTGCTGGAAGTCAGATATTTAATGAAATTGTGACCCCGGGGCTTAGGGATTTTTTTCAAAAAAACATTTTTCTGCCGGTTAAGTTATCGAGGGCTGATTTCTATTCCTGTGATAAAAATCCTCCTGTTTCGACCGCCAAACCTTCCAGGGGAGCATTTGCAAACGTTTGGCACCATTTTTGAGTGAATTGCCGAAAGCCAGATTTTTTATGAAATTGTGACCCCGGGGCTTAAGGATTTTTTCAAAAAAACTTTTTTCTGCCGGTTAAGTTGTCGAGAATTGACGCTTTTGAATTATGGTGCTGGAGGAGACTCTTGAGAGTCCCATGGACTGCAAGAAGATCAAACGCATCCATTCTTAAGGAAATCAGCCCTGAGTGCTCACTGGAAGGACAGATCGTGAAGCTGAGGCTCCAATACTTTGGCCACCTCATGAGAAGAGAAGACTCACTGGAAAAGACCCTGATGTTGGGAAAGATGGAGGGCACAAGGAGAAGGGGACGACAGAGGACGAGATGGTTAGACAGTGTTCTCGAAGCTACAAACATGAATCTGACCAAACTGCGGGTGGCAGTGGAAGACAAAAGTGCCTGGCGTGCTCTGGTCCATGGGGTCACGAAGAGTCGGACACGACTGAACGACTAAACAACAACAACAAGTTGTCGAGGGCTAATTTCTTTTCCTGTGATAAAAAGCCTCCTGTTTCGACCGCCAAACCTTTCAGGGGAGCATTTGCAAACGTTTGGCACCATTTTTTACTGAATTGCTGAAAGTCAGATTTTTTATGAAATTGTGACCCCGGGGCTTAAGGATTTTTTCAGAAAAACTTATTTCTGCCGGTTAAGTTGTCGAGGGCTAATTTCTTTTCCTGCGATAAAAAGCCTCCTGTTTCGACCACCAAACCTTTCAGGGGAGCATTTGTAAACGTTTAGCAGCATTTTTGAGTGAATTGCCGAAAGTCAGATTTTTTATGAAATTGTGACCCCGGGGCTTAGGGATTTTTTCAAAAAAACATTTTTCTGCTGGTAAAGTTGTCGAGGACTAATTTCTATTCCTGTGATAAAAAGCGTCCTGTTTCTACCGCCAAACCTTTCATGGGAGCACTTGCAAACGTTTGGCACCATTTTTGACTGAATTGCTGAAAGTCAGATATTTGATGAAATTGTGACCCCGGGGCTTAGGGATGTTTTCAAAAAAACTTTTTTCTGCATCCTAAGTTGGCAAGGGCTGGTCTATTTTCCTGTGATTAAAAGCCTCCTGTTTCGACCGCCAAAACTTTCAGGGGAGCATTTGCAAACGTTTGGCACCATTTTTTTAATGAATTGCCGGAAATCAGATATTTGATGAAATTGTGACCCCGGGGCTTAGGGATTTTTTCAAAAAAAAAAAAATTCTGCCGGTTAAGTTGTCGAGGGCTAATTTCTTTTCCTATGATAAAAACCCTTCTGTTTCGACCGCCAAACCTTTCAGGGGAGCATTTGCAGCCGTTTGGATCCATTTTTTACTGAATTGCTGGAAGTCAGATATTTGATGAAATTGTGACCCCGGGGCTTAGGGATTTTTTCAAAAAAACATTTTTCTACCGGTTAAGTTATCGAGGGCTGATTTCTATTCCTGTGATAAAAATCCTCCTGTTTCGACCGCCAAACCTTTCAGGGGAGCATTTGCACACGTTTGGCACCATTTTTTACTGAATTGCCGGAAATCAGATATTTGATGAAATTGTGACCCCGGGGCTTAGGGATTTTTTCAAAAAAACTTTTTTCTGCCTGTTAAGTTGGCGAGGGCTGATTTCTTTTCCTGTGATAAAAAGCCTCTGTTTCGACCGCCAAACCTTTCAGGGGAGCATTTGCAGCCGTTTGGATCCATTTTTTACTGAATTGCCGGAAATCAGATATTTGATGAAATTGTGACCCCGGGGCTTAGGGATCTTTTCAAAAAAACTTTTTTCTGCCGGTTAAGTTGGCTAGGGCTGATTTCTTTTCCTGTGATAAAAAGCCTCCTGTTTCGACCGCCAAACCTTTCAGGGGAGCATTTGCAAACGTTTGGCACCATTTTTGAGTGAATTGCCGAAAGCCAGATTTTTTATGAAATTGTGACCCCGGGGCTTAAGGATTTTTTCAAAAAAACTTTTTTCTGCCTGTTAAGTTGTCGAGGGCTAATTTCTTTTCCTGTGATAAAAAGCCTCCTGTTTCGACCACCAAACCTTTCAGGGGAGCATTTGCAAACGTTTGGCACCATTTTTTACTGAATTGCCGAAAATCAGATATTTGATGAAATTGTGACTCCGGGGCTTGGGGATTTTTTCAAAAAAAAAAATTTCTGCCGGTTAAGTTGTCGAGGGCTAATTTCTATTCCTATGATAAAAACCCATCTGTTTCGACCGCCAAACCTTTCAGAGGAGCATTTGCAGCCGTTTGGATCCATTTTTTACTGAATTGCTGGAAGTCAGATATTTGATGAAATTGTGACCCCGGGGCTTAGGGATTTTTTCAAAAAAACTTTTTTCTGCCTGTTAAGTTGGCGAGGGCTGATTTCTTCTCCTGTGATAAAAAGCCTCCTGTTTCAACCGCCAAAGCTTTCAGGGGAGCATTTGCAAACGTTTGGCACCATTTTTGAGTGAATTGCTGAAAGTCAGATATTTGATGAAATTGTGACCCCGGGGCTTAGGGATTTTTTCAAAAAAACTTTTTTCTGCCTGTTAAGTTGGCGAGGGCTGATTTCTTTTCCTGTGATAAAAAGCCTCCTGTTTCGACCGCCAAACTTTTCAGGGGAGCATTTGCAGCCGTTTGGATCCATTTTTGAGTGAATTGCTGAAAGTCAGATATTTGATGAAATTGTGACCCCGGGGCTTAGGGATTTTTTCAAAAAAACTTTTTTCTGCCGGTTAAGTTGGCAAGGGCTGGTCTATTTTCCTGTGATTAAAAGCCTCCTGTTTCGACCGCCAAAACTTTCAGGGGAGCATTTGCAAACGTTTGGCACCATTTTTTACTGAATTGCCGGAAATCAGATATTTGATGAAATTGTGACCCCGGGGCTTAGGGATTTTTTCAAAAAAACTTTTTTTCTGCCTGTTAAGTTGGCTAGGGCTGATTTCTTCTCCTGTGATAAAAAGCCTCCTGTTTCGACCGCCAAACCTTTCAGGGGAGCATTTGCAACCGTTTGGCACCATTTTTGAGTGAATTGCCGAAAGCCAGATTTTTTATGAAATTGTGACCCCGGGGCTTAAGGATTTTTTCAAAAAAACTTTTTTCTGCCTGTTAAGTTGTCGAGGGCTAATTTCTTTTCCTGTGATAAAAAGCCTCCTGTTTCGACCACCAAACCTTTCAGGGGAGCATTTGCAAACATTTGGCACCATTTTTTACTGAATTGCCGAAAATCAGATATTTGATGAAATTGTGACTCCGGGGCTTGGGGATTTTTTCAAAAAAAAAAATTTCTGCCGGTTAAGTTGTCGAGGGCTAATTTCTATTCCTATGATAAAAACCCATCTGTTTCGACCGCCAAACCTTTCAGAGGAGCATTTGCAGCCGTTTGGATCCATTTTTTACTGAATTGCTGGAAGTCAGATATTTGATGAAATTGTGACCCCGGGGCTTAGGGATTTTTTCAAAAAAACATTTTTCTGCCGGTTAAGTTATCGAGGGCTAATTTCTTTTCCTGTGATAAGAAGCCTCCTGTTTCGACCGCCAAACCTTTCAGGGGAGCATTTGCACACGTTTGGCACCAATTTTTACTGAATTGCTGGAAATCAGATATTTGATGAAATTGTGACCCCGGGGCTTAGGGATTTTTTCAAAAAAACTTTTTTCTGCCTGTTAAGTTGGCGAGGGCTGATTTCTTTTCCTGTGATAAAAAGCCTCCTGTTTCGACCGCCAAACCTTTCAGGGGAGCATTTGCAGCCGTTTGGATCCATTTTTGAGTGAATTGCTGAAAGTCAGATATTTGATGAAATTGTGACCCCGGGGCTTAGGGATTTTTTCAAAAAAACTTTTTTCTGCCGGTTAAGTTGGCAAGGGCTGGTCTATTTTCCTGTGATTAAAAGCCTCCTGTTTCGACCGCCAAAACTTTCAGGGGAGCATTTGCAAACGTTTGGCACCATTTTTTACTGAATTGCCGGAAATCAGATATTTGATGAAATTGTGACCCCGGGGCTTAGGGTTTTTTTCAAAAAAACTTTTTTTCTGCCTGTTAAGTTGGCTATGGCTGATTTCTTCTCCTGTGATAAAAAGCCTCCTGTTTCGACCGCCAAACCTTTCAGGGGAGCATTTGCAACCGTTTGGCACCATTTTTGAGTGAATTGCCGAAAGTCATATATTTGATGAAATTGTGACCCCGGGGCTTAAGGATTTTATCAAAAAAAGATTTTTCTGCCGGTTAAGTTATCGAGGGCTGATTTCTTTTCCTGTGATAAAAAGCCGCCTGTTTCGACCGCCAAAGCTTTCAGGGGAGCATTCGCAACCGTTTGGCACCATTTTTGAGTGAATTGGCAAAAGTCAGATATTTGATGAAATTGTGACCCCGGGGCTTAGGGATTTTTTCAAAAAAACTTTTTTCTGCCTGTTAAGTTGGCGAGGGCTGATTTCGTTTCCTGTGATAAAAAGCCTCCTGTTTCGACCGCCAAACCTTTCAGGGGAGCATTTGCAGCCGTTTGGATCCATTTTTTACTGAATTGCCGGAAATCAGATATTTGATGAAATTGTGACCCCGGGGCTTAGGGATTTTTTCAAAAAAACTTTTTTCTGCCTGTTAAGTTGGCGAGGGCTGATTTCTTTTCCTGTGATAAAAAGCCTCCTATTTCGACCGCCAAACCTTTCAGGGGAGCATTTGCAAACGTTTGGCAGCATTAATTACTGAATTGCCGAAAGTCAGATTTTTTATGAAATTGTGACCCCGGGGATTAAGGATTTTTTCAGAAAAACTTATTTCTGCCGGTTAAGTTGTCGAGGGCTAATTTCTTTTCCTGCGATAAAAAGCCTCCTGTTTCGACCACCAAACCTTTCAGGGGAGCATTTGCAAACGTTTAGCAGCATTTTTGAGTGAATTGCCGAAAGTCAGATATTTGATGAAATTGTGACCCCGGGGCTTAAGGATTTTTTCAAAAAAACATTTTTCTGCCGGTTAAGTTGTCGAGGGCTAATTTCTTTTCCTGTGATAAAAAGCCTCCTGTTTCAACCGCCAAACCTTTCAAGGGAGCATTTGCAAACATTTGGCACCATTTTTGAGTGAATTGCCGAAAGTCAGATATTTGATGAAATTGTGACCCCGGGGCTTAGGGATTTTTTCAAAAAAACTTTTTTCTGCCTGCTAAGTTGGCAAGGGCTGGTCTATTTTCCTGTGATTAAAAGCCTCCTGTTTCGACCGCCAAACCTTTCAGGGGAGCATTTGCAAACGTTTGGCACCATTTTTTACTGAATTGCCGAAAGTCAGATATTTGATGAAATTGTGACCCCGGGGCTTAGGGATTTTTTCAAAAAAACTTTTTTCTGCCTGCTAAGTTGGCAAGGGCTGGTCTATTTTCCTGTGATTAAAAGCCTCCTGTTTCGACCGCCAAACCTTTCAGGGGAGCATTTGCAAACGTTTGGCACCATTTTTGACTGAATTGCTGAAAGTCAGATATTTGATGAAATTGTGACCCCGGGGCTTAGGGATTTTTTCAAAAAAAGTTTTTTCTGCCTGTTAAGTTGGCGAGGGCTGATTTCTTTTCCTGTGATAAAAAGCCTCCTGTTTCGACCGCCAAACCTTTCAGGGGAGCATTTGCAAACGTTTGGCACCATTTTTTACTGAATTGCCGGAAATCAGATATTTGATGAAATTGTGACCCCGGGGCTTAGGGATTTTTTCAAAAAAACTTTTTTCTGCCTGTTAAGTTGGCGAGGGCTGATTTCTTTTCCTGTGATAAAAAGCCTCCTGTTTCGACCGCCAAACCTTTCAGGGGAGCATTTGCAACCGTTTGGCACCATTTTTGAGTGAATTGCCGAAAGCCAGATTTTTTATGAAATTGTGACCCCGGGGCTTAAGGATTTTTTCAAAAAAACTTTTTTCTGCCTGTTAAGTTGTCGAGGGCTAATTTCTTTTCCTGTGATAAAAAGCCTCCTGTTTCGACCACCAAACCTTTCAGGGGAGCATTTGCAAACATTTGGCACCATTTTTTACTGAATTGCCGAAAATCAGATATTTGATGAAATTGTGACTCCGGGGCTTGGGGATTTTTTCAAAAAAAAAATTTCTGCCGGTTAAGTTGTCGAGGGCTAATTTCTATTCCTATGATAAAAACCCATCTGTTTCGACCGCCAAACCTTTCAGAGGAGCATTTGCAGCCGTTTGGATCCATTTTTTACTGAATTGCTGGAAGTCAGATATTTGATGAAATTGTGACCCCGGGGCTTAGGGATTTTTTCAAAAAAACATTTTTCTGCCGGTTAAGTTATCGAGGGCTAATTTCTTTTCCTGTGATAAGAAGCCTCCTGTTTCGACCGCCAAACCTTTCAGGGGAGCATTTGCACACGTTTGGCACCAATTTTTACTGAATTGCTGGAAATCAGATATTTGATGAAATTGTGACCCCGGGGCTTAGGGATTTTTTCAAAAAAACTTTTTTCTGCCTGTTAAGTTGGCGAGGGCTGATTTCTTTTCCTGTGATAAAAAGCCTCCTGTTTCGACCGCCAAACCTTTCAGGGGAGCATTTGCAGCCGTTTGGATCCATTTTTGAGTGAATTGCTGAAAGTCAGATATTTGATGAAATTGTGACCCCGGGGCTTAGGGATTTTTTCAAAAAAACTTTTTTCTGCCGGTTAAGTTGGCAAGGGCTGGTCTATTTTCCTGTGATTAAAAGCCTCCTGTTTCGACCGCCAAAACTTTCAGGGGAGCATTTGCAAACGTTTGGCACCATTTTTTACTGAATTGCCGGAAATCAGATATTTGATGAAATTGTGACCCCGGGGCTTAGGGATTTTTTCAAAAAAACTTTTTTTCTGCCTGTTAAGTTGGCTAGGGCTGATTTCTTCTCCTGTGATAAAAAGCCTCCTGTTTCGACCGCCAAACCTTTCAGGGGAGCATTTGCAACCGTTTGGCACCATTTTTGAGTGAATTGCCGAAAGTCATATATTTGATGAAATTGTGACCCCGGGGCTTAAGGATTTTATCAAAAAAAGATTTTTCTGCCGGTTAAGTTATCGAGGGCTGATTTCTTTTCCTGTGATAAAAAGCCGCCTGTTTCGACCGCCAAAGCTTTCAGGGGAGCATTCGCAACCGTTTGGCACCATTTTTGAGTGAATTGGCAAAAGTCAGATATTTGATGAAATTGTGACCCCGGGGCTTAGGGATTTTTTCAAAAAAACTTTTTTCTGCCTGTTAAGTTGGCGAGGGCTGATTTCGTTTCCTGTGATAAAAAGCCTCCTGTTTCGACCGCCAAACCTTTCAGGGGAGCATTTGCAGCCGTTTGGATCCATTTTTTACTGAATTACCGGAAATCAGATATTTGATGAAATTGTGACCCCGGGGCTTAGGGATTTTTTCAAAAAAACTTTTTTCTGCCTGTTAAGTTGGCGAGGGCTGATTTCTTTTCCTGTGATAAAAAGCCTCCTATTTCGACCGCCAAACCTTTCAGGGGAGCATTTGCAAACGTTTGGCAGCATTAATTACTGAATTGCCGAAAGTCAGATTTTTTATGAAATTGTGACCCCGGGGATTAAGGATTTTTTCAGAAAAACTTATTTCTGCCGGTTAAGTTGTCGAGGGCTAATTTCTTTTCCTGCGATAAAAAGCCTCCTGTTTCGACCACCAAACCTTTCAGGGGAGCATTTGCAAACGTTTAGCAGCATTTTTGAGTGAATTGCCGAAAGTCAGATATTTGATGAAATTGTGACCCCGGGGCTTAAGGATTTTTTCAAAAAAACATTTTTCTGCCGGTTAAGTTGTCGAGGGCTAATTTCTTTTCCTGTGATAAAAAGCCTCCTGTTTCAACCGCCAAACCTTTCAAGGGAGCATTTGCAAACATTTGGCACCATTTTTGAGTGAATTGCCGAAAGTCAGATATTTGATGAAATTGTGACCCCGGGGCTTAGGGATTTTTTCAAAAAAACTTTTTTCTGCCTGCTAAGTTGGCAAGGGCTGGTCTATTTTCCTGTGATTAAAAGCCTCCTGTTTCGACCGCCAAACCTTTCAGGGGAGCATTTGCAAACGTTTGGCACCATTTTTTACTGAATTGCCGAAAGTCAGATATTTGATGAAATTGTGACCCCGGGGCTTAGGGATTTTTTCAAAAAAACTTTTTTCTGCCTGCTAAGTTGGCAAGGGCTGGTCTATTTTCCTGTGATTAAAAGCCTCCTGTTTCGACCGCCAAACCTTTCAGGGGAGCATTTGCAAACGTTTGGCACCATTTTTGACTGAATTGCTGAAAGTCAGATATTTGATGAAATTGTGACCCCGGGGCTTAGGGATTTTTTCAAAAAAAGTTTTTTCTGCCTGTTAAGTTGGCGAGGGCTGATTTCTTTTCCTGTGATAAAAAGCCTCCTGTTTCGACCGCCAAACCTTTCAGGGGAGCATTTGCAAACGTTTGGCACCATTTTTTACTGAATTGCCGGAAATCAGATATTTGATGAAATTGTGACCCCGGGGCTTAGGGATTTTTTCAAAAAAACTTTTTTCTGCCTGTTAAGTTGGCGAGGGCTGATTTCTTTTCCTGTGATAAAAAGCCTCCTGTTTCGACCGCCAAACCTTTCAGGGAAGCATTTGCAAACGTTTGGCACCATTTTTGAGTGAATTGCCGAAAGTCAGATTTTTTATGAAATTGTGACCCCGGGGCTTAGGGATTTTTTCAAAAAAACATTTTTCTGCCGGTTAAGTTGTCGAGGGCTAATTTCTATTCCTGTGATAAAAAGCCTCCTGTTTCAACCGCCAAAGCTTTCAGGGGAGCATTTACAAACGTTTGAGTGAATTGCTGAAAGTCAGATATTTGATGAAATTGTGACCCTGGGGCTTAGGGATTTTTTCAAAAAAACATTTTTCTGTCTATTAAGTTGGCGAGGGCTGATTTCTTTTCCTGTGATAAAAAGCCTCCTGTTTCGACTGCCAAACCTTTCAGGGGAGCATCTGCAGCCGTTTGGATCCATTTTTTACTGAATTGCCGGAAATCAGATATTTGATGAAATTGTGACCCCGGGGCTTAGGGATTTTTTCAAAAAAACTTTTTTCTGCCTGTTAAGTTGGCGAGGGCTGATTTCTTTTCCTGTGATAAAAAGCCTCCTGTTTCGACCGCCAAACCTTTCAGGGGAGCATTTGCAAACGTTTGGCACCATTTTTGAGTGAATTGCTGAAAGTCAGATATTTGATGAAATTGTGACCCCGGGGCTTAGGGATTTTTTCAAAAAAACTTTTTTCTGCATGCTAAGTTGGCAAGGGCTGGTCTATTTTCCTGTAATTAAAAGCCTCCTGTTTCGACCGCCAAAACTTTCAGGGGAGCATTTGCAAACGTTTGCCACCATTTTTTACTGAATTGCCGGAAATCAGGTATTTGATGAAATTGTGACCCCGGGGCTTAGGGATTTTTTCAAAAAAAAAAAATTCTGCCGGTTAAGTTGTCGAGGGCTAATTTCTTTTCCTATGATAAAACCCCTTCTGTTTCGACCGCCAAACCTTTCAGGGGAGCATTTGCAGCCGTTTGGATCCATTTTTTACTGAATTGCTGGAAGTCAGATATTTGATGAAATTGTGACCCCGGGGCTTAGGGATTTTTTCAAAAAAACAATTTTCTGCCGGTTAAGTTATCGAGGGCTGATTTCTATTCCTGTGATAAAAATCCTCCTGTTTCGACCGCCAAACCTTTCAGGGGAGCATTTGCAAACGTTTGGCACCATTTTTTACTGAATTGCCGGAAATCAGATATTTGATGAAATTGTGACCCCGGGGCTTAGGGATTTTTTCAAAAAAACTTTTTTCTGCCTGTTAAGTTGGCTAGGGCTGATTTCTTCTCCTGTGATAAAAAGCCTCCTGTTTCGACCGCCAAACCTTTCAGGGGAGCATTTGCAACCGTTTGGCACCATTTTTGAGTGAATTGCCGAAAGTCAGATATTTGATGAAATTGTGACCCCGGGGCTTAAGGATTTTGTCAAAAAAACATTTTTCTGCCGGTTAAGTTGTCGAGGGCTGATTTCTTTTCCTGTGATAAAAAGCCGCCTGTTTCGACCGCCAAAGCTTTCAGGGGAGCATTCGCAACCGTTTGGCACCATTTTTGAGTGAATTGCCGAAAGTCAGATATTTGATGAAATTGTGACCCCGGGGCTTAGGGATTTTTTCAAAAAAACTTTTTTCTGCCTGTTAAGTTGGCGAGGGCTGATTTCTTTTCCTGTGATAAAAAGCCTCCTGTTTCGACCGCCAAACCTTTCAGGGGAGCATTTGCAAACGTTTGGCACCATTTTTGAGTGAATTGCCGAAAGCCAGATTTTTTATGAAATTGTGACCCCGGGGCTTAGGGATTTTTTCAAAAAAACATTTTTCTGCCGGTTAAGTTGTCGAGGGCTAATTTATATTCCTGTGATTAAAAGCCTCCTGTTTCAACCGCCAAAGCTTTCAGGGGAGCATTTGCAAACGTTTGGCAAAATTTTTGAGTGAATTGCTGAAAGTCAGATATTTCATGAAATTGTGACCCCGGGGCTTAGGGATTTTTTCAAAAAAACTTTTTTCTGCGTGTTAAGTTGGCGAGGGCTGATTTCTTTTCCTGTGATAAAAAGCCTCCTTTTTCGACCGCCAAACCTTTCAGGGGAGCATTTGCAAACGTTTGGCACCATTTTTGAGTGAATTGCTGAAAGTCAGATATTTGATGAAATTGTGACCCCGGGGCTTAGGGATTTTTTCAAAAAAACTTTTTTCTGCATGCTAAGTTGGCAAGGGCTGGTCTATTTTCCTGTGATTAAAAGCCTCCTGTTTCGACCGCCAAAACTTTCAGGGGAGCATTTGCAAACGTTTGGCACCATTTTTTTACTGAATTGCCGGAAATCAGATATTTGATGAAATTGTTCCCCGGGGCTTAGGGATTTTTTCAAAAAAAATATTTTCTGCCGGTTAAGTTGTCGAGGGCTAATTTCTTTTCCTATGATAAAAACCCTTCTGTTTCGACCGACAAACCTTTCAGGGGAGCATTTGCAGCCGTTTGGATCCATTTTTTACTGAATTGCTGGAAGTCAGATATTTGATGAAATTGTGACCCCGGGGCTTAGGGATTTTTTCAAAAAAACATTTTTCTGCCGGTTAAGTTATCGAGGGCTGATTTCTATTCCTGTGATAAAAATCCTCCTGTTTCGACCGCCAAACCTTTCAGGGGAGCATTTGCAAACGTTTGGCACCATTTTTTACTGAATTGCCGGAAATCAGATATTTGATGAAATTGTGACCCCGGGGCTTAGGGATTTTTTCAAAAAAACCTTTTTTCTGCCTGTTAAGTTGGCGAGGGCTGATTTCGTTTCCTGTGATAAAAAGCCTCCTGTTTCGACTGCCAAACCTTTCAGGGGAGCATTTGCACACGTTTGGCACCATTTTTTACTGACTTGCCGGAAGTCAGATATTTGATGAAATTGTGACCCCGGGGCTTAAGGATTTTTTCAAAAAAACATTTTTCTGCCGGTTAAGTTGTCGAGGGCTGATTTCTTTTCCTGTGATAAAAAGCCTCCTGTTTCGACCGCCAAACCTTTCAGGGGAGCATTTGCAAACGTTTGGCACCATTTTTGAGTGAATTGCCGAAAGTCAGATATTTGATGAAATTGTGACCCCGGGGCTTAGGGATTTTTTCAAAAAAACATTTTCTGCCTGTTAAGTTGGCGAGGGCTGATTTCGTTTCCTGTGATAAAAAGCCTCCTGTTTCGACCGCCAAACCTTTCAGGGGAGCATTTGCAAACGTTTGGCACCATTTTTGAGTGATTTGCCGGAAATCAGATATATGATGAAATTGTGACCCCGGGGCTTAAGGATTTTTTCAAAAAAACATTTTTCTGCCGGTTAAGTTGTCGAGGGCTGATTACTTTTCCTGTGATAAAAAGCCTCCTGTTTCGACCGCCAAAGCTTTCAGGGGAGCATTTGCACACGTTTGGCACCATTTTTTACTAAATTGCCGGAAGTCAGATATTTGATGAAATTGTGAGCCCGGGGCTTAAGGATTTTTTCAAAAAAACATTTTTCTGCCGGTTAAGTTGTCGAGGGCTGATTTCTTTTCCTGTGATAAAAAGCCTCCTGTTTCGACCGCCAAAGCTTTCAGGGGAGCATTTGCAACCGTTTGGCAGCATTTTTGAGTGAATTGCCGAAAATCAGATATTTGATGAAATTGTGACCCCGGGGCTTAGGGATTTTTTCAAAAAAAAACCTTTTTTCTGCCTGTTAAGTTGGCGAGGGCTGATTTCTTTTCCTGTGATAAAAAGCCTCCTGTTTCGACCGCCAAACCTTTCAGGGGAGCATTTGCAAACGTTTGGCACCATTTTTGAGTGATTTGCCGGAAATCAGATATATGATGAAATTGTGACCCCGGGGCTTAAGGATTTTTTCAAAAAAACATTTTTCTGCCGGTTAAGTTGGCGAGGGCTGATTTCTTTTCCTGTGATAATAAGCCTCCTGTTTCGACTGCCAAACCTTTCAGGGGAGCATTTGCACACGTTTGGCACCATTTTTTACTGAATTGCCGGAAGTCAGATATTTGATGAAATTAAGGATTTTTTCAAAAAAACATTTTTCTGCCGGTTAAGTTGTCGAGGGCTGAATTCTTTTCCTGTGATAAAAAGCCTCCTCTTTCGACCGCCAAAGCTTTCAGGGGAGCATTTGCAACCGTTTGGCAGCATTTTTGAGTGAATTGCCGAAAGTCAGATATTTGATGAAATTTTGACCCCGGGGCTTAGGGATTTTTTCAAAAAAACCTTTTTTCTGCCTGTTAAGTTGGCGAGGGCTGATTTCTTTTCCTGTGATAAAAAGCCTCCTGTTTCGACTGCCAAACCTTTCAGGGGAGCATTTGCACACGTTTGGCACCATTTTTTACTGAATTGCCGGAAGTCAGATATTTGATGAAATTGTGACCCCGGGGCTTCAGGATTTTTTCAAAAAAACATTTTTCTGCCGGTTAAGTTATCGAGGGCTGAATTCTTTTCCTATGATAAAAACCCTTCTGTTTCGACCGCCAAAGCTTTCAGGGGAGCATTTGCAGCCATTTGGATCCCTTTTTTACTGAATTGCCGGAAGTCAGATATTTGATGAAATTGTGACCCCGGGGCTTAGGGATTTTTTCAAAAAAACATTTTTCTGCCGGTTAAGTTGTCGAGGGCTGATTTCTTTTCCTATGATAAAAACCCTTCTGTTTCGACCGCCAAACCTTTCAGTGGAGCATTTGCAAACGTTTCGCACCATTTTTGAGTGAATTGCCGAAAGTCAGATTTTTTATGAAATTGTGATGCCGGGGCTTAGGGATTTTTCTGCCGGTTAAGTTGTCGAGGGCTAATTTCTATTCCTATGATAAAAAGCCTCCTGTTTCAACTGCCAAACCTTTCAGGGGAGCATTTGCAAACGTTTGGCACCATTTTTGAGTGAATTGCTGAAAGTCAGATATTTGATGAAATTGTTACCCCGGGGCTTAGGGATTTTTTCAAAAAAACTTTTTTCTGCCTGCTAAGTTGGCAAGGGCTGGTCTATTTTCCTGTGATTAAAAGCCTCCAGTTTCGACCGCCAAAACTTTCAGGGGAGCATTTGCAAACGTTTGGCACCATTTTTTACTGAATTGCCGGAAATCAGATATTTGATGAAATTGTGACCCCGGGGCTTAGGGATTTTTTCAAAAAAACATTTTTCTGCCGGTTAAGTTGGCGAGGGCTGATTTCTTTTCCTGTGATAAAAAGCCGCCTGTTTCGACCGCCAAAGCTTTCAGGGGAGCATTTGCAACCGTTTGGCACCATTTTTGAGTGAATTGCCATAAGTCAGATATGTGATGAAATTGTGACCCCGGGGCTTAGGGATTTTTTCAAAAAAACCTTTTTTCTGCCTGTTAAGTTGGCGAGGGCTGCTTTCTTTTCCTGTGATAAAAAGCCTCCTGATTTGACCGCCAAACCTTTCAGGGGAGCATTTGCAAACATTTGGCACCATTTTTTACTGAATTGCCGGAAATCAGATATTTTATGAAATTGTGACCCCGGGGCTTAGGGATTTTTTCAAAAAAACATTTTTCTGCCGGTTAAGTTGTCGAGGGCTGATTTCTTTTCCTATGATAAAAACCCTTCTGTTTCGACCGCCAAACCTTTCAGTGGAGCATTTGCAAACGTTTCGCACCATTTTTGAGTGAATTGCCGAAAGTCAGATTTTTTATGAAATTGTGATGCCGGGGCTTAGGGATTTTTCTGCCGGTTAAGTTGTCGAGGGCTAATTTCTATTCCTATGATAAAAAGCCTCCTGTTTCAACCGCCAAACCTTTCAGGGGAGCATTTGCAAACGTTTGGCACCATTTTTTACTGAATTGCCGGAAATCAGATATTTGATGAAATTGTGACCCCGGGGCTTGAGGATTTTTTCAAAAAAACATTTTTCTGCCGGTTAAGTTGTCGAGGGCTGATTTCTTTTCCTGTGATAAAAAGCCACCTGTTTCGACCGCCAAAGCTTTCAGGGGAGCATTTGCAAACGTTTGGCACCATTTTTGAGTGAATTGCCAAAAGTCAGATATTTGATGAAATTGTGACCCCGGGGCTTAGGGATTTTTTCAAAAAAACTTTTTTCTGCCTGTTAAGTTGGCGAGGGCTAATTTCTTTTCCTGTGATAAAAAGCCTCCTGTTTCGACCGCCAAACCTTTCAGGGGAGCATTTGCAAACATTTAGCACCATTTTTGAGTGAATTGCCGGAAATCAGATATTTGATGAAATTGTGACCCCGGGGCTTAAGGATTTTTTCAGAAAAACTTTTTTCTTCCGGTTAAGTTGTCGAGGGCTAATTTCTTTTCCTGTGATAAAAAGCCTCCTGTTTCGACCGCCAAACCTTTCAGGGGGCATTTGCAAACATTTGGCACCATTGTTGAGTGAATTGCCGAAACTCAGATTTTTTATGAAATTGTGACCCCGGGGCTTAGGGCTTTTTCAAAAAAACATTTTCCTGCCGGTGAAGTTATCGAGGGCTGATTTCTTTTCCTGTGATAAAAAGCCTCCTGTTTCGACCGCCAAACCTTTCAGGGGAGCATTTGCAAACGTTTGGCACCATTTTTTACTGAATTGCCGGAAATCAGATATTTCATGAAATTGTGACCCCGGGGCTTAGGGATTTTTTCAAAAAAATCTTTTTCTGCCGGTTAAGTTGTCGAGGGCTAATTTCTTTTCCTATGATAAAAACCCTTCTGTTTCGACCGCCAAACCTTTCAGGGGAGCATTTGCAGCCATTTGGATCCATTTTTTACTGAATTGCCGGAAGTCAGATATTTGATGAAATTGTGACCCCGGGGCTTTGGGATTTTTTCAAAAAAACATATTAATGCCGGTTAAGTTGTCGAGGGCTGATTTAATTTCCTGTGATAAAAAGCCGCCTGTTTCGACCGCCAAAGCTTTCAGGGGAGCATTTGCAACCGTTTGGCACCATTTTTGAGTGAATTGCCAAAAGTCAAATATTTGATGAAATTGTGACCCCGGGGCTTAGGGATTTTTTCAAAAAAACCTTTTTTCTGCCTGTTAAGTTGGCGAGGGCTGATTTCTTTTCCTGTGATAAAAAGCCTCCTGTTTTGACCGCCAAACCTTTCAGGGGAGCATTTGCAAACATTTGGCACCATTTTTTACTGAATTTTTACTGAATCAGATATTTTATGAAATTGTGACCCCGGGGCTTAGGGATTTTTTCAACAAAAATCTTTTTCTGCCGGTTAAGTTATCGAGGGCTGATTTCTTTTCCTATGATAAAAACCCTTCTGTTTCGACCGCCAAACCTTTCAGTGGAGCATTTGCAGCCGTTTGGATCCATTTTTTACTGAATTGCCGGAAGTCAGATATTTGATGAAATTGTGACCCCGGGGCTTAAGGATTTTTTCAAAAAAACATTTTTCTGCCGGTTAAGTTGTCGAGGGCTGATTTCTTTTCCTATGATAAAAACCCTTCTGTTTCGACCGCCAAACCTTTCAGAGGAGCATTTGCAGCCGTTTGGATCCATTTTTTACTGAATTGCCGGAAGTCAGATATTTTATGAAATTGTGACCCCGGGGCTTCAGGATTTTTTCAAAAAAACATTTTTCTGCCGGTTAAGTTATCGAGGGCTGATTTCTTTTCCTATGATAAAAACCCTTCTGTTTCGACCGCCAAACCTTTCAGTGGAGCATTTGCAGCCGTTTGGATCCATTTTTTACTGAATTGCCGGAAGTCAGATATTTGATGAAATTGTGACCCCAGGGCTTAAAGATTTTTTCAAAAAAACATTTTTCTGCCGGTTAAGTTGTCGAGGGCTGATTTCTTTTCCTATGATAAAAACCCTTCTGTTTCGACCGCCAAACCTCTCAGAGGAGCATTTGCAGCCGTTTGGATCCATTTTTTACTGAATTGCCGGAAGTCAGATATTTTTTGAAATTGTGACCCCGGGGCTTCAGGATTTTTTCAAAAAAACATTTTTCTGCCGGTTAAGTTGTCGAGGGCTGATTTCTTTTCCTGTGATAAAAAGCCTCCTGTTTCGACCGCCAAAGCTTTCAGGGGAGCATTTGCAACCGTTTGGCAGCATTTTTGAGTGAATTGCCGAAAGTCAGATATTTGATGAAATTGTGACCCCGGGGCTTAGGGATTTTTTCAAAAAAACCTTTTTTCTGCCTGTTAAGTTGGCGAGGGCTGATTTCTTTTCCTGTGATAAAAAGCCTCCTGTTTCGACTGCCAAACCTTTCAGGGGAGCATTTGCACACGTTTGGCACCATTTTTTACTGACTTGCCGGAAGTCAGATATTTGATGAAATTGTGACCCCGGGGCTTAAGGATTTTTTCAAAAAAACATTTTTCTGCTGGTTAAGTTGTCGAGGGCTGATTTCTTTTCCTGTGATAAAAAGCCTCCTGTTTCGACCGCCAAACCTTTCAGGGGAGCATTTGCAAACGTTTGGCACCATTTTAGAGTGAATTGCCGAAAGTCAGATATTTGATGAAATTGTGACCCCGGGGCTTAGGGATTTTTTCAAAAAAACATTTTCTGCCTGTTAAGTTGGCGAGGGCTGATTTCGTTTCCTGTGATAAAAAGCCTCCTGTTTCGACCGCCAAACCTTTCAGGGGAGCATTTGCAAACGTTTGGCACCATTTTTGAGTGATTTGCCGGAAATCAGATATATGATGAAATTGTGACCCCGGGGCTTAAGGATTTTTTCAAAAAAACATTTTTCTGCCGGTTAAGTTGTCGAGGGCTGATTTCTTTTCCTGTGATAAAAAGCCTCCTGTTTCGACCGCCAAAGCTTTCAGGGGAGCATTTGCACACGTTTGGCACCATTTTTTACTAAATTGCCGGAAGTCAGATATTTGATGAAATTGTGAGCCCGGGGCTTAAGGATTTTTTCAAAAAAACATTTTTCTGCCGGTTAAGTTGTCGAGGGCTGATTTCTTTTCCTGTGATAAAAAGCCTCCTCTTTCGACCGCCAAAGCTTTCAGGGGAGCATTTGCAACCGTTTGGCAGCATTTTTGAGTGAATTGCCGAAAATCAGATATTTGATGAAATTGTGACCCCGGGGCTTAGGGATTTTTTCAAAAAAAAACCTTTTTTCTGCCTGTTAAGTTGGCGAGGGCTGATTTCTTTTCCTGTGATAAAAAGCCTCCTGTTTCGACCGCCAAACCTTTCCGGGGAGCATTTGCAAACGTTTGGCACCATTTTTGAGTGATTTGCCGGAAATCAGATATATGATGAAATTGTGACCCCGGGGCTTAAGGATTTTTTCAAAAAAACATTTTTCTGCCGGTTAAGTTGGCGAGGGCTGATTTCTTTTCCTGTGATAATAAGCCTCCTGTTTCGACTGCCAAACCTTTCAGGGGAGCATTTGCACACGTTTGGCACCATTTTTTACTGAATTGCCGGAAGTCAGATATTTGATGAAATTAAGGATTTTTTCAAAAAAACATTTTTCTGCCGGTTAAGTTGTCGAGGGCTGAATTCTTTTCCTGTGATAAAAAGCCTCCTCTTTCGACCGCCAAAGCTTTCAGGGGAGCATTTGCAACCGCTTGGCAGCATTTTTGAGTGAATTGCCGAAAGTCAGATATTTGATGAAATTTTGACCCCGGGGCTTAGGGATTTTTTCAAAAAAACCTTTTTTCTGCCTGTTAAGTTGGCGAGGGCTGATTTCTTTTCCTGTGATAAAAAGCCTCCTGTTTCGACTGCCAAACCTTTCAGGGGAGCATTTGCACACGTTTGGCACCATTTTTTACTGAATTGCCGGAAGTCAGATATTTGATGAAATTGTGACCCCGGGGCTTCAGGATTTTTTCAAAAAAACATTTTTCTGCCGGTTAAGTTATCGAGGGCTGAATTCTTTTCCTATGATAAAAACCCTTCTGTTTCGACCGCCAAAGCTTTCAGGGGAGCATTTGCAACCATTTGGATCCCTTTTTTACTGAATTGCCGGAAGTCAGATATTTGATGAAATTGTGACCCCGGGGCTTAGGGATTTTTTCAAAAAAACATTTTTCTGCCGGTTAAGTTGTCGAGGGCTGATTTCTTTTCCTATGATAAAAACCCTTCTGTTTCGACCGCCAAACCTTTCAGTGGAGCATGTGCAAACGTTTCGCACCATTTTTGAGTGAATTGCCGAAAGTCAGATTTTTTATGAAATTGTGATGCCGGGGCTTAGGGATTTTTCTGCCGGTTAAGTTGTCGAGGGCTAATTTCTATTCCTATGATAAAAAGCCTCCTGTTTCAACTGCCAAACCTTTCAGGGGAGCATTTGCAAACGTTTGGCACCATTTTTGAGTGAATTGCTGAAAGTCAGATATTTGATGAAATTGTTACCCGGGGCTTAGGGATTTTTTCAAAAAAACTTTTTTCTGCCTGCTAAGTTGGCAAGGGCTGGTCTATTTTCCTGTGATTAAAAGCCTCCAGTTTCGACCGCCAAAACTTTCAGGGGAGCATTTGCAAACGTTTGGCACCATTTTTTACTGAATTGCCGGAAATCAGATATTTGATGAAATTGTGACCCCGGGGCTTAGGGATTTTTTCAAAAAAAATTTTTCTGCCGGTTAAGTTGGCGAGGGCTGATTTCTTTTCCTGTGATAAAAAGCCGCCTGTTTCGACCGCCAAAGCTTTCAGGGGAGCATTTGCAACCGTTTGGCACCATTTTTGAGTGAATTGCCATAAGTCAGATATGTGATGAAATTGTGACCCCGGGGCTTAGGGATTTTTTCAAAAAAACCTTTTTTCTGCCTGTTAAGTTGGCGAGGGCTGCTTTCTTTTCCTGTGATAAAAAGCCTCCTGTTTTGACCGCCAAACCTTTCAGGGGAGCATTTGCAAACGTTTCGCACCATTTTTGAGTGAATTGCCGAAAGTCAGATTTTTTATGAAATTGTGATGCCGGGGCTTAGGGATTTTTCTGCCGGTTAAGTTGTCGAGGGCTAATTTCTTTTCCTGTGATAAAAAGCCTCCTGTTTCGACCGCCAAACCTTTCAGGGGAGCATTTGCACACGTTTGGCACCATTTTTTACTGAATTGCTGGAAGTCAGATATTTGATGAAATTGTGACCCCGGGGCTTAGGGATTTTTTCAAAAAAACTTTTTTCTGCCTGCTAAGTTGGCGAGGGCTGATTTCTTTTCCTGTGATAAAAAGCCGCCTGTTTCGACTGCCAAACCTTTCAGGGGAGCATTTGCAAACGTTTGACACCATTTTTGAGTGAATTGCCAAAAGTCAGATATTTGATGAAATTGTGACCCCGGGGCTTAGGGATTTTTTCAAAAAAACATTTTTCTGCCTGTTAAGTTGGCGAGGGCTGATTTCTTTTCCTGTGATAAAAAGCCTCCTGTTTCGACCGCCAAACCTTTCAGGGGAGCATTTGCAAACGTTTGGCACCATTTTTTACTGAATTGCCGGAAATCAGATATTTGATGAAATTGTGACCCCGGGGCTTGAGGATTTTTTCAAAAAAACTTTTTTCTGCCGGTTAAGTTGTCGAGGGCTAATTTCTTTTCCTGTGATAAAAAGCCTCCTGTTTCGACGGCCAAAGGTTTCAGGGGAGCATTTGCAAACGTTTGGCACCATTTTTTACTGAATTGCCGGAAATCAGATATTTGATGAAATTGTGACCCCGGGGCTTTGGGATTTTTTCAAAAAAACATTTTCCTGCCGGTGAAGATATCGAGGGCTGATTTCTTTTCCTGTGATAAAAAGCCTCCTGTTTCGACCGCCAAACCTTTCAGGGGAGCATTTGCAAACGTTTGGCACCATTATTTACTGAATTGCCGGAAATCAGATATTTGATGAAATTGTGACCCCGGGGCTTAGGGATTTTTTCAAAAAAATCTTTTTCTGCCGGTTAAGTTGTCGAGGGCTAATTTCTTTTCCTATGATAAAAACCCTTCTGTTTCGACCGCCAAACCTTTCAGGGGAGCATTTGCAGCCATTTGGATCCATTTTTTACTGAATTGCCGGAAGTCAGATATTTGATGAAATTGTGAGCCCGGGGCTTTGGGATTTTTTCAAAAAAACATTTTAATGCCGGTTAAGTTGTCGAGGGCTGATTTCTTTTCCTGTGATAAAAAGCCTCCTGTTTCGACCGCCAAAGCTTTCAGGGGAGCATTTGCAACCGTTTGGCACCATTTTTGAGTGAATTGCCAAAAGTCAGATATTTGATGAAATTGTGACCCCGGGGCTTAGGGATTTTTTCAAAAAAACCTTTTTTCTGCCTGTTAAGTTGGCGAGGGCTGATTTCTTTTCCTGTGATAAAAAGCCTCCTGTTTTGACCGCCAAACCTTTCAGGGGAGCATTTGCAAACATTTGGCACCATTTTTTACTGAATTGCCGGAAATCAGATATTTTATGAAATTGTGACCCCGGGGCTTAGGGATTCTTTCAAAAAAAATCTTTTTCTGCCGGTTAAGTTATCGAGGGCTGATTTCTTTTCCTATGATAAAAACCCTTCTGTTTCGACCGCCAAACCTTTCAGTGGAGCATTTGCAGCCGTTTGGATCCATTTTTTACTGAATTGCCAGAAGTCAGATATTTGATGAAATTGTGACCCCAGGGCTTAAGGATTTTTTCAAAAAAACATTTTTCTGCCGGTTAAGTTGTCGAGGGCTGATTTCTTTTCCTATGATAAAAACCCTTCTGTTTCGACCGCCAAACCTTTCACAGGAGCATTTGCAGCCGTTTGGATCCATTTTTTACTGAATTGCCGGAAGTCAGATATTTTATGAAATTGTGACCCCGGGGCTTCAGGATTTTTTCAAAAAAACATTTTTCTGCCGGTTAAGTTGTCGAGGGCTGATTTCTTTTCCTGTGATAAAAAGCCTCCTGTTTCGACCACCAAAGCTTTCAGGGGAGCATTTGCAACCGTTTGGCAGCATTTTTGAGTGAATTGCCGAAAGTCAGATATTTGATGAAATTGTGACCCCGGGGCTTAGAGATTTTTTCAAAAAAACCTTTTTTCTGCCTGTTAAGTTGGCGAGGGCTGATTTCTTTTCCTGTGATAAAAAGCCTCCTGTTTCGACCGCCAAACCTTTCAGGGGAGCATTTACAAACGTTTGGCACCATTTTTTACTGAATTGCCGAAAATCAGATATTTGATGAAGTTGTGACCCCGGGGCTTAGGGATTTTTTCAAAAAAAATCTTTTTCTGCCGCTTAAGTTATCGAGGGCTGAATTCTTTTCCTATGATAAAAACCCTTCTGTTTCGACTGCCAAACCTTTCAGTGGAGCATTTGCAGCCGTTTGGATCCATTTTTTACTGAATTGCCGGAAGTCAGATATTTGATGAAATTGTGACCCCGGGGCTTAAGGATTTTTTCAAAAAAACATTTTTCTACCGGTTAAGTTGTCGAGGGCTGATTTCTTTTCCTGTGATAAAAAGCCTCCTGTTTCGACCGCCAAAGCTTTCAGGGGAGCATTTGCAACCGTTTGGCAGCATTTTTGAGTGAATTGCCGAAAGTCAGATATTTGATGAAATTGTGACCCCGGGGCTTAGGGATTTTTTCAAAAAAACTTTTTTCTGCCGCTTAAGTTATCGAGGGCTGAATTCTTTTCCTGTGATAAAAAGCCTCCTGTTTTGACCGCCAAACCTTTCAGGGGAGCATTTGCAAACATTTGGCACCATTTTTTACTGAATTGCCGGAAATCAGATATTTTATGAAATTGTGACCCCGGGGCTTAGGGATTTTTTCAAAAAAACATTTTTCTGCCGGTTAAGTTGTCGAGGGCTGATTTCTTTTCCTATGATAAAAACCCTTCTGTTTCGACCGCCATACCTTTCAGTGGAGCATTTGCAAACGTTTCGCACCATTTTTGAGTGAATTGCCGAAAGTCAGATTTTTTATGAAATTGTGATGCCGGGGCTTAGGGATTTTTCTGCCGGTTAAGTTGTCGAGGGCTAATTTCTATTCCTATGATAAAAAGCCTCCTGTTTCAACCGCCAAACCTTTCAGGGGAGCATTTGCAAACGTTTGGCACCATTTTTGAGTGAATTGCTGAAAGTCAGATATTTGATGAAATTGTTACCCCGGGGCTTAGGGATTTTTTCAAAAAAACTTTTTTCTGCCTGCTAAGTTGGCAAGGGCTGGTCTATTTTCCTGTGATTAAAAGCCTCCAGTTTCGACCGCCAAAACTTTCAGGGGAGCATTTGCAAACGTTTGGCACCATTTTTTACTGAATTGCCGGAAATCAGATATTTGATGAAATTGTGACCCCGGGGCTTAGGGATTTTTTCAAAAAAACATTTTTCTGCCGGTTAAGTTGGCGAGGGCTGATTTCTTTTCCTGTGATAAAAAGCCGCCTGTTTCGACTGCCAAACCTTTCAGGGGAGCATTTGCAAACGTTTGACACCATTTTTGAGTGAATTGCCAAAAGTCAGATATTTGATGAAATTGTGACCCCGGGGCTTAGGGATTTTTTCAAAAAAACATTTTTCTGCCTGTTAAGTTGGCGAGGGCTGATTTCTTTTCCTGTGATAAAAAGCCTCCTGTTTCGACCGCCAAACCTTTCAGGGGAGCATTTGCAAACGTTTGGCACCATTTTTTACTGAATTGCCGGAAATCAGATATTTGATGAAATTGTGACCCCGGGGCTTGAGGATTTTTTCAAAAAAACTTTTTTCTGCCGGTTAAGTTGTCGAGGGCTAATTTCTTTTCCTGTGATAAAAAGCCTCCTGTTTCGACGGCCAAACCTTTCAGGGGAGCATTTGCAAACGTTTGGCACCATTTTTTACTGAATTGCCGGAAATCAGATATTTGATGAAATTGTGACCCCGGGGCTTTGGGATTTTTTCAAAAAAACATTTTCCTGCCGGTGAAGATATCGAGGGCTGATTTCTTTTCCTGTGATAAAAAGCCTCCTGTTTCGACCGCCAAACCTTTCAGGGGTGCATTTGCAAACGTTTGGCACCATTATTTACTGAATTACCGGAAATCAGATATTTGATGAAATTGTGACCCCGGGGCTTAGGGATTTTTTCAAAAAAATCTTTTTCTGCCGGTTAAGTTGTCGAGGGCTAATTTCTTTTCCTATGATAAAAACCCTTCTGTTTCGACCGCCAAACCTTTCAGGGGAGCATTTGCAGCCATTTGGATCCATTTTTTACTGAATTGCCGGAAGTCAGATATTTGATGAAATTGTGAGCCCGGGGCTTTGGGATTTTTTCAAAAAGAACATTTTAATGCCGGTTAAGTTGTCGAGGGCTGATTTCTTTTCCTGTGATAAAAAGCCTCCTGTTTCGACCGCCAAAGCTTTCAGGGGAGCATTTGCAACCGTTTGGCACCATTTTTGAGTGAATTGCCAAAAGTCAGATATTTGATGAAATTGTGACCCCGGGGCTTAGGGATTTTTTCAAAAAAACCTTTTTTCTGCCTGTTAAGTTGGCGAGGGCTGATTTCTTTTCCTGTGATAAAAAGCCTCCTGTTTTGACCGCCAAACCTTTCAGGGGAGCATTTGCAAACATTTGGCACCATTTTTTACTGAATTGCCGGAAATCAGATATTTTATGAAATTGTGACCCCGGGGCTTAGGGATTTTTTCAAAAAAAAATCTTTTTCTGCCGGTTAAGTTATCGAGGGCTGATTTCTTTTCCTATGATAAAAACCCTTCTGTTTCGACCGCCAAACCTTTCAGTGGAGCATTTGCAGCCGTTTGGATCCATTTTTTACTGAATTGCCGGAAGTCAGATATTTGATGAAATTGTGACCCCAGGGCTTAAGGATTTTTTCAAAAAAACATTTTTCTGCCGGTTAAGTTGTCGAGGGCTGATTTCTTTTCCTATGATAAAAACCCTTCTGTTTCGACCGCCAAACCTTTCACAGGAGCATTTGCAGCCGTTTGGATCCATTTTTTACTGAATTGCCGGAAGTCAGATATTTTATGAAATTGTGACCCTGGGGCTTCAGGATTTTTTCAAAAAAACATTTTTCTGCCGGTTAAGTTGTCGAGGGCTGATTTCTTTTCCTGTGATAAAAAGCCTCCTGTTTCGACCGCCAAAGCTTTCAGGGGAGCATTTGCAACCGTTTGGCAGCATTTTTGAGTGAATTGCCGAAAGTCAGATATTTGATGAAATTGTGACCCCGGGGCTTAGGGATTTTTTCAAAAAAACCTTTTTTCTACCTGTTAAGTTGGCGAGGGCTGATTTCTTTTCCTGTGATAAAAAGCCTCCTGTTTCGACCGCCAAACCTTTCAGGGGAGCATTTACAAACGTTTGGCACCATTTTTTACTGAATTGCCGAAAATCAGATATTTGATGAAGTTGTGACCCCGGGGCTTAGGGATTTTTTCAAAAAAAATCTTTTTCTGCCGCTTAAGTTATCGAGGGCTGAATTCTTTTCCTATGATAAAAACCCTTCTGTTTCGACCGCCAAACCTTTCAGTGGAGCATTTGCAGCCGTTTGGATCCATTTTTTACTGAATTGCCGGAAGTCAGATATTTGATGAAATTGTGACCCCGGGGCTTAAGGATTTTTTCAAAAAAACATTTTTCTACCGGTTAAGTTGTCGAGGGCTGATTTCTTTTCCTGTGATAAAAAGCCTCCTGTTTCGACCGCCAAACCTTTCAGGGGAGCATTTGCAACCGTTTGGCAGCATTTTTGAGTGAATTGCCGAAAGTCAGATATTTGATGAAATTGTGACCCCGGGGCTTAGGGATTTTTTCAAAAAAACTTTTTTCTGCCTGTTAAGTTGGCGAGGGCTGATTTCTTTTCCTGTGATAAAAAGCCTCCTGTTTCGACCGCCAAACCTTTCAGGGGAGCATTTGCAAACGTTTGGCACCATTTTTGAGTGATTTGTCGGAAATCAGATATATGATGAAATTGTGACCCCGGGGCTTAAGGATTTTTTCAAAAAAACATTTTTCTACCGGTTAAGTTGTCGAGGGCTGATTTCTTTTCCTGTGATAAAAAGCCTCCTGTTTCGACCGCCAAAGCTTTCAGGGGAGCATTTGCAACCGTTTGGCAGCATTTTTGAGTGAATTGCCGAAAGTCAGATATTTGATGAAATTGTGACCCCGGGGCTTAGGGATTTTTTCAAAAAAACTTTTTTCTGCCTGTTAAGTTGGCGAGGGCTGATTTCTTTTCCTGTGATAAAAAGCCTCCTGTTTCGACCGCCAAACCTTTCAGGGGAGCATTTGCAAACGTTTGGCACCATTTTTGAGTGATTTGTCGGAAATCAGATATATGATGAAATTGTGACCCCGGGGCTTAAGGATTTTTTCAAAAAAACATTTTTCTGCCGGTTAAGTTGTCGAGGGCTGATTACTTTTCCTGTGATAAAAAGACTCCTGTTTCGACCGCCAAAACTTTCAGGGCAGCATTTGCACACGTTTGGCACCATTTTTTACTGAATTGCCGGAAGTCAGATATTTGATGAAATTGTGACCCCGGGGCTTAAGGATTTTTTCAAAAAAACATTTTTCTGCCGGTTAAGTTGTCGAGGGCTGATTTCTTTTCCTGTGATAAAAAGCCTCCTGTTTCGACCGCCAAACCTTTCAGGGGAGCATTTGCAAACATTTGGCACCATTTTTTACTGAATTGCCGGAAATCAGATATTTGATGAAATTGTGACCCCGGGGCTTAGGGTTTTTTTGAAAAAAATCTTTTTCTGCCGGTTAAGTTATTGAGGGCTGATTTCTTTTCCTATGATAAAAACCCTTCTGTTTCGACCGCCAAACCTTTCAGTGGCACATTTGCAGCCGTTTGGATCCATTTTTTATTGAATTGCCGGAAGTCAGATATTTGATGAAATTGTGACCCCGGGGCTTAATGATTTTTTCAAAAAATCATTTTTCTGCCAGTTAAGTTGTCGAGGGCTGATTTCTTTTCCTGTGATAAAAAGCCTTCTGTTTCGACCGCCAAACCTTTCAGGGGAGCATTTGCAAACGTTTGGCACCATTTTTGAGTGAATTGCCGAAAGTCAGATATTTGATGAAATTGTGACCCCGGGGCTTAGGGATTTTTTCAAAAAAACCTTTTTTCTGCCTGTTAAGTTGGCGAGGGCTGATTTCTTTTCCTGTGATAAAAAGCCTCCTGTTTCGACCGCCAAACCTTTCAGGGGAGCATTTGCAAACGTTTGGCACCATTTTTGAGTGATTTGCCCGAAATCAGATATATGATGAAATTGTGACCCCGGGGCTTAAGGATTTTTTCAAAAAGCATTTTTCTGCCGGTTAAGTTGGCGAGGGCTGATTTCTTTTCCTGTGATAATAAGCCTCCTGTTTCGACTGCCAAACCTTTCAGGGGAGCATTTGCACGCGTTTGGCACCATTTTTTACTGAATTGCCGGAAGTCAGATATTTGATGAAATTGTGACCCCGGGGCTTAAGGATTTTTTTCAAAAAAACATTTTTCTACCGGTTAAGTTGTCGAGGGCTGATTTCTTTTCCTGTGATAAAAAGCCTCCTGTTTCGACCGCCAAACCTTTCAGGGGAGCATTTGCAAACATTTGGCACCATTTTTGAGTGATTTGCCGAAAATCAGATATTTGATGAAATTGTGACCCCGGGGCTTAAGGATTTTTTCAAAACAACATTTTTCTGCCAGTTAAGTTGTCGAGGGCTGATTTCTTTTCCTGTGATAAAAAGCCTCCTGTTTCGACCGCCAAAGCTTTCAGGGGAGCATTTGCACACGTTTGGCACCATTTTTTACTGAATTGCCGGAAGTCAGATATTTGATGAAATTGTGAGCCCGGGGCTTAAGGATTTTTTCAAAAAAACATTTTTCTGCCGGTTAAGTTGTCGAGGGCTGATTTCTTTTCCTGTGATAAAAAGCCTCCTGTTTCGACCGCCAAAGCTTTCAGGGGAGCATTTGCAACCGTTTGGCACCATTTTTGAGTGAATTGCCGAAAATCAGATATTTGATGAAATTGTGACTCCGGGGCTTAGGGGTTTTTTCAAAAAAAACCTTTTTTCTGCCTGTTATGTTGGCGAGGGCTGATTTCTTTTCCTGTGATAAAAAGCCACCTGTTTCGACCGCCAAACCTTTCAGGGGAGCATTTGCAAACGTTTGGCACCATTTTTGAGTGATTTGCCGGAAATCAGATATATGATGAAATTGTGACCCCGGGGCTTAAGGATTTTTTCAAAAAAACTTTTTTCTGCCCGTTAAGTTAGCGAGGGCTGATTTCTTTTCCTGTGATAAAAAGCCTCCTGTTTCGACTGCCAAACCATTCAGGGGAGCATCTGCACACGTTTGGCACCATTTTTTACTGAATTGCCGGAAGTCAGATATTTGATGAAATTGTGACCCCGGGGCTTAAGGATTTTTTCAAAAAAACATTTTTCTGCCGGTTAAGTTGTCGAGGGCTGATTTCTTTTCCTGTGATAAAAAGCCTCCTGTTTCGACCGCCAAACCTTTCAGGGTAGCATTTGCAAACGTTTGGCCCCATTTTTGAGTGATTTGCCGGAAATCAGATATATGATGAAATTGTGACCCCGGGGCTTAAGGATTTTTTCAAAAAAAATCTTTTTCTGCCGGTTAAGTTATCGAGGGCTGATTTCTTTTCCTATGATAAAAACCCTTCTGTTTCGACCGCAAAACCTTTCAGTGGAGCATTTGCAGCCGTTTGGATAAATTTTTTGCTGAATTGCCGGAAGTCAGATATTTGATGAAATTGTGACCCCGGGGCTTAAGGATTTTTTTCAAAAAAACATTTTTCTACCGGTTACGTTGTCGAGGGCTGATTTCTTTTCCTGTGATAAAAAGCCTCCTGTTTCGACCGCCAAACCTTTCAGGGGAGCATTTGCAACCGTTTGGCAGCATTTTTGAGTGAATTGCCGAAAATCAGATATTTGATGAAATTGTGACCCCGGGGCTTAGGGATTTTTTCAAAAAAAACCTTTTTTCTGCCTGTTAAGTTGGCTAGGGCTGATTTCTTTTCCTGTGATAAAAAGCCTCCTGTTTCGACCGCCAAACCTTTCAGGGGAGCATTTGCAAACGTTTGGCACCATTTTTGAGTGATTTGCCGGAAATCAGATATATGATGAAATTGTGACCCCGGGGCTTAAGGATTTTTTCAAAAAAACATTTTTCTGCCGGTTAAGTTGTCGAGGGCTGATTTCTTTTCCTGTGATAAAAAGCCTCCTGTTTCGACCGCCAAACCTTTCAGGGGAGCATTTGCAAACGTTTGGCCCCATTTTTGAGTGATTTGCCGGAAATAAGATATATGATGAAATTGTGACCCCGGGGCTTAAGGATTTTTTCAAAAAAAATCTTTTTCTGCCGGTTAAGTTATCGAGGGCTGATTTCTTTTCCTATGAAAAAACCCTTCTGTTTCGACCGCAAAACCTTTCAGTGGAGCATTTGCAGCCGTTTGGATAAATTTTTTGCTGAATTGCCGGAAGTCAGATATTTGATGAAATTGTGACCCCGGGGCTTAAGGATTTTTTTCAAAAAAACATTTTTCTACCGGTTACGTTGTCGAGGGCTGATTTCTTTTCCTGTGATAAAAAGCCTCCTGTTTCGACCGCCAAACCTTTCAGGGGAGCATTTGCAAACGTTTGGCACCATTTTTGAGTGATTTGCCGAAAATCAGATATTTGATGAAATTGTGACCCCGGGGCTTAAGGATTTTTTCAAAAAAACATTTTTCTGCCGGTTAAGTTGTCGAGGGCTGATTTCTTTTCCTGTGATAAAAAGCCTCCTGTTTCGACCGCCAAACCTTTCAGGGGAGCATTTGCAAACGTTTGGCCCCATTTTTGAGTGATTTGCCGGAAATCAGATATATGATGAAATTGTGACCCCGGGGCTTAAGGATTTTTTCAAAAAAAATCTTTTTCTGCCGGTTAAGTTATCGAGGGCTGATTTCTTTTCCTATGATAAAAACCCTTCTGTTTCGACCGCAAAACCTTTCAGTGGAGCATTTGCAGCCGTTTGGATAAATTTTTTGCTGAATTGCCGGAAGTCAGATATTTGATGAAATTGTGACCCCGGGGCTTAAGGATTTTTTTCAAAAAAACATTTTTCTACCGGTTACGTTGTCGAGGGCTGATTTCTTTTCCTGTGATAAAAAGCCTCCTGTTTCGACCGCCAAACCTTTCAGGGGAGCATTTGCAACCGTTTGGCAGCATTTTTGAGTGAATTGCCGAAAATCAGATATTTGATGAAATTGTGACCCCGGGGCTTAGGGATTTTTTCAAAAAAAACCTTTTTTCTGCCTGTTAAGTTGGCTAGGGCTGATTTCTTTTCCTGTGATAAAAAGCCTCCTGTTTCGACCGCCAAACCTTTCAGGAGAGCATTTGCAAACGTTTGGCACCATTTTTGAGTGATTTGCCGGAAATCAGATATATGATGAAATTGTGACCCCGGGGCTTAAGGATTTTTTCAAAAAAACATTTTTCTGCCGGTTAAGTTGTCGAGGGCTGATTTCTTTTCCTGTGATAAAAAGCCTCCTGTTTCGACCGCCAAACCTTTCAGGGGAGCATTTGCAAACGTTTGGCCCCATTTTTGAGTGATTTGCCGGAAATCAGATATATGATGAAATTGTGACCCCGGGGCTTAAGGATTTTTTCAAAAAAAATCTTTTTCTGCCGGTTAAGTTATCGAGGGCTGATTTCTTTTCCTATGATAAAAACCCTTCTGTTTCGACCGCAAAACCTTTCAGTGGAGCATTTGCAGCCGTTTGGATAAATTTTTTGCTGAATTGCCGGAAGTCAGATATTTGATGAAATTGTGACCCCGGGGCTTAAGGATTTTTTTCAAAAAAACATTTTTCTACCGGTTACGTTGTCGAGGGCTGATTTCTTTTCCTGTGATAAAAAGCCTCCTGTTTCGACCGCCAAACCTTTCAGGGGAGCATTTGCAAACGTTTGGCACCATTTTTGAGTGATTTGCCGAAAATCAGATATTTGATGAAATTGTGACCCCGGGGCTTAAGGATTTTTTCAAAAAAACATTTTTCTGCCGGTTAAGTTGTCGAGGGCTGATTTCTTTTCCTGTGATAAAAAGCCTCCTGTTTCGACCGCCAAAGCTTTCAGGGGAGCATTTGCACACGTTTGGCACCATTTTTTGCTGAATTGCCGGAAGTCAGATATTTGATGAAATTGTGAGCCCGGGGCTTAAGGATTTTTTCAAAAAAACATTTTTCTGCCGGTTAAGTTGTCGAGGGCTGATTTCTTTTCCTGTGATAAAAAGCCTCCTGTTTCGACCGCTAAAGCTTTCAGGGGAGCATTTGCAACCGTTTGGCAGCATTTTTGAGTGAATTGCCGAAAATCAGATATTTGATGAAATTGTGACCCCGGGGCTTAGGGATTTTTTCAAAAAAAACCTTTTTTCTGCCTGTTAAGTTGGCTAGGGCTGATTTCTTTTCCTGTGATAAAAAGCCTCCTGTTTCGACCGCCAAACCTTTCAGGAGAGCATTTGCAAACGTTTGGCACCATTTTTGAGTGATTTGCCGGAAATCAGATATATGATGAAATTGTGACCCCGGGGCTTAAGGATTTTTTCAAAAAAACATTTTTCTGCCTGCTAAGTTGTCGAGGGCTGATTTCTTTTCCTGTGATAAAAAGCCTCCAGTTTCGACCGCCAAAGCTTTCAGGGGAGCATTTGCACACGTTTGGCACCATTTTTTACTGAATTGCCGGAAGTCAGATATTTGATGAAATTGTGAGCCCGGGGCTTAAGGATTTTTTCAAAAAAACATTTTTCTGCCAGTTAAGTTGTCGAGGGCTGATTTCTTTTCCTGTGATAAAAAGCCTCCTGTTTCGACCGCCAAACCTTTCAGGGGAGCATTTGCAAACATTTGGCACCATTTTTTACTGAATTGCCGGAAATCAGATATTTGATGAAATTGTGACCCCGGGGCTTAGGGTTTTTTTGAAAAAAATCTTTTTCTGCCGGTTAAGTTATTGA
The DNA here is from genome assembly GCF_965153285.1 of Podarcis tiliguerta. NCBI lineage: Eukaryota > Metazoa > Chordata > Lepidosauria > Squamata > Lacertidae > Podarcis > Podarcis tiliguerta. The sequence goes on along the minus strand of NC_139538.1, from coordinate 82,307,051 downwards.
GGGCTGATTTCTTTTCCTATGATAAAAACCCTTCTGTTTCGACCGCCAAACCTTTCAGTGGCACATTTGCAGCCGTTTGGATCCATTTTTTACTGAATTGCCGGAAGTCAGATATTTGATGAAATTGTGACCCCGGGGCTTAAGGATTTTTTCAAAAAATCATTTTTCTGCCAGTTAAGTTGTCGAGGGCTGATTTCTTTTCCTGTGATAAAAAGCCTTCTGTTTCGACCGCCAAACCTTTCAGGGGAGCATTTGCAAACGTTTGGCACCATTTTTGAGTGAATTGCCGAAAGTCAGATATTTGATGAAATTGTGACCCCGGGGCTTAGGGATTTTTTCAAAAAAACCTTTTTTCTGCCTGTTAAGTTGGCGAGGGCTGATTTCTTTTCCTGTGATAAAAAGCCTCCTGTTTCGACCGCCAAACCTTTCAGGGGAGCATTTGCAAACGTTTGGCACCATTTTTGAGTGATTTGCCCGAAATCAGATATATGATGAAATTGTGACCCCGGGGCTTAAGGATTTTTTCAAAAAAACTTTTTTCTGCCGGTTAAGTTGTCGAGGGCTGATTTCTTTTCCTGTGATAAAAAGCCTCCTGTTTCGACCGCCAAAGCTTTCAGGGGAGCATTTGCACACGTTTGGAACCATTTTATACTGAATTGCCGGAAGTCAGATATTTGATGAAATTGTGAGCCCGGGGCTTAAGGATTTTTTCAAAAAATCATTTTTCTGCCGGTAAAGTTGTCGAGGGCTGATTTCTTTTCCTGTGATAAAAAGCCTCCTGTTTCGACCGCCAAAGCTTTCAGGGGAGCATTTGCAACCGTTTGGCAGCATTTTTGAGTGAATTGCCGAAAATCAGATATTTGATGAAATTGTGACCCCGGGGCTTAGGGATTTTTTCAAAAAAAACCTTTTTTCTGCCTGTTAAGTTGGCGAGGGCTGATTTCTTTTCCTGTGATAAAAAGCCTCCTGTTTCGACCGCCAAACCTTTCAGGGGAGCATTTGCAAACGTTTGGCACCATTTTTGAGTGATTTGCCGGAAATCAGATATATGATGAAATTGTGACCCCGGGGCTTAAGGATTTTTTCAAAAAGCATTTTTCTGCCGGTTAGGTTGGCGAGGGCTGATTTCTTTTCCTGTGATAATAAGCCTCCTGTTTCGACTGCCAAACCTTTCAGCGGAGCATTTGCACGCGTTTGGCACCATTTTTTACTGAATTGCCGGAAGTGAGATATTTGATGAAATTGTGACCCCGGGGCTTAAGGATTTTTTTCAAAAAAACATTTTTCTACCGGTTAAGTTGTCGAGGGCTGATTTCTTTTCCTGTGATAAAAAGCCTCCTGTTTCGACCGCCAAACCTTTCAGGGGAGCATTTGCAAACGTTTGGCACCATTTTTGAGTGATTTGCCGAAAATCAGATATTTGATGAAATTGTGACCCCGGGGCTTAAGGATTTTTTCAAAAAAACATTTTTCTGCCGGTTAAGTTGTCGAGGGCTGATTTCTTTTCCTGTGATAAAAAGCCTCCTGTTTCGACCGCCAAAGCTTTCAGGGGAGCATTTGCACACGTTTGGCACCATTTTTTACTGAATTGCCGGAAGTCAGATATTTGATGAAATTGTGACCCCGGGGCTTAAGGATTTTTTCAAAAAAACATTTTTCTGCCGGTTAAGTTGTCGAGGGCTGATTTCTTTTCCTGTGATAAAAAGCCTCCTGTTTCGACCGCCAAAGCTTTCAGGGGAGCATTTGCACACGTTTGGCACCATTTTTTACTGAATTGCCGGAAGTCAGATATTTGATGAAATTGTGAGCCCGGGGCTTAAGGATTTTTTCAAAAAAACATTTTTCTGCCGGTTAAGTTGTCGAGGGCTGATTTCTTTTCCTGTGATAAAAAGCCTCCTGTTTCGACCGCCAAAGCTTTCAGGGGAGCATTTGCAACCGTTTGGCACCATTTTTGAGTGAATTGCCGAAAATCAGATATTTGATGAAATTGTGACTCCGGGGCTTAGGGATTTTTTCAAAAAAAACCTTTTTTCTGCCTGTTATGTTGGCGAGGGCTGATTTCTTTTCCTGTGATAAAAAGCCTCCTGTTTCGACCGCCAAACCTTTCAGGGGAGCATTTGCAAACGTTTGGCACCATTTTTGAGTGATTTGCCGGAAATCAGATATATGATGAAATTGTGACCCCGGGGCTTAAGGATTTTTTCAAAAAAACTTTTTTCTGCCCGTTAAGTTAGCGAGGGCTGATTTCTTTTCCTGTGATAAAAAGCCTCCTGTTTCCACTGCCAAACCATTCAGGGGAGCATCTGCACACGTTTGGCACCATTTTTTACTGAATTGCCGGAAATCAGATATTGGATGAAATTGTGACCCCGGGGCTTAAGGATTTTTTCAAAAAAACATTTTTCTGCCGGTTAAGTTGTCGAGGGCTGATTTCTTTTCCTGTGATAAAAAGCCTCCTGTTTCGACCGCCAAACCTTTCAGGGGAGCATTTGCAAACGTTTGGCCCCATTTTTGAGTGATTTGCCGGAAATCAGATATATGATGAAATTGTGACCCCGGGGCTTAAGGATTTTTTCAAAAAAAATCTTTTTCTGCCGGTTAAGTTATCGAGGGCTGATTTCTTTTCCTATGATAAAAACCCTTCTGTTTCGACCGCAAAACCTTTCAGTGGAGCATTTGCAGCCGTTTGGATAAATTTTTTGCTGAATTGCCGGAAGTCAGATATTTGATGAAATTGTGACCCCGGGGGTTAAGGATTTTTTTCAAAAAAACATTTTTCTACCGGTTAAGTTGTCGAGGGCTGATTTCTTTTCCTGTGATAAAAAGCCTCCTGTTTCGACCGCCAAACCTTTCAGGGGAGCATTTGCAAACGTTTGGCACCATTTTTGAGTGATTTGCCGAAAATCAGATATTTGATGAAATTGTGAGCCCGGGGCTTAAGGATTTTTTCAAAAAAACATTTTTCTGCCGGTTAAGTTGTCGAGGGCTGATTTCTTTTCCTGTGATAAAAAGCCTCCTGTTTCGACCGCCAAAGCTTTCAGGGGAGCATTTGCAAACGTTTGGCACCATTTTTGAGTGATTTGCCGAAAATCAGATATTTGATGAAATTGTGACCCCGGGGCTTAAGGATTTTTTCAAAAAAACATTTTTCTGCCGGTTAAGTTGTCGAGGGCTGATTTCTTTTCCTGTGATAAAAAGCCTCCTGTTTCGACCGCCAAAGCTTTCAGGGGAGCATTTGCACACGTTTGGCACCATTTTTTACTGAATTGCCGGAAGTCAGATATTTGATGAAATTGTGAGCCCGGGGCTTAAGGATTTTTTCAAAAAAACATTTTTCTGCCGGTTAAGTTGTCGAGGGCTGATTTCTTTTCCTGTGATAAAAAGCCTCCTGTTTCGACCGCCAAAGCTTTCAGGGGAGCATTTGCAACCGTTTGGCACCATTTTTGAGTGAATTGCCGAAAATCAGATATTTGATGAAATTGTGACTCCGGGGCTTAGGGATTTTTTCAAAAAAAACCTTTTTTCTGCCTGTTATGTTGGCGAGGGCTGATTTCTTTTCCTGTGATAAAAAGCCTCCTGTTTCGACCGCCAAACCTTTCAGGGGAGCATTTGCAAACGTTTGGCACCATTTTTGAGTGATTTGCCGGAAATCAGATATATGATGAAATTGTGACCCCGGGGCTTAAGGATTTTTTCAAAAAAACTTTTTTCTGCCCGTTAAGTTAGCGAGGGCTGATTTCTTTTCCTGTGATAAAAAGCCTCCTGTTTCGACTGCCAAACCATTCAGGGGAGCATCTGCACACGTTTGGCACCATTTTTTACTGAATTGCCGGAAGTCAGATATTTGATGAAATTGTGACCCCGGGGCTTAAGGATTTTTTCAAAAAAACATTTTTCTGCCGGTTAAGTTGTCGAGGGCTGATTTCTTTTCCTGTGATAAAAAGCCTCCTGTTTCGACCGCCAAACCTTTCAGGGGAGCATTTGCAAACGTTTGGCCCCATTTTTGAGTGATTTGCCGGAAATCAGATATATGATGAAATTGTGACCCCGGGGCTTAAGGATTTTTTCAAAAAAAATCTTTTTCTGCCGGTTAAGTTATCGAGGGCTGATTTCTTTTCCTATGATAAAAACCCTTCTGTTTCGACCGCAAAACCTTTCAGTGGAGCATTTGCAGCCGTTTGGATAAATTTTTTGCTGAATTGCCGGAAGTCAGATATTTGATGAAATTGTGACCCCGGGGCTTAAGGATTTTTTCAAAAAAACATTTTTCTGCCGGTTAAGTTGTCGAGGGCTGATTTCTTTTCCTGTGATAAAAAGCCTCCTGTTTCGACCGCCAAAGCTTTCAGGGGAGCATTTGCAACCGTTTGGCAGCATTTTTGAGTGAATTGCCGAAAGTCAGATATTTGATGAAATTGTGACCCCGAGGCTTAGGGATTTTTTCAAAAAAACTTTTTTCTGCCTGTTAAGTTGGCGAGGGCTGATTTCTTTTCCTGTGATAAAAAGCCTCCTGTTTCGACCGCCAAAGCTTTCAGGGGAGCATTTGCAAACGTTTGGCACCATTTTTGAGTGATTTGTCGGAAATCAGATATATGATGAAATTGTGACCCCGGGGCTTAAGGATTTTTTCAAAAAAACATTTTTCTGCCGGTTAAGTTGTCGAGGGCTGATTTCTTTTCCTGTGATAAAAAGCCTCCTGTTTCGACCGCCAAACCTTTCAGGGGAGCATTTGCAAACATTTGGCACCATTTTTTACTGAATTGCCGGAAATCAGATATTTGATGAAATTGTGACCCCGGGGCTTAGGGTTTTTTTTAAAAAAATCTTTTTATGCCGGTTAAGTTATCGAGGGCTGATTTCTTTTCCTATGATAAAAACCCTTCTGTTTCGACCGCCAAACCTTTCAGTGGAGCATTTGCAGCCGTTTGGATCCATTTTTTACTGAATTGCCGGAAGTCAGATATTTGATGAAATTGTGACCCCGGGCTTAATGATTTTTTCAAAGAATCATTTTTATGAAAGTTAAGTTGTCGAGGGCTGATTTCTTTTCCTGTGATAAAAAGCCTTCTGTTTCGACCGCCAAACCTTTCAGGGGAGCATTTGCAAACGTTTGGCACCATTTTTGAGTGAATTGCCGAAAGTCAGATATTTGATGAAATTGTGACCCCGGGGCTTAGGGATTTTTTCAAAAAAACTTTTTCTGCCTGTTAAGTTGGCGAGGGCTGATTTCGTTTCCTGTGATAAAAAGCCTCCTGTTTCGACCGCCAAACCTTTCAGGGGAGCTTTTGCAAACGTTTGGCACCATTTTTGAGTGATTTGCCGGAAATCAGATATATGATGAAATTGTGACCCCGGGGCTTAAGGATTTTTTCAAAAAAACATTTTTCTGCCGGTTAAGTTGTCGAGGGCTGATTTCTTTTCCTGTGATAAAAAGCCTCCTGTTTCGACCGCCAAAGCTTTCAGGGGAGCATTTGCACACGTTTGGCACCATTTTTTACTGAATTGCCGGAAGTCAGATATTTGATGAAATTGTGACCCCGGGGCTTAAGGATTTTTTCAAAAAAAAAATTTTCTGCCGGTTAAGTTGTCGAGGGCTGATTTCTTTTCCTGTGATAAAAAGCCTCCTGTTTCGACCGCCAAAGCTTTCAGGGGAGCATTTGCAACCGTTTGGCAGCATTTTTGAGTGAATTGCCGAAAATCAGATATTTGATGAAATTGTGACCCCGGGGCTTAGGGATTTTTTCAAAAAAAACCTTTTTTCTGCCTGTTAAGTTGGCGAGGGCTGATTTCTTTTCCTGTGATAAAAAGCCTCCTGTTTCGACCGCCAAACCTTTCAGGGGAGCATTTGCAAACGTTTGGCACCATTTTTGAGTGATTTGCCGGAAATCAGATATATGATGAAATTGTGACCCCGGGGCTTAAGGATTTTTTCAAAAAAACATTTTTCTGCCGGTTAAGTTGGCGAGGGCTGATTTCTTTTCCTGTGATAATAAGCCTCCTATTTCGAATGCCAAACCTTTCAGGGGAGCATTTGCACACGTTTGGCACCATTTTTTACTGAATTGCTGGAAGTCAGATATTTGATGAAATTGTGACCCCGGGGCTTAAGAATTTTTTCAAAAAAACATTTTTCGGCCGGTTAAGTTGTCGAGGGCTGATTTCTTTTCCTGTGATAAAAAGCCTCATCTTTCGACCGCCAAACCTTTCAGGGGAGCATTTGCAAACGTTTGGCAGCATTTTTGAGTGAATTGCCGAAAGTCAGATATTTGATGAAATTGTGACCCCGGGGCTTAGGGATTTTTTCAAAAAAACCTTTTTTCTGCCTGTTAAGTTGGCGAGGGCTGATTTCTTTTCCTGTGATAAAAAGCCTCCTGTTTCGACTGCCAAACCTTTCAGGGGAGCATTTGCACACGTTTGGCACCATTTTTTACTGAATTGCCGGAAGTCAGATATTTGATGAAATTGTGACCCCGGGGCTTAAGGATTTTTTCAAAAAAACATTTTTCTGCCGGTTAAGTTGTCGAGGGCTGATTTCTTTTCCTGTGATAAAAAGCCTCCTGTTTCGACCGCCAAAGCTTTCAGGGGAGCATTTGCACCCGTTTGGCAGTATTTTTGAGTGAATTGCCGAAAATCAGATATTTGATGAAATTGTGACCCCGGGGCTTAGGGATTTTTTCAAAAAAAACCTTTTTTCTGCCTGTTAAGTTATCGAGGGCTGATTTCTTTTCCTGTGATAAAAAGCCTCCTGTTTCGACTGCCAAACCTTTCAGGGGAGCATTTGCACACGTTTGGCACCATTTTTTACTGAATTGCCGGAAGTCAGATATATGATGAAATTGTGACCCCGGGGCTTAAGGATTTTTTCAAAAAAACATTTTTCTGCCAGTTAAGTTGTCGAGGGCTGATTTCTTTTCCTGTGATAAAAAGCCTTCTGTTTCGACCGCCAAAGCTTTCAGGGGAGCATTTGCAACCGTTTGGCAGCATTTTTGAGTGAATTGCCGAAAATCAGATATTTGATGAAATTGTGACCCCGGGGCTTAGAGATTTTTTCAAAAAAAACCTTTTTTCTACCTGTTATGTTGGCGAGGGCTGATTTCTTTTCCTTTGATAAAAAGCCTCCTGTTTCGACTGCCAAACCATTCAGGGGAGCATCTGCACACGTTTGGCACCATTTCTTACTGAATTGCCGGAAGTCAGATATTTGATGAAATTGTGACCCCGGGGCTTAAGGATTTTTTCAAAAAAAGATTTTTCTGCCGGTTAAGTTGTCGAGGGCTGATTTCTTTTCCTGTGATAAAAAGCCTCCTGTTTCGACCGCCAAAGATTTCAGGGGAGCATTTGCAACCGTTTGGCAGCATTTTTGAGTGAATTGCCGAAAATCAGATATTTGATGAAATTGTGACCCCGGGCCTTAGGGATTTTTTCAAAAAAAACATTTTTTCTGCCTGTTAAGTTGGTGAGGGCTGATTTCTTTTCCTGTGATAAAAAGCCTCCTGTTTCGACCGCCAAACCTTTCAGGGGAGCATTTGCAAACGTTTGGCCCCATTTTTGAGTGATTTGCCGTAAATCAGATATATGATGAAATTGTGACCCCGGGGCTTAAGGATTTTTTCAAAAAAACTTTTTTCTGCCGGTTAAGTTGTCGAGGGCTGATTTCTTTTCCTATGATAAAAACCCTTCTGTTTCGACCGCCAAACCTTTCAGAGGAGCATTTGCAGCCCTTTGGATCCATTTTTTACTGAATTGCCGGAAGTCAGATATTTGATGAAATTGTGACCCCGGGGCTTAAGGATTTTTTCAAAAAAACATTTTTCTGCAGGTTAAGTTGTCGAGGGCTGATTTCTTTTCCTGTGATAAAAAGCCTCCTGTTTCGACCGCCAAAGCTTTCAGGGGAGCATTTGCAACCGTTTGGCAGCATTTTTGAGTGAATTGCCGAAAGTCAGATATTTGATGAAATTGTGACCCCCGGGCTTAGGGATTTTTTCAAAAAAACCTTTTTTCTGCCTGTTAAGTTGGCGAGGGCTGATTTCGTTTTTAATTTAATTGGTTATTTTACGGCTATTAGCCCATAAAATATGTACAAACATAAAAACACAGGGACATAAAAACAGATATATCCGACAACAGAAGGTGAACACCACGATGCAAGGATGGGTCATTGAGCAGAGCCAAGTGACAGCTTAGGGCCAGGAGAGCTCCAAGGGACGGATCACAGAAAAGGAAAACTGAAGTCGAACTCCGACATGCCCTCTCATCATAACAGTCCAATTAGTTTTGATGTTGTTGTTGTTGTTTGGTGGTTTTTGAGTGTGAGATAACCGCATTCAGAAATCTCGCCACCTGCAGAGTTACAGAAGGATCTGTATCCTGCAAAAGCAGTGCGGCGTGTGACTCAGCAGGCCTGCCAACCAAGCGCAGTAAAGCAGGACCCAGGAATTTAGCCCTGGCTATGCTATGTAGGGGACAGTTGAACATTATATGTGAAAGAGATTCAACAGTTTCCCCGTCACACACGCATAGCGGAGACACCAAACCCTTGGAAAATCTGTGGTTCAGCAGGTTCGATGGAAAGACATTGAACCTTGCACGAATAAATGCACGTCGGTGTGGTACTGATGAAAGAGATGACATGTATGATGGAAGGCCAAGTGGTGGGGTTATTCCGTGATACCTGGGGGAGCAGACACCCCCACCCCTGGCGAGGTTGTGTTGATTTTCAATGTCCGCTAATCTTTGCTCAATAAGGCTTTTGGCAGAGCGTAAGTTCATCTTTAAGGAGTCCGCTGGGGAAATTCCGATGCTCAGAAGTTTGGTATGGATTTTTCCTACCCACGGATTGACAAAGACGTCTCGCCAGAGGCACTGAAAAAGGTAATGGTCGGGAAGCCTATGCCAGCTGGACAGCCAATAGCCAAAGACTCGCTTCCAGATGACAGTCTCCAATGATGCAATCCTTAACTCCAGACGTATGGCTGCGTTGCTCACACACATGGGGAGTTTCAGAAGGCGACGGAGAAACTGATTCTGCAATGTCCCCAGTGATGTTAAATTGGACCCTGGGGCCCAGAGCGGGGCAGCATAACAGAGGGTGGAAACCACTTTTGCGTGGTATACCTTCAATGCAGAAGGGATGTGAGAGGCTCCGTCGGCCGCAAAAAATTGGAGTAGAGTATTAAGTATTGTTTTCCCTTTGTTTAGTAAATACTGTATCTGTGGCTTCCAGCTTAGATTGTAATGAAAAAAGACTCCCAGGTATTTAAATTTGAAAACCTGTTCTAATTGGACTCCATCTAACTTCCAGCTGTAAGTTTTCCGAGACCTGGAAAAGACCAGGACTTTAGATTTCCCATGATTAATTGTCAGATGGTTAAGTTTGCAATAAGCCGCAAAAATCTTTAGAGCTCTGCATAAACCAACTCTAGAGTAGGAAAGGATCGCTGCATCGTCGGCATATAGGAGCAAAGGGCAGCGAAAATCAGCTAGGCGGGGGGCATGAATGTTGGCTTGAGACTCGTTCAGAGAGAGCTTCATATCGCTAATAAACAGGTTGAAGAGGAGTGGGGCCAAAATGCAGCCTTGGCGCACACCTCTATTTATTGGGACCTCGTTGGATAGGTTTCCCGCCGGTGTGAGTCTCACTCTAGCCGACGACCCATGGTGTAATTGGGTTATAAGCCATAACAGCCTTCTATCTATGCCCCATCTCTCTAATTTCTTCCATAGGCAATTTCTTGGGATACTGTCGAAGGCAGCCTTTAGGTCTATAAAAGCGACACATAGGCGCCCCCGACTCGGGGCAGAATATTTTCTGGCAAGATGATACATGATTACCATATGGTCAGAGGTCGAGTAATTGTTCCTAAAGCCCGCTTGCTCATGGCCAATCAAATTTGAGTCGTTTGCCCAATGGGACAGCTTGGACAGCAAAAATTTTGCATAAATTTTCCCGATGATAGACAAAAGGTTGATGTTCCGATAGTTCTCCGGGTCAGCAGGGGGACCCTTTTTATGGACTGGCACGATCACGGCCTCCTTCCATGACCTAGGGATAAGCCCCGTAGAATTAATTGCATCAAAAACTTTGGCCAGAATTTCAGCCCACCACCTTGGTTGCGCAACAATAACCTCAGCAGGGACTAAATCCGGCCCGGGGGCTTTGCCCGTTTTCAGATCTAATATCAAGTCCATTATCAGGTCCGGGTCAGTGGAGGGCCACAAAGGTAGATGGTCGGCTCGTAGTTCCGTGGATGAGTTGGATTCCTCTGCCAAGGAGAAATATTTACTCAGGAATTGTTCCCATGTGGGCGCAGGGATAATCGTCAGTGGGTACTTCCTTCCTCTTTTGTTTATCAGAGCCCAAAATTCCTGTGGTCTGCGGGATCTCGAGGCCGCAATCAAGGCTCGCCAACGTTTTTGATACCACTCGCGTTTGGCCAGCTTTAAAGTCTGTTTGTATGCTCTTTTGGCTTGTAAATAGGAAGATGGTAGAGCCTGAGCATTAGAGTTTTTGTATTCATTATAGATGGAACGAAGAAGGGATCTTGCTTGTTTGCAAGAGATGTTAAACCAGGGGGCCCCAGCACTGCAATGCGCCACTTTCACCTTTTGAGGAGGTGATGTAAAAAAAGTGGTAAGGTCTGTTATAAGAAGGTTAAAAAGTTTCAAGACCGAATTGGAATCTTGTAAATCAGTAGTTATTTGAGGTAAGTAGGCGTTGATTTCCCTATGGAAGAAAACCTGATATTTTTGGGCCACAGCCTCCGACCATTTGATCCCTCTTATTTTGATCGATGATGAGGTTTCCAGAAGGACTGAGTGTTTATTGTCATTCTGGCACCGGAACAATGACAGAGTGGTCACTATTGGGAGGTGATCACTGAAATGTTGGTTTTCAACTTGGAAGGAAAGTACATTGACGGCCAGATTTGCGGAGATCAAGAGGTAATCGATAACACTGTTAGATGTTAGTCCCAGGTGAGTGAACTCCCCCGGTATATCGGGGGGGAAGGTGCCGTTCAAAAATACTAGATTCAGGCGAATGGCCATTTGGTAAAGGGTCACTCCTGCTTTGTTTACTCTGTTGTCCTTTGAAGTTCTAATTCTGGCATGTTCCAAGTCAAAATTGTCCAAACATGGGGGAGTCCACCATTTGGACTTGGTTAGTAAGTCCCAATTTGTGGCAATACGAGCATTAAAGTCTCCCCCAATTAAGGAGTACGAGTTAGGGCATTTAGTATGACATGACAGTAGATGATTTTCAAATGATTCCCATCTCCAATCAAGATCAGGCGCTGAGCCTTCGGGGGGGAGATAAACATTAGTAATTAGTAATGAGGACTTCCCTTCTGTGATCAGTCCAGATAGAGCAAAAGGCGGGGAAGCCCGTACCAGAGTGAATTTGGCGCGAAGTTGGAGTGAAATCCCAATCAAAAGGCCCCCTTTGGGGCGACCACCTTTCAAAGAAGGGGAGGCCGGAAGTGTTAGAAGATCAAAGCCGTCTATGGTAATTTCTTCCTCATCCCATGTTTCTTGGAATAGAATGATTTTAAATGAATTTATGTACTTCCTGAATTCGGGGTCTGATTTTTTGGTTCTCCAACCAGCAATGTTCCAGCTAAGTATTGATAATGTCGAGTCCTTGTGCTGTCCCGGTAATTGTCACTTTGAGTTGTTTAATGGGTTCTTGGAGGTAGAACGAGGACCCATAAGGAAATCGGTAATTTTAGTTTGTGCGGATAAGGTCTTCTTCCGTGTTAATTGTATCGATGATTTGGTAACATTAACGGGCAGGAAGGGCTTTGCCGGGAAGGAAGAATTAGGCAAAGTTGGTGAGGTCGGATGCTGTTCATTGAGGTGAGTAGTAACAAGTCTTTGATGGGCTACACTAGTAGATCCGTCAGAATTATCAGTCTTAACCAGGGTAGCGCTAAGAGGTGTTCCAGCCATCACTTGTAGTTGCTGCGCAGATGGGGAGGAATTATCACGCAGATGTATTAAAGGACATGAACGTGAGGATGGTGCATGTATAGTCATTTCCTGGTGATCTTCAGGCAGGGTAGATTCTAGCTCAGGCATTGAGGCAAAGGAGTCATCAACTTCCATATTTTGATTGGGCATAAGGACTGAGATGGGAGTATTGAGTTTATCGACTTCCTCCACGGTAGAATGGTGTTGTAGGTCAACAGGTGACTGCTGATTCAGATCAGTAGGGGGTAACAAGGTAACAGGTTGAGAAATTGTCAGGGCATTTGATGGAGACACCATGTGGGACGTGGAGCGCCTGCTCTCCTCTCTCATCGGTATAGAGGGGTCCCCTTGCGATAGAAGTCTTTGTTTGAGTAGATCCAATCTATCGAGAATAGCCTGCTGTTCTTCTGAAGGGAGTTTTCCATAAGAGGAGATAAGATTTCTCTCTTCAGGGATATTCCAATCTCCGCTTGCAGTTGGATCATTCCTCAACGTAACTAGATGGGCACTTGGGGTCGCAGGTGGAACAGGGGATACCCGGCTAGGTGTTTTTCCCGTTATTATAGGAACAGAAGAAGGGAATGAGCGCTCATTGCCAGTTGAGATGTTGGCAAAAAGAGGTTTAACACTCATGTCCTTAAAGACTCTTGTTGTTACAATCTCCCAGGGTGCCAGTCGATCTTTTTGTCTTGCAAGAAGATGTGGGATCCTTGCAGACTGGAAGGAGAGCATAAATTTCCTTGGCCAGGGCGTGGCGTTTAGGGGTGCTACAGATATAAGATCTATCTGGAAAAAAGGAATATTTAACAAATCACGAAGGTACCCTTTAGCCATCCTCAGGTTATTCCACCTAAGACTGGGGGCGTCACGGGAAAAAATGGATAAACATATTTTGTTAGGTTGAAAAGTCAAAGATTGCTTATTCCTTTGGAGCAGTGGCAGCCTGCCTCTTAGGTCCTTAAGGAGAGATTTCTGGTCAAGTTGTCTCTTTAAGGCACTTACAAGCTGCACAGGAGGTTGATGCAAATTAGATAGCTCAGTTGAGGAAGGTAGATGAGCCAGAAGGGCCCGTGAAAGTTTGTTCAATGACAAAGAAATCCCCTCCAATTCCTTGAAAATGAAGCTTAAAGTCCTGATTACCAGTTGTATTTGATCAGGTACTAAATCATGGGCTGTTTGCCCTAATGCTTCCCGTTTCAGTGACGGAGGGGTAATTAAGGTGTCAGGGGGGAGGGCTTCCCTATGGCTTCCATCCCCCGCTGAATCAGCTAGCTTTTCCAACTCTCCTTGATCATACAGAGGCCAGAAGCGGTTGTATGTTTCGACCGCAGAAACAGTTACTTGCTCCGTTTTGCTGTTATTGTTAGTAGATGGTGGGGGAGATTCAAGCTTTGACTGCTTTGCTCTTGGAGGTGAACAACCTTTCTCAGCAGATCTTGGTCGTTTGCCATGACCCATTTGTCGCTGTCTCACTGACTACGGAGGTTCAAAGTAGAGGTAAACGGAGACAAAAGAGAACTTATCTTTTATGGCCGCAACTCCTCTGCTACTCCTCCTCCACTGCTCAGCGTAACCCAATCTTCAAGGCGGCGTTACTAATCAGCAGAAGGTTTGAAGGTTTGAATATCCTTGTTGATACGTACATTGGCCAACCATAGAAGTAAAATGATTAAAACTTCTAACAGAGGTAAAATGATTTAAAAGTCTAATAAAAACAGCTAAAAAAACAGCTAAAAAGACGGCTATAAAAGGCTATAAAAGGTTTGTAATCCAGAGGGTTCATGAAGGAGAAGTTGTTACAGCCGCCATCTTGCCCCTCCCCTCTGAAGCTCGGGTTTTGACTTCCTCACAACAGTTGTCACAACTTCAGCAGAAAAAGGCATAAGGTTGGACTCCACTAATTTCGCTGATTTCGTTTCCTGTGATAAAAAGCCTCCTGTTTCGACCGCCAAACCTTTCAGGGGAGCATTTGCAAACGTTTGGCACCATTTTTGACTGAATTGCTGAAAGTCAGATATTTGATGAAATTGTGACCCCAGGGCTTAAGGATTTTTTCAAAAAAACATTTTTCTACCGGTTAAGTTGTCGAGGGCTGATTTCTTTTCCTGTGATAAAAAGCCTCCTGTTTCGACCGCCAAAGCTTTCAGGGGAGCATTTGCAACCGTTTGGCAGCATTTTTGAGTGAATTGCCGAAAGTCAGATATTTGATGAAATTGTGACCCCGGGGCTTAATGATTTTTTCAAAAAATCATTTTTATGAAAGTTAAGTTGTCGAGGGCTGATTTCTTTTCCTGTGATAAAAAGCCTCCTGTTTCGACCGCCAAAGCTTTCAGGGGAGCATTTGCAACCGTTTGGCAGTATTTTTGAGTGAATTGCCGAAAATCAGATATTTGATGAAATTGTGACCCCGGGGCTTAGGGATTTTTTCAAAAAAAACCTTTTTTCTGCCTGTTAAGTTGGCGAGGGCTGATTTCTTTTCCTGTGATAAAAAGCCTCCTGTTTCGACCGCCAAACCTTTCAGGGGAGCATTTGCAAACGTTTGGCACCATTTTTGAGTGATTTGCCGGAAATCAGATATATGATGAAATTGTGACCCCGGGGCTTAAGGATTTTTTCAAAAAAACATTTTTCTGCCGGTTAAGTTGGCGAGGGCTGATTTCTTTTCCTGTGATAATAAGCCTCCTATTTCGAATGCCAAACCTTTCAGGGGAGCATTTGCACACGTTTGGCACCATTTTTTACTGAATTGCTGGAAGTCAGATATTTGATGAAATTGTGACCCCGGGGCTTAAGAATTTTTTCAAAAAAACATTTTTCGGCCGGTTAAGTTGTCGAGGGCTGATTTCTTTTCCTGTGATAAAAAGCCTCATCTTTCGACCGCCAAAGCTTTCAGGGGAGCATTTGCAACCGTTTGGCAGCATTTTTGAGTGAATTGCCGAAAGTCAGATATTTGATGAAATTGTGACCCCGGGGCTTAGGGATTTTTTCAAAAAAACCTTTTTTCTGCCTGTTAAGTTGGCGAGGGCTGATTTCTTTTCCTGTGATAAAAAGCCTCCTGTTTCGACTGCCAAACCTTTCAGGGGAGCATTTGCACACGTTTGGCACCATTTTTTACTGAATTGCCGGAAGTCAGATATTTGATGAAATTGTGACCCCGGGGCTTAAGGATTTTTTCAAAAAAACATTTTTCTGCCGGTTAAGTTGTCGAGGGCTGATTTCTTTTCCTGTGATAAAAAGCCTCCTGTTTCGACCGCCAAAGCTTTCAGGGGAGCATTTGCACCCGTTTGGCAGTATTTTTGAGTGAATTGCCGAAAATCAGATATTTGATGAAATTGTGACCCCGGGGCTTAGGGATTTTTTCAAAAAAAACCTTTTTTCTGCCTGTTAAGTTATCGAGGGCTGATTTCTTTTCCTGTGATAAAAAGCCTCCTGTTTCGACTGCCAAACCTTTCAGGGGAGCATTTGCACACGTTTGGCACCATTTTTTACTGAATTGCCGGAAGTCAGATATATGATGAAATTGTGACCCCGGGGCTTAAGGATTTTTTCAAAAAAACATTTTTCTGCCAGTTAAGTTGTCGAGGGCTGATTTCTTTTCCTGTGATAAAAAGCCTTCTGTTTCGACCGCCAAAGCTTTCAGGGGAGCATTTGCAACCGTTTGGCAGCATTTTTGAGTGAATTGCCGAAAATCAGATATTTGATGAAATTGTGACCCCGGGGCTTAGAGATTTTTTCAAAAAAAACCTTTTTTCTACCTGTTATGTTGGCGAGGGCTGATTTCTTTTCCTGTGATAAAAAGCCTCCTGTTTCGACCGCCAAACCTTTCAGGGGAGCATTTGCAAACGTTTGGCACTATTTTTGAGTGATTTGCCGGAAATCAGATATATGATGAAATTGTGACCCCGGGGCTTAAGGATTTTTTCAAAAAAACTTTTTTCTGCCGGTTAAGTTGGCGAGGGCTGATTTCTTTTCCTGTGATAAAAAGCCTCCTGTTTCGACTGCCAAACCATTCAGGGGAGCATCTGCACACGTTTGGCACCATTTTTTACTGAATTGCCGGAAGTCAGATATTTGATGAAATTGTGACCCCGGGGCTTAAGGATTTTTTCAAAAAAAACATTTTTCTGCCGGTTAAGTTGTCGAGGGCTGATTTCTTTTCCTGTGATAAAAAGCCTCCTGTTTCGACCGCCAAAGCTTTCAGGGGAGCATTTGCAACCGTTTGGCAGCATTTTTCAGTGAATTGCCGAAAATCAGATATTTGATGAAATTGTGACCCCGGGGCTTAGGGATTTTTTCAAAAAAAACCTTTTTTCTGCCTGTTAAGTTATCGAGGGCTGATTTCTTTTCCTGTGATAAAAAGCCTCCTGTTTCGACTGCCAAACCTTTCAGGGGAGCATTTGCACACGTTTGGCACCATTTTTTACTGAATTGCCGGAAGTCAGATATATGATGAAATTGTGAACCCGGGGCTTAAGGCTTTTTTCAAAAAAACATTTTTCTGCCAGTTAAGTTGTCGAGGGCTGATTTCTTTTCCTGTGATAAAAAGCCTCCTGTTTCGACCGTCAAACCTTTCAGGGGAGCTTTTGCAAACGTTTGGCACCATTTTTGAGTGATTTGCCGGAAATCAGATATATGATGAAATTGTGACCCCGGGGCTTAAGGATTTTTTCAAAAAAACTTTTTTCTGCCGGTTAAGTTGGCGAGGGATGATTTCTTTTCCTGTGATAAAAAGCCTCCTGTTTCGACTGCCAAACCATTCAGGGGAGCATCTGCACACGTTTGGCACCATTTCTTACTGAATTGCCGGAAGTCAGATATTTGATGAAATTGTGACCCCGGGGCTTAAGGATTTTTTCAAAAAAAGATTTTTCTGCCGGTTAAGTTGTCGAGGGCTGATTTCTTTTCCTGTGATAAAAAGCCTCCTGTTTCGACCGCCAAAGATTTCAGGGGAGCATTTGCAACCGTTTGGCAGCATTTTTGAGTGAATTGCCGAAAATCAGATATTTGATGAAATTGTGACCCCGGGCCTTAGGGATTTTTTCAAAAAAAACATTTTTTCTGCCTGTTAAGTTGGTGAGGGCTGATTTCTTTTCCTGTGATAAAAAGCCTCCTGTTTCGACCGCCAAACCTTTCAGGGGAGCATTTGCAAACGTTTGGCCCCATTTTTGAGTGATTTGCCGTAAATCAGATATATGATGAAATTGTGACCCCGGGGCTTAAGGATTTTTTCAAAAAAACTTTTTTCTGCCGGTTAAGTTGTCGAGGGCTGATTTCTTTTCCTATGATAAAAACCCTTCTGTTTCGACCGCCAAACCTTTCAGAGGAGCATTTGCAGCCCTTTGGATCCATTTTTTACTGAATTGCCGGAAGTCAGATATTTGATGAAATTGTGACCCCGGGGCTTAAGGATTTTTTCAAAAAAACATTTTTCTGCAGGTTAAGTTGTCGAGGGCTGATTTCTTTTCCTGTGATAAAAAGCCTCCTGTTTCGACCGCCAAAGCTTTCAGGGGAGCATTTGCAACCGTTTGGCAGCATTTTTGAGTGAATTGCCGAAAGTCAGATATTTGATGAAATTGTGACCCCGGGGCTTAATGATTTTTTCAAAAAATCATTTTTATGAAAGTTAAGTTGTCGAGGGCTGATTTCTTTTCCTGTGATAAAAAGCCTTCTGTTTCGACCGCCAAACCTTTCAGGGGAGCATTTGCAAACGTTTGGCACCATTTTTGAGTGAATTGCCGAAAGTCAGATATTTGATGAAATTGTGACCCCGGGGCTTAGGGATTTTTTCAAAAAAACTTTTTCTGCCTGTTAAGTTGGCGAGGGCTGATTTCGTTTCCTGTGATAAAAAGCCTCCTGTTTCGACCGCCAAACCTTTCAGGGGAGCTTTTGCAAACGTTTGGCACCATTTTTGAGTGATTTGCCGGAAATCAGATATATGATGAAATTGTGACCCCGGGGCTTAAGGATTTTTTCAAAAAAACATTTTTCTGCCGGTTAAGTTGTCGAGGGCTGATTTCTTTTCCTGTGATAAAAAGCCTCCTGTTTCGACCGCCAAAGCTTTCAGGGGAGCATTTGCAACCGTTTGGCAGTATTTTTGAGTGAATTGCCGAAAATCAGATATTTGATGAAATTGTGACCCCGGGGCTTAGGGATTTTTTCAAAAAAAACCTTTTTTCTGCCTGTTAAGTTGGCGAGGGCTGATTTCTTTTCCTGTGATAAAAAGCCTCCTGTTTCGACCGCCAAACCTTTCAGGGGAGCATTTGCAAACGTTTGGCACCATTTTTGAGTGATTTGCCGGAAATCAGATATATGATGAAATTGTGACCCCGGGGCTTAAGGATTTTTTCAAAAAAACATTTTTCTGCCGGTTAAGTTGGCGAGGGCTGATTTCTTTTCCTGTGATAATAAGCCTCCTATTTCGAATGCCAAACCTTTCAGGGGAGCATTTGCACACGTTTGGCACCATTTTTTACTGAATTGCTGGAAGTCAGATATTTGATGAAATTGTGACCCCGGGGCTTAAGGATTTTTTCAAAAAAACATTTTTCTGCCGGTTAAGTTGTCGAGGGCTGATTTCTTTTCCTGTGATAAAAAGCCTCCTGTTTCGACCGCCAAAGCTTTCAGGGGAGCATTTGCACCCGTTTGGCAGTATTTTTGAGTGAATTGCCGAAAATCAGATATTTGATGAAATTGTGACCCCGGGGCTTAGGGATTTTTTCAAAAAAAACCTTTTTTCTGCCTGTTAAGTTATCGAGGGCTGATTTCTTTTCCTGTGATAAAAAGCCTCCTGTTTCGACTGCCAAACCTTTCAGGGGAGCATTTGCACACGTTTGGCACCATTTTTTACTGAATTGCCGGAAGTCAGATATATGATGAAATTGTGACCCCGGGGCTTAAGGATTTTTTCAAAAAAACATTTTTCTGCCAGTTAAGTTGTCGAGGGCTGATTTCTTTTCCTGTGATAAAAAGCCTTCTGTTTCGACCGCCAAAGCTTTCAGGGGAGCATTTGCAACCGTTTGGCAGCATTTTTGAGTGAATTGCCGAAAATCAGATATTTGATGAAATTGTGACCCCGGGGCTTAGAGATTTTTTCAAAAAAAACCTTTTTTCTACCTGTTATGTTGGCGAGGGCTGATTTCTTTTCCTGTGATAAAAAGCCTCCTGTTTCGACCGCCAAACCTTTCAGGGGAGCATTTGCAAACGTTTGGCACTATTTTTGAGTGATTTGCCGGAAATCAGATATATGATGAAATTGTGACCCCGGGGCTTAAGGATTTTTTCAAAAAAACTTTTTTCTGCCGGTTAAGTTGGCGAGGGCTGATTTCTTTTCCTGTGATAAAAAGCCTCCTGTTTCGACTGCCAAACCATTCAGGGGAGCATCTGCACACGTTTGGCACCATTTTTTACTGAATTGCCGGAAGTCAGATATTTGATGAAATTGTGACCCCGGGGCTTAAGGATTTTTTCAAAAAAAACATTTTTCTGCCGGTTAAGTTGTCGAGGGCTGATTTCTTTTCCTGTGATAAAAAGCCTCCTGTTTCGACCGCCAAAGCTTTCAGGGGAGCATTTGCAACCGTTTGGCAGCATTTTTCAGTGAATTGCCGAAAATCAGATATTTGATGAAATTGTGACCCCGGGGCTTAGGGATTTTTTCAAAAAAAACCTTTTTTCTGCCTGTTAAGTTATCGAGGGCTGATTTCTTTTCCTGTGATAAAAAGCCTCCTGTTTCGACTGCCAAACCTTTCAGGGGAGCATTTGCACACGTTTGGCACCATTTTTTACTGAATTGCCGGAAGTCAGATATATGATGAAATTGTGAACCCGGGGCTTAAGGCTTTTTTCAAAAAAACATTTTTCTGCCAGTTAAGTTGTCGAGGGCTGATTTCTTTTCCTGTGATAAAAAGCCTCCTGTTTCGACCGTCAAACCTTTCAGGGGAGCTTTTGCAAACGTTTGGCACCATTTTTGAGTGATTTGCCGGAAATCAGATATATGATGAAATTGTGACCCCGGGGCTTAAGGATTTTTTCAAAAAAACTTTTTTCTGCCGGTTAAGTTGGCGAGGGATGATTTCTTTTCCTGTGATAAAAAGCCTCCTGTTTCGACTGCCAAACCATTCAGGGGAGCATCTGCACACGTTTGGCACCATTTCTTACTGAATTGCCGGAAGTCAGATATTTGATGAAATTGTGACCCCGGGGCTTAAGGATTTTTTCAAAAAAAGATTTTTCTGCCGGTTAAGTTGTCGAGGGCTGATTTCTTTTCCTGTGATAAAAAGCCTCCTGTTTCGACCGCCAAAGATTTCAGGGGAGCATTTGCAACCGTTTGGCAGCATTTTTGAGTGAATTGCCGAAAATCAGATATTTGATGAAATTGTGACCCCGGGCCTTAGGGATTTTTTCAAAAAAAACATTTTTTCTGCCTGTTAAGTTGGTGAGGGCTGATTTCTTTTCCTGTGATAAAAAGCCTCCTGTTTCGACCGCCAAACCTTTCAGGGGAGCATTTGCAAACGTTTGGCCCCATTTTTGAGTGATTTGCCGTAAATCAGATATATGATGAAATTGTGACCCCGGGGCTTAAGGATTTTTTCAAAAAAACTTTTTTCTGCCGGTTAAGTTGTCGAGGGCTGATTTCTTTTCCTATGATAAAAACCCTTCTGTTTCGACCGCCAAACCTTTCAGAGGAGCATTTGCAGCCCTTTGGATCCATTTTTTACTGAATTGCCGGAAGTCAGATATTTGATGAAATTGTGACCCCGGGGCTTAAGGATTTTTTCAAAAAAACATTTTTCTGCAGGTTAAGTTGTCGAGGGCTGATTTCTTTTCCTGTGATAAAAAGCCTCCTGTTTCGACCGCCAAAGCTTTCAGGGGAGCATTTGCAACCGTTTGGCAGCATTTTTGAGTGAATTGCCGAAAGTCAGATATTTGATGAAATTGTGACCCCCGGGCTTAGGGATTTTTTCAAAAAAACCTTTTTTCTGCCTGTTAAGTTGGCGAGGGCTGATTTCGTTTCCTGTGATAAAAAGCCTCCTGTTTCGACCGCCAAACCTTTCAGGGGAGCATTTGCAAACGTTTGGCACCATTTTTGACTGAATTGCTGAAAGTCAGATATTTGATGAAATTGTGACCCCAGGGCTTAAGGATTTTTTCAAAAAAACATTTTTCTACCGGTTAAGTTGTCGAGGGCTGATTTCTTTTCCTGTGATAAAAAGCCTCCTGTTTCGACCGCCAAAGCTTTCAGGGGAGCATTTGCAACCGTTTGGCAGCATTTTTGAGTGAATTGCCGAAAGTCAGATATTTGATGAAATTGTGACCCCGGGGCTTAATGATTTTTTCAAAAAATCATTTTTATGAAAGTTAAGTTGTCGAGGGCTGATTTCTTTTCCTGTGATAAAAAGCCTTCTGTTTCGACCGCCAAACCTTTCAGGGGAGCATTTGCAAACGTTTGGCACCATTTTTGAGTGAATTGCCGAAAGTCAGATATTTGATGAAATTGTGACCCCGGGGCTTAGGGATTTTTTCAAAAAAACTTTTTCTGCCTGTTAAGTTGGCGAGGGCTGATTTCGTTTCCTGTGATAAAAAGCCTCCTGTTTCGACCGCCAAACCTTTCAGGGGAGCTTTTGCAAACGTTTGGCACCATTTTTGAGTGATTTGCCGGAAATCAGATATATGATGAAATTGTGACCCCGGGGCTTAAGGATTTTTTCAAAAAAACATTTTTCTGCCGGTTAAGTTGTCGAGGGCTGATTTCTTTTCCTGTGATAAAAAGCCTCCTGTTTCGACCGCCAAAGCTTTCAGGGGAGCATTTGCACACGTTTGGCACCATTTTTTACTGAATTGCCGGAAGTCAGATATTTGATGAAATTGTGACCCCGGGGCTTAAGGATTTTTTCAAAAAAAATTTTTTCTGCCGGTTAAGTTGTCGAGGGCTGATTTCTTTTCCTGTGATAAAAAGCCTCCTGTTTCGACCGCCAAAGCTTTCAGGGGAGCATTTGCAACCGTTTGGCAGCATTTTTGAGTGAATTGCCGAAAATCAGATATTTGATGAAATTGTGACCCCGGGGCTTAGGGATTTTTTCAAAAAAAACCTTTTTTCTGCCTGTTAAGTTGGCGAGGGCTGATTTCTTTTCCTGTGATAAAAAGCCTCCTGTTTCGACCGCCAAACCTTTCAGGGGAGCATTTGCAAACGTTTGGCACCATTTTTGAGTGATTTGCCGGAAATCAGATATATGATGAAATTGTGACCCCGGGGCTTAAGGATTTTTTCAAAAAAACATTTTTCTGCCGGTTAAGTTGGCGAGGGCTGATTTCTTTTCCTGTGATAATAAGCCTCCTATTTCGACTGCCAAACCTTTCAGGGGAGCATTTGCACACGTTTGGCACCATTTTTTACTGAATTGCTGGAAGTCAGATATTTGATGAAATTGTGACCCCGGGGCTTAAGAATTTTTTCAAAAAAACATTTTTCGGCCGGTTAAGTTGTCGAGGGCTGATTTCTTTTCCTGTGATAAAAAGCCTCATCTTTCGACCGCCAAAGCTTTCAGGGGAGCATTTGCAACCGTTTGGCAGCATTTTTGAGTGAATTGCCGAAAGTCAGATATTTGATGAAATTGTGACCCCGGGGCTTAGGGATTTTTTCAAAAAAACCTTTTTTCTGCCTGTTAAGTTGGCGAGGGCTGATTTCTTTTCCTGTGATAAAAAGCCTCCTGTTTCGACTGCCAAACCTTTCAGGGGAGCATTTGCACACGTTTGGCACCATTTTTTACTGAATTGCCGGAAGTCAGATATTTGATGAAATTGTGACCCCGGGGCTTAAGGATTTTTTCAAAAAAACATTTTTCTGCCAGTTAAGTTGTCGAGGGCTGATTTCTTTTCCTGTGATAAAAAGCCTCCTGTTTCGACCGCCAAAGCTTTCAGGGGAGCATTTGCAACCGTTTGGCAGTATTTTTGAGTGAATTGCCGAAAATCAGATATTTGATGAAATTGTGACCCCGGGGCTTAGGGATTTTTTCAAAAAAAACCTTTTTTCTGCCTGTTAAGTTATCGAGGGCTGATTTCTTTTCCTGTGATAAAAAGCCTCCTGTTTCGACTGCCAAACCTTTCAGGGGAGCATTTGCACACGTTTGGCACCATTTTTTACTGAATTGCCGGAAGTCAGATATATGATGAAATTGTGACCCCGGGGCTTAAGGATTTTTTCAAAAAAACATTTTTCTGCCAGTTAAGTTGTCGAGGGCTGATTTCTTTTCCTGTGATAAAAAGCCTCCTGTTTCGACCGCCAAAGCTTTCAGGGGAGCATTTGCAACCGTTTGGCAGCATTTTTGAGTGAATTGCCGAAAATCAGATATTTGATGAAATTGTGACCCCGGGGCTTAGAGATTTTTTCAAAAAAAACCTTTTTTCTGCCTGTTATGTTGGCGAGGGCTGATTTCTTTTCCTGTGATAAAAAGCCTCCTGTTTCGACCGCCAAACCTTTCAGGGGAGCATTTGCAAACGTTTGGCACTATTTTTGAGTGATTTGCCGGAAATCAGATATATGATGAAATTGTGACCCCGGGGCTTAAGGATTTTTTCAAAAAAACTTTTTTCTGCCGGTTAAGTTGGCGAGGGCTGATTTCTTTTCCTGTGATAAAAAGCCTCCTGTTTCGACTGCCAAACCATTCAGGGGAGCATCTGCACACGTTTGGCACCATTTTTTACTGAATTGCCGGAAGTCAGATATTTGATGAAATTGTGACCCCAGGGTTAAGGATTTTTTAAAAAAAAACATTTTTCTGCCGGTTAAGTTGTCAAGGGCTGATTTCTTTTCCTGTGATAAAAAGCCTCCTGTTTCGACCGCCAAAGCTTTCAGGGGAGCATTTGCAACCGTTTGGCAGCATTTTTCAGTGAATTGCCGAAAATCAGATATTTGATGAAATTGTGACCCCGGGGCTTAGGGATTTTTTCAAAAAAAACCTTTTTTCTGCCTGTTAAGTTATCGAGGGCTGATTTCTTTTCCTGTGATAAAAAGCCTCCTGTTTCGACTGCCAAACCTTTCAGGGGAGCATTTGCACACGTTTGGCACCATTTTTTACTGAATTGCCGGAAGTCAGATATATGATGAAATTGTGAACCCGGGGCTTAAGGATTTTTTCAAAAAAACATTTTTCTGCCAGTTAAGTTGTCGAGGGCTGATTTCTTTTCCTGTGATAAAAAGCCTCCTGTTTCGACCGCCAAACCTTTCAGGGGAGCATTTGCAAACGTTTGGCACCATTTTTGAGTGATTTGCCGGAAATCAGATATATGATGAAATTGTGACCCCGGGGCTTAAGGATTTTTTCAAAAAAACTTTTTTCTGCCGGTTAAGTTGGCGAGGGATGATTTCTTTTCCTGTGATAAAAAGCCTCCTGTTTCGACTGCCAAACCATTCAGGGGAGCATCTGCACACGTTTGGCACCATTTCTTACTGAATTGCCGGAAGTCAGATATTTGATGAAATTGTGACCCCGGGGCTTAAGGATTTTTTCAAAAAAAGATTTTTCTGCCGGTTAAGTTGTCGAGGGCTGATTTGTTTTCCTGTGATAAAAAGCCTCCTGTTTCGACCGCCAAAGATTTCAGGGGAGCATTTGCAACCGTTTGGCAGCATTTTTGAGTGAATTGCCGAAAATCAGATATTTGATGAAATTGTGACCCCGGGCCTTAGGGATTTTTTCAAAAAAAACATTTTTTCTGCCTGTTAAGTTGGTGAGGGCTGATTTCTTTTCCTGTGATAAAAAGCCTCCTGTTTCGACCGCCAAACCTTTCAGAGGAGCATTTGCAGCCCTTTGGATCCATTTTTTACTGAATTGCCGGAAGTCAGATATTTGATGAAATTGTGACCCCGGGGCTTAAGGATTTTTTCAAAAAAACATTTTTCTGCAGGTTAAGTTGTCGAGGGCTGATTTCTTTTCCTGTGATAAAAAGCCTCCTGTTTCGACCGCCAGAGCTTTCAGGGGAGCATTTGCAACCGTTTGGCAGCATTTTTGAGTGAATTGCCGAAAGTCAGATATTTGATGAAATTGTGACCCCCGGGCTTAGGGGTTTTTTCAACAAAACCTTTTTTCTGCCTGTTAAGTTGGCGAGGGCTGATTTCGTTTCCTGTGATAAAAAGCCTCCTGTTTCGACCGCCAAACCTTTCAGGGGAGCATTTGCAAACGTTTGGCACCATTTTTGACTGAATTGCTGAAAGTCAGATATTTGATGAAATTGTGACCCCAGGGCTTAAGGATTTTTTCAAAAAAACATTTTTCTGCCGGTTAAGTTGTCGACGGCTGATTTCTTTTCCTGTGATAAAAAGCCTCATCTTTCGACCGCCAAAGCTTTCAGGGGAGCATTTGCAACCGTTTGGCAGCATTTTTGAGTGAATTGCCGAAAGTCAGATATTTGATGAAATTGTGACCCCGGGGCTTAGGGATTTTTTCAAAAAAACCTTTTTTCTGCCTGTTAAGTTGGCGAGGGCTGATTTCTTTTCCTGTGATAAAAAGCCTCCTGTTTCGACTGCCAAACCTTTCAGGGGAGCATTTGCACACGTTTGGCACCATTTTTTACTGAATTGCCGGAAGTCAGATATTTGATGAAATTGTGACCCCGGGGCTTAAGGATTTTTTCAAAAAAACATTTTTCTGCCGGTTAAGTTGTCGAGGGCTGATTTCTTTTCCTGTGATAAAAAGCCTCCTGTTTCGACCGCCAAAGCTTTCAGGGGAGCATTTGCAACCGTTTGGCAGTATTTTTGAGTGAATTGCCGAAAATCAGATATTTGATGAAATTGTGACCCCGGGGCTTAGGGATTTTTTCAAAAAAAACCTTTTTTCTGCCTGTTAAGTTATCGAGGGCTGATTTCTTTTCCTGTGATAAAAAGCCTCCTGTTTCGACTGCCAAACCATTCAGGGGAGCATCTGCACACGTTTGGCACCATTTTTTACTGAATTGCCGGAAGTCAGATATTTGATGAAATTGTGACCCCGGGGCTTAAGGATTTTTTAAAAAAAAACATTTTTCTGCCGGTTAAGTTGTCGAGGGCTGATTTCTTTTCCTGTGATAAAAAGCCTCCTGTTTCGACCGCCAAAGCTTTCAGGGGAGCATTTGCAACCGTTTGGCAGCATTTTTCAGTGAATTGCCGAAAATCAGATATTTGATGAAATTGTGACCCCGGGGCTTAGGGATTTTTTCAAAAAAAACCTTTTTTCTGCCTGTTAAGTTATCGAGGGCTGATTTCTTTTCCTGTGATAAAAAGCCTCCTGTTTCGACTGCCAAACCTTTCAGGGGAGCATTTGCACACGTTTGGCACCATTTTTTACTGAATTGCCGGAAGTCAGATATATGATGAAATTGTGAACCCGGGGCTTAAGGATTTTTTCAAAAAAACATTTTTCTGCCAGTTAAGTTGTCGAGGGCTGATTTCTTTTCCTGTGATAAAAAGCCTCCTGTTTCGACCGCCAAACCTTTCAGGGGAGCATTTGCAAACGTTTGGCACCATTTTTGAGTGATTTGCCGGAAATCAGATATATGATGAAATTGTGACCCCGGGGCTTAAGGATTTTTTCAAAAAAACTTTTTTCTGCCGGTTAAGTTGGCGAGGGATGATTTCTTTTCCTGTGATAAAAAGCCTCCTGTTTCGACTGCCAAACCATTCAGGGGAGCATCTGCACACGTTTGGCACCATTTCTTACTGAATTGCCGGAAGTCGGATATTTGATGAAATTGTGACCCCAGGGCTTAAGGATTTTTTCAAAAAAAGATTTTTCTGCCGGTTAAGTTGTCGAGGGCTGATTTCTTTTCCTGTGATAAAAAGCCTCCTGTTTCGACCGCCAAAGATTTCAGGGGAGCATTTGCAACCGTTTGGCAGCATTTTTGAGTGAATTGCCGAAAATCAGATATTTGATGAAATTGTGACCCCGGGCCTTAGGGATTTTTTCAAAAAAAACATTTTTTCTGCCTGTTAAGTTGGTGAGGGCTGATTTCTTTTCCTGTGATAAAAAGCCTCCTGTTTCGACCGCCAAACCTTTCAGGGGAGCATTTGCAAACGTTTGGCCCCATTTTTGAGTGATTTGCCGTAAATCAGATATATGATGAAATTGTGACCCCGGGGCTTAAGGATTTTTTCAAAAAAACTTTTTTCTGCCGGTTAAGTTGTCGAGGGCTGATTTCTTTTCCTATGATAAAAACCCTTCTGTTTCGACCGCCAAACCTTTCAGAGGAGCATTTGCAGCCCTTTGGATCCATTTTTTACTGAATTGCCGGAAGTCAGATATTTGATGAAATTGTGACCCCGGGGCTTAAGGATTTTTTCAAAAAAACATTTTTCTGCAGGTTAAGTTGTCGAGGGCTGATTTCTTTTCCTGTGATAAAAAGCCTCCTGTTTCGACCGCCAAAGCTTTCAGGGGAGCATTTGCAACCGTTTGGCAGCATTTTTGAGTGAATTGCCGAAAGTCAGATATTTGATGAAATTGTGACCCCCGGGCTTAGGGGTTTTTTCAAAAAAACCTTTTTTCTGCCTGTTAAGTTGGCGAGGGCTGATTTCGTTTCCTGTGATAAAAAGCCTCCTGTTTCGACCGCCAAACCTTTCAGGGGAGCATTTGCAAACGTTTGGCACCATTTTTGACTGAATTGCTGAAAGTCAGATATTTGATGAAATTGTGACCCCGGGGCTTAAGGATTTTTTCAAAAAAACATTTTTCTGCCGGTTAAGTTGTCGAGGGCTGATTTCTTTTCCTGTGATAAAAAGCCTCCTGTTTCGACCGCCAAAGCTTTCAGGGGAGCATTTGCAACCGTTTGGCAGTATTTTTGAGTGAATTGCCGAAAATCAGATATTTGATGAAATTGTGACCCCGGGGCTTAGGGATTTTTTCAAAAAAAACCTTTTTTCTGCCTGTTAAGTTATCGAGGGCTGATTTCTTTTCCTGTGATAAAAAGCCTCCTGTTTCGACTGCCAAACCTTTCAGGGGAGCATTTGCACACGTTTGGCACCATTTTTTACTGAATTGCCGGAAGTCAGATATATGATGAAATTGTGACCCCGGGGCTTAAGGATTTTTTCAAAAAAACATTTTTCTGCCAGTTAAGTTGTCGAGGGCTGATTTCTTTTCCTGTGATAAAAAGCCTCCTGTTTCGACCGCCAAAGCTTTCAGGGGAGCATTTGCAACCGTTTGGCAGCATTTTTGAGTGAATTGCCGAAAATCAGATATTTGATGAAATTGTGACCCCGGGGCTTAGAGATTTTTTCAAAAAAAACCTTTTTTCTGCCTGTTATGTTGGCGAGGGCTGATTTCTTTTCCTGTGATAAAAAGCCTCCTGTTTCGACCGCCAAACCTTTCAGGGGAGCATTTGCAAACGTTTGGCACTATTTTTGAGTGATTTGCCGGAAATCAGATATATGATGAAATTGTGACCCCGGGGCTTAAGGATTTTTTCAAAAAAACTTTTTTCTGCCGGTTAAGTTGGCGAGGGCTGATTTCTTTTCCTGTGATAAAAAGCCTCCTGTTTCGACTGCCAAACCATTCAGGGGAGCATCTGCACACGTTTGGCACCATTTTTTACTGAATTGCCGGAAGTCAGATATTTGATGAAATTGTGACCCCGGGGCTTAAGGATTTTTTTAAAAAAAACATTTTTCTGCCGGTTAAGTTGTCGAGGGCTGATTTCTTTTCCTGTGATAAAAAGCCTCCTGTTTCGACCGCCAAAGCTTTCAGGGGAGCATTTGCAACCGTTTGGCAGCATTTTTCAGTGAATTGCCGAAAATCAGATATTTGATGAAATTGTGACCCCGGGGCTTAGGGATTTTTTCAAAAAAAACCTTTTTTCTGCCTGTTAAGTTATCGAGGGCTGATTTCTTTTCCTGTGATAAAAAGCCTCCTGTTTCGACTGCCAAACCTTTCAGGGGAGCATTTGCACACGTTTGGCACCATTTTTTACTGAATTGCCGGAAGTCAGATATATGATGAAATTGTGAACCCGGGGCTTAAGGATTTTTTCAAAAAAACATTTTTCTGCCAGTTAAGTTGTCGAGGGCTGATTTCTTTTCCTGTGATAAAAAGCCTCCTGTTTCGACCGCCAAACCTTTCAGGGGAGCATTTGCAAACGTTTGGCACCATTTTTGAGTGATTTGCCGGAAATCAGATATATGATGAAATTGTGACCCCGGGGCTTAAGGATTTTTTCAAAAAAACTTTTTTCTGCCGGTTAAGTTGGCGAGGGATGATTTCTTTTCCTGTGATAAAAAGCCTCCTGTTTCGACTGCCAAACCATTCAGGGGAGCATCTGCACACGTTTGGCACCATTTCTTACTGAATTGCCGGAAGTCGGATATTTGATGAAATTGTGACCCCAGGGCTTAAGGATTTTTTCAAAAAAAGATTTTTCTGCCGGTTAAGTTGTCGAGGGCTGATTTCTTTTCCTGTGATAAAAAGCCTCCTGTTTCGACCGCCAAAGATTTCAGGGGAGCATTTGCAACCGTTTGGCAGCATTTTTGAGTGAATTGCCGAAAATCAGATATTTGATGAAATTGTGACCCCGGGCCTTAGGGATTTTTTCAAAAAAAACATTTTTTCTGCCTGTTAAGTTGGTGAGGGCTGATTTCTTTTCCTGTGATAAAAAGCCTCCTGTTTCGACCGCCAAACCTTTCAGGGGAGAATTTGCAAACGTTTGGCCCCATTTTTGAGTGATTTGCCGTAAATCAGATATATGATGAAATTGTGACCCCGGGGCTTAAGGATTTTTTCAAAAAAACTTTTTTCTGCCGGTTAAGTTGTCGAGGGCTGATTTCTTTTCCTATGATAAAAACCCTTCTGTTTCGACCGCCAAACCTTTCAGAGGAGCATTTGCAGCCCTTTGGATCCATTTTTTACTGAATTGCCGGAAGTCAGATATTTGATGAAATTGTGACCCCGGGGCTTAAGGATTTTTTCAAAAAAACATTTTTCTGCAGGTTAAGTTGTCGAGGGCTGATTTCTTTTCCTGTGATAAAAAGCCTCCTGTTTCGACCGCCAAAGCTTTCAGGGGAGCATTTGCAACCGTTTGGCAGCATTTTTGAGTGAATTGCCGAAAGTCAGATATTTGATGAAATTGTGACCCCCGGGCTTAGGGGTTTTTTCAAAAAAACCTTTTTTCTGCCTGTTAAGTTGGCGAGGGCTGATTTCGTTTCCTGTGATAAAAAGCCTCCTGTTTCGACCGCCAAACCTTTCAGGGGAGCATTTGCAAACGTTTGGCACCATTTTTGACTGAATTGCTGAAAGTCAGATATTTGATGAAATTGTGACCCCAGGGCTTAAGGATTTTTTCAAAAAAACATTTTTCTGCCGGTTAAGTTGTCGAGGGCTGATTTCTTTTCCTGTGATAAAAAGCCTCCTGTTTCGACCGCCAAAGCTTTCAGGGGAGCATTTGCAACCGTTTGGCAGCATTTTTGAGTGAATTGCCGAAAGTCAGATATTTGATGAAATTGTGACCCCGAGGCTTAGGGATTTTTTCAAAAAAACTTTTTTCTGCCTGTTAAGTTGGCGAGGGCTGATTTCTTTTCCTGTGATAAAAAGCCTCCTGTTTCGACCGCCAAAGCTTTCAGGGGAGCATTTGCAAACGTTTGGCACCATTTTTGAGTGATTTGTCGGAAATCAGATATATGATGAAATTGTGACCCCGGGGCTTAAGGATTTTTTCAAAAAAACATTTTTCTGCCGGTTAAGTTGTCGAGGGCTGATTTCTTTTCCTGTGATAAAAAGCCTCCTGTTTCGACCGCCAAACCTTTCAGGGGAGCATTTGCAAACATTTGGCACCATTTTTTACTGAATTGCCGGAAATCAGATATTTGATGAAATTGTGACCCCGGGGCTTAGGGTTTTTTTTAAAAAAATCTTTTTCTGCCGGTTAAGTTATCGAGGGCTGATTTCTTTTCCTATGATAAAAACCCTTCTGTTTCGACCGCCAAACCTTTCAGTGGAGCATTTGCAGCCGTTTGGATCCATTTTTTACTGAATTGCCGGAAGTCAGATATTTGATGAAATTGTGACCCCGGGGCTTAATGATTTTTTCAAAAAATCATTTTTATGAAAGTTAAGTTGTCGAGGGCTGATTTCTTTTCCTGTGATAAAAAGCCTTCTGTTTCGACCGCCAAACCTTTCAGGGGAGCATTTGCAAACGTTTGGCACCATTTTTGAGTGAATTGCCGAAAGTCAGATATTTGATGAAATTGTGACCCCGGGGCTTAGGGATTTTTTCAAAAAAACTTTTTCTGCCTGTTAAGTTGGCGAGGGCTGATTTCGTTTCCTGTGATAAAAAGCCTCCTGTTTCGACCGCCAAACCTTTCAGGGGAGCTTTTGCAAACGTTTGGCACCATTTTTGAGTGATTTGCCGGAAATCAGATATATGATGAAATTGTGACCCCGGGGCTTAAGGATTTTTTCAAAAAAACATTTTTCTGCCGGTTAAGTTGTCGAGGGCTGATTTCTTTTCCTGTGATAAAAAGCCTCCTGTTTCGACCGCCAAAGCTTTCAGGGGAGCATTTGCACACGTTTGGCACCATTTTTTACTGAATTGCCGGAAGTCAGATATTTGATGAAATTGTGACCCCGGGGCTTAAGGATTTTTTCAAAAAAAAAATTTTCTGCCGGTTAAGTTGGCCAGGGCTGATTTCTTTTCCTGTGATAAAAAGCCTCCTGTTTCGACCGCCAAAGCTTTCAGGGGAGCATTTGCAACCGTTTGGCAGCATTTTTGAGTGAATTGCCGAAAATCAGATATATGATGAAATTGTGACCCCGGGGCTTAAGGATTTTTTCAAAAAAACATTTTTCTGCCGGTTAAGTTGTCGAGGGCTGATTTCTTTTCCTGTGATAAAAAGCCTCCTGTTTCGACCGCCAAACCTTTCAGGGGAGCATTTGCAAACATTTGGCACCATTTTTTACTGAATTGCCGGAAATCAGATATTTGATGAAATTGTGACCCCGGGGCTTAGGGTTTTTTTTAAAAAAATCTTTTTCTGCCGGTTAAGTTATCGAGGGCTGATTTCTTTTCCTATGATAAAAACCCTTCTGTTTCGACCGCCAAACCTTTCAGTGGAGCATTTGCAGCCGTTTGGATCCATTTTTTACTGAATTGCCGGAAGTCAGATATTTGATGAAATTGTGACCCTGGGGCTTAATGATTTTTTCAAAAAATCATTTTTATGAAAGTTAAGTTGTCGAGGGCTGATTTCTTTTCCTGTGATAAAAAGCCTTCTGTTTCGACCGCCAAACCTTTCAGGGGAGCATTTGCAAACGTTTGGCACCATTTTTGAGTGAATTGCCGAAAGTCAGATATTTGATGAAATTGTGACCCCGGGGCTTAGGGATTTTTTCAAAAAAACTTTTTCTGCCTGTTAAGTTGGCGAGGGCTGATTTCGTTTCCTGTGATAAAAAGCCTCCTGTTTCGACCGCCAAACCTTTCAGGGGAGCTTTTGCAAACGTTTGGCACCATTTTTGAGTGATTTGCCGGAAATCAGATATATGATGAAATTGTGACCCCGGGGCTTAAGGATTTTTTCAAAAAAACATTTTTCTGCCGGTTAAGTTGTCGAGGGCTGATTTCTTTTCCTGTGATAAAAAGCCTCCTGTTTCGACCGCCAAAGCTTTCAGGGGAGCATTTGCACACGTTTGGCACCATTTTTTACTGAATTGCCGGAAGTCAGATATTTGATGAAATTGTGACCCCGGGGCTTAAGGATTTTTTCAAAAAAAAAATTTTCTGCCGGTTAAGTTGTCGAGGGCTGATTTCTTTTCCTGTGATAAAAAGCCTCCTGTTTCGACCGCCAAAGCTTTCAGGGGAGCATTTGCAACCGTTTGGCAGCATTTTTGAGTGAATTGCCGAAAATCAGATATTTGATGAAATTGTGACCCCGGGGCTTAGGGATTTTTTCAAAAAAAACCTTTTTTCTGCCTGTTAAGTTGGCGAGGGCTGATTTCTTTTCCTGTGATAAAAAGCCTCCTGTTTCGACCGCCAAACCTTTCAGGGGAGCATTTGCAAACGTTTGGCACCATTTTTGAGTGATTTGCCGGAAATCAGATATATGATGAAATTGTGACCCCGGGGCTTAAGGATTTTTTCAAAAAAACATTTTTCTGCCGGTTAAGTTGGCGAGGGCTGATTTCTTTTCCTGTGATAATAAGCCTCCTATTTCGACTGCCAAACCTTTCAGGGGAGCATTTGCACACGTTTGGCACCATTTTTTACTGAATTGCTGGAAGTCAGATATTTGATGAAATTGTGACCCCGGGGCTTAAGGATTTTTTCAAAAAAACATTTTTCGGCCGGTTAAGTTGTCGAGGGCTGATTTCTTTTCCTGTGATAAAAAGCCTCATCTTTCGACCGCCAAAGCTTTCAGGGGAGCATTTGCAACCGTTTGGCAGCATTTTTGAGTGAATTGCCGAAAGTCAGATATTTGATGAAATTGTGACCCCGGGGCTTAGGGATTTTTACAAAAAAACGTTTTTTCTGCCTGTTAAGTTGGCGAGGGCTGATTTCGTTTCCTGTGATAAAAACCCTTCTGTTTCGACCGCCAAACCTTTCAGTGGAGCATTTGCAGCCGTTTGGATCCATTTTTTACTGAATTGCCGGAAGTCAGATATTTGATGAAATTGTGACCCCGGGGCTTAAGGATTTTTTCAAAAAAAAAATTTTCTGCCGGTTAAGTTGTCGAGGGCTGATTTCTTTTCCTGTGATAAAAAGCCTCCTGTTTCGACCGCCAAAGCTTTCAGGGGAGCATTTGCAACCGTTTGGCAGCATTTTTGAGTGAATTGCCGAAAGTCAGATATTTGATGAAATTGTGACCCCGAGGCTTAGGGATTTTTTCAAAAAAACTTTTTTCTGCCTGTTAAGTTGGCGAGGGCTGATTTCTTTTCCTGTGATAAAAAGCCTCCTGTTTCGACCGCCAAAGCTTTCAGGGGAGCATTTGCAAACGTTTGGCACCATTTTTGAGTGATTTGTCGGAAATCAGATATATGATGAAATTGTGACCCCGGGGCTTAAGGATTTTTTCAAAAAAACATTTTTCTGCCGGTTAAGTTGTCGAGGGCTGATTTCTTTTCCTGTGATAAAAAGCCTCCTGTTTCGACCGCCAAACCTTTCAGGGGAGCATTTGCAAACATTTGGCACCATTTTTTACTGAATTGCCGGAAATCAGATATTTGATGAAATTGTGACCCCGGGGCTTAGGGTTTTTTTTAAAAAAATCTTTTTCTGCCGGTTAAGTTATCGAGGGCTGATTTCTTTTCCTATGATAAAAACCCTTCTGTTTCGACCGCCAAACCTTTCAGTGGAGCATTTGCAGCCGTTTGGATCCATTTTTTACTGAATTGCCGGAAGTCAGATATTTGATGAAATTGTGACCCCGGGGCTTAATGATTTTTTCAAAAAATCATTTTTATGAAAGTTAAGTTGTCGAGGGCTGATTTCTTTTCCTGTGATAAAAAGCCTTCTGTTTCGACCGCCAAACCTTTCAGGGGAGCATTTGCAAACGTTTGGCACCATTTTTGAGTGAATTGCCGAAAGTCAGATATTTGATGAAATTGTGACCCCGGGGCTTAGGGATTTTTTCAAAAAAACTTTTTCTGCCTGTTAAGTTGGCGAGGGCTGATTTCGTTTCCTGTGATAAAAAGCCTCCTGTTTCGACCGCCAAACCTTTCAGGGGAGCTTTTGCAAACGTTTGGCACCATTTTTGAGTGATTTGCCGGAAATCAGATATATGATGAAATTGTGACCCCGGGGCTTAAGGATTTTTTCAAAAAAACATTTTTCTGCCGGTTAAGTTGTCGAGGGCTGATTTCTTTTCCTGTGATAAAAAGCCTCCTGTTTCGACCGCCAAAGCTTTCAGGGGAGCATTTGCACACGTTTGGCACCATTTTTTACTGAATTGCCGGAAGTCAGATATTTGATGAAATTGTGACCCCGGGGCTTAAGGATTTTTTCAAAAAAAACCTTTTTTCTGCCGGTTAAGTTGTCGAGGGCTGATTTCTTTTCCTGTGATAAAAAGCCTCCTGTTTCGACTGCCAAAGCTTTCAGGGGAGCATTTGCAACCGTTTGGCAGCATTTTTGAGTGAATTGCCGAAAATCAGATATTTGATGAAATTGTGACCCCGGGGCTTAGGGATTTTTTCAAAAAAAACCTTTTTTCTGCCTGTTAAGTTGGCGAGGGCTGATTTCTTTTCCTGTGATAAAAAGCCTCCTGTTTCGACCGCCAAACCTTTCAGGGGAGCATTTGCAAACGTTTGGCACCATTTTTGAGTGATTTGCCGGAAATCAGATATATGATGAAATTGTGACCCCGGGGCTTAAGGATTTTTTCAAAAAAACATTTTTCTGCCGGTTAAGTTGGCGAGGGCTGATTTCTTTTCCTGTGATAATAAGCCTCCTATTTCGACTGCCAAACCTTTCAGGGGAGCATTTGCACACGTTTGGCACCATTTTTTACTGAATTGCTGGAAGTCAGATATTTGATGAAATTGTGACTCCGGGGCTTAAGGATTTTTTCAAAAAAACATTTTTCGGCCGGTTAAGTTGTCGAGGGCTGATTTCTTTTCCTGTGATAAAAAGCCTCATCTTTCGACCGCCAAAGCTTTCAGGGGAGCATTTGCAACCGTTTGGCAGCATTTTTGAGTGAATTGCCGAAAGTCAGATATTTGATGAAATTGTGACCCCGGGGCTTAGGGATTTTTTCAAAAAAACCTTTTTTCTGCCTGTTAAGTTGGCGAGGGCTGATTTCTTTTCCTGTGATAAAAAGCCTCCTGTTTCGACTGCCAAACCTTTCAGGGGAGCATTTGCACACGTTTGGCACTATTTTTTACTGAATTGCCGGAAGTCAGATATTTGATGAAATTGTGACCCCGGGGCTTAAGGATTTTTTCAAAAAAACATTTTTCTGCCGGTTAAGTTGTCGAGGGCTGATTTCTTTTCCTGTGATAAAAAGCCTCCTGTTTCGACCGCCAAAGCTTTCAGGGGAGCATTTGCAACCGTTTGGCAGTATTTTTGAGTGAATTGCCGAAAATCAGATATTTGATGAAATTGTGACCCCGGGGCTTAGGGATTTTTTCAAAAAAAACCTTTTTTCTGCCTGTTAAGTTATCGAGGGCTGATTTCTTTTCCTGTGATAAAAAGCCTCCTGTTTCGACTGCCAAACCTTTCAGGGGAGCATTTGCACACGTTTGGCACCATTTTTTACTGAATTGCCGGAAGTCAGATATATGATGAAATTGTGACCCCGGGGCTTAAGGATTTTTTCAAAAAAACATTTTTCTGCCAGTTAAGTTGTCGAGGGCTGATTTCTTTTCCTGTGATAAAAAGCCTCCTGTTTCGACCGCCAAAGCTTTCAGGGGAGCATTTGCAACCGTTTCGCAGCATTTTTGAGTGAATTGCCGAAAATCAGATATTTGATGAAATTGTGACCCCGGGGCTTAGAGATTTTTTCAAAAAAAACCTTTTTTCTGCCTGTTATGTTGGCGAGGGCTGATTTCTTTTCCTGTGATAAAAAGCCTCCTGTTTCGACCGCCAAACCTTTAAGGGGAGCATTTGCAAACGTTTGGCACTATTTTTGAGTGATTTGCCGGAAATCAGATATATGATGAAATTGTGACCCCGGGGCTTAAGGATTTTTTCAAAAAAACTTTTTTCTGCCGGTTAAGTTGGCGAGGGCTGATTTCTTTTCCTGTGATAAAAAGCCTCCTGTTTCGACTGCCAAACCATTCAGGGGAGCATCTGCACACGTTTGGCACCATTTTTTACTGAATTGCCGGAAGTCAGATATTTGATGAAATTGTGACCCCGGGGCTTAAGGATTTTTTCAAAAAAAACATTTTTCTGCCGGTTAAGTTGTCGAGGGCTGATTTCTTTTCCTGTGATAAAAAGCCTCCTGTTTCGACCGCCAAAGCTTTCAGGGGAGCATTTGCAACCGTTTGGCAGCATTTTTCAGTGAATTGCCGAAAATCAGATATTTGATGAAATTGTGACCCCGGGGCTTAGGGATTTTTTCAAAAAAAACCTTTTTTCTGCCTGTTAAGTTATCGAGGGCTGATTTCTTTTCCTGTGATAAAAAGCCTCCTGTTTCGACTGCCAAACCTTTCAGGGGAGCATTTGCACACGTTTGGCACCATTTTTTACTGAATTGCCGGAAGTCAGATATATGATGAAATTGTGAACCCGGGGCTTAAGGATTTTTTCAAAAAAACATTTTTCTGCCAGTTAAGTTGTCGAGGGCTGATTTCTTTTCCTGTGATAAAAAGCCTCCTGTTTCGACCGCCAAACCTTTCAGGGGAGCATTTGCAAACGTTTGGCACCATTTTTGAGTGATTTGCCGGAAATCAGATATATGATGAAATTGTGACCCCGGGGCTTAAGGATTTTTTCAAAAAAACTTTTTTCTGCCGGTTAAGTTGTCGAGGGCTGATTTCTTTTCCTATGATAAAAACCCTTCTGTTTCGACCGCCAAACCTTTCAGTGGAGCATTTGCAGCCGTTTGGATCCATTTTTTACTGAATTGCCGGAAGTCAGAAATTTGATGAAATTGTGACCCCGGGGCTTAATGATTTTTTCAAAAAATCATTTTTATGAAAGTTAAGTTGTCGAGGGCTGATTTCTTTTCCTGTGATAAAAAGCCTTCTGTTTCGACCGCCAAACCTTTCAGGGGAGCATTTGCAAACGTTTGGCACCATTTTTGAGTGAATTGCCGAAAGTCAGATATTTGATGAAATTGTGACCCCGGGGCTTAGGGATTTTTTCAAAAAAACTTTTTCTGCCTGTTAAGTTGGCGAGGGCTGATTTCGTTTCCTGTAATAAAAAGCCTCCTGTTTCGACCGCCAAACCTTTCAGGGGAGCTTTTGCAAACGTTTGGCACCATTTTTGAGTGATTTGCCGGAAATCAGATATATGATGAAATTGTGACCCCGGGGCTTAAGGATTTTTTCAAAAAAACATTTTTCTGCCGGTTAAGTTGTCGAGGGCTGATTTCTTTTCCTGTGATAAAAAGCCTCCTGTTTCGACCGCCAAAGCTTTCAGGGGAGCATTTGCACACGTTTGGCACCATTTTTTACTGAATTGCCGGAAGTCAGATATTTGATGAAATTGTGACCCCGGGGCTTAAGGATTTTTTCAAAAAAAAAATTTTCTGCCGGTTAAGTTGGCCAGGGCTGATTTCTTTTCCTGTGATAAAAAGCCTCCTGTTTCGACCGCCAAAGCTTTCAGGGGAGCATTTGCAACCGTTTGGCAGCATTTTTGAGTGAATTGCCGAAAATCAGATATATGATGAAATTGTGACCCCGGGGCTTAAGGATTTTTTCAAAAAAACATTTTTCTGCCGGTTAAGTTGTCGAGGGCTGATTTCTTTTCCTGTGATAAAAAGCCTCCTGTTTCGACCGCCAAACCTTTCAGGGGAGCATTTGCAAACATTTGGCACCATTTTTTACTGAATTGCCGGAAATCAGATATTGGATGAAATTGTGACCCCGGGGCTTAGGGTTTTTTTTAAAAAAATCTTTTTCTGCCGGTTAAGTTATCGAGGGCTGATTTCTTTTCCTATGATAAAAACCCTTCTGTTTCGACCGCCAAACCTTTCAGTGGAGCATTTGCAGCCGTTTGGATCCATTTTTTACTGAATTGCCGGAAGTCAGATATTTGATGAAATTGTGACCCTGGGGCTTAATGATTTTTTCAAAAAATCATTTTTATGAAAGTTAAGTTGTCGAGGGCTGATTTCTTTTCCTGTGATAAAAAGCCTTCTGTTTCGACCGCCAAACCTTTCAGGGGAGCATTTGCAAACGTTTGGCACCATTTTTGAGTGAATTGCCGAAAGTCAGATATTTGATGAAATTGTGACCCCGGGGCTTAGGGATTTTTTCAAAAAAACTTTTTCTGCCTGTTAAGTTGGCGAGGGCTGATTTCGTTTCCTGTGATAAAAAGCCTCCTGTTTCGACCGCCAAACCTTTCAGGGGAGCTTTTGCAAACGTTTGGCACCATTTTTGAGTGATTTGCCGGAAATCAGATATATGATGAAATTGTGACCCCGGGGCTTAAGGATTTTTTCAAAAAAACATTTTTCTGCCGGTTAAGTTGTCGAGGGCTGATTTCTTTTCCTGTGATAAAAAGCCTCCTGTTTCGACCGCCAAAGCTTTCAGGGGAGCATTTGCACACGTTTGGCACCATTTTTTACTGAATTGCCGGAAGTCAGATATTTGATGAAATTGTGACCCCGGGGCTTAAGGATTTTTTCAAAAAAAAAATTTTCTGCCGGTTAAGTTGTCGAGGGCTGATTTCTTTTCCTGTGATAAAAAGCCTCCTGTTTCGACCGCCAAAGCTTTCAGGGGAGCATTTGCAACCGTTTGGCAGCATTTTTGAGTGAATTGCCGAAAATCAGATATTTGATGAAATTGTGACCCCGGGGCTTAGGGATTTTTTCAAAAAAAACCTTTTTTCTGCCTGTTAAGTTGGCGAGGGCTGATTTCTTTTCCTGTGATAAAAAGCCTCCTGTTTCGACCGCCAAACCTTTCACGGGAGCATTTGCAAACGTTTGGCACCATTTTTGAGTGATTTGCCGGAAATCAGATATATGATGAAATTGTGACCCCGGGGCTTAAGGATTTTTTCAAAAAAACATTTTTCTGCCGGTTAAGTTGGCGAGGGCTGATTTCTTTTCCTGTGATAATAAGCCTCCTATTTCGACTGCCAAACCTTTCAGGGGAGCATTTGCACACGTTTGGCACCATTTTTTACTGAATTGCTGGAAGTCAGATATTTGATGAAATTGTGACTCCGGGGCTTAAGGATTTTTTCAAAAAAACATTTTTCGGCCGGTTAAGTTGTCGAGGGCTGATTTCTTTTCCTGTGATAAAAAGCCTCATCTTTCGACCGCCAAAGCTTTCAGGGGAGCATTTGCAACCGTTTGGCAGCATTTTTGAGTGAATTGCCGAAAGTCAGATATTTGATGAAATTGTGACCCCGGGGCTTAGGGATTTTTTCAAAAAAACCTTTTTTCTGCCTGTTAAGTTGGCGAGGGCTGATTTCTTTTCCTGTGATAAAAAGCCTCCTGTTTCGACTGCCAAACCTTTCAGGGGAGCATTTGCACACGTTTGGCACCATTTTTTACTGAATTGCCGGAAGTCAGATATTTGATGAAATTGTGACCCCGGGGCTTAAGGATTTTTTCAAAAAAACATTTTTCTGCCGGTTAAGTTGTCGAGGGCTGATTTCTTTTCCTGTGATAAAAAGCCTCCTGTTTCGACCGCCAAAGCTTTCAGGGGAGCATTTGCAACCGTTTGGCAGTATTTTTGAGTGAATTGCCGAAAATCAGATATTTGATGAAATTGTGACCCCGGGGCTTAGGGATTTTTTCAAAAAAAACCTTTTTTCTGCCTGTTAAGTTATCGAGGGCTGATTTCTTTTCCTGTGATAAAAAGCCTCCTGTTTCGACTGCCAAACCTTTCAGGGGAGCATTTGCACACGTTTGGCACCATTTTTTACTGAATTGCCGGAAGTCAGATATATGATGAAATTGTGACCCCGGGGCTTAAGGATTTTTTCAAAAAAACATTTTTCTGCCAGTTAAGTTGTCGAGGGCTGATTTCTTTTCCTGTGATAAAAAGCCTCCTGTTTCGACCGCCAAAGCTTTCAGGGGAGCATTTGCAACCGTTTGGCAGCATTTTTGAGTGAATTGCCGAAAATCAGATATTTGATGAAATTGTGACCCCGGGGCTTAGAGATTTTTTCAAAAAAAACCTTTTTTCTGCCTGTTATGTTGGCGAGGGCTGATTTCTTTTCCTGTGATAAAAAGCCTCCTGTTTCGACCGCCAAACCTTTAAGGGGAGCATTTGCAAACGTTTGGCACTATTTTTGAGTGATTTGCCGGAAATCAGATATATGATGAAATTGTGACCCCGGGGCTTAAGGATTTTTTCAAAAAAACTTTTTTCTGCCGGTTAAGTTGGCGAGGGCTGATTTCTTTTCCTGTGATAAAAAGCCTCCTGTTTCGACTGCCAAACCATTCAGGGGAGCATCTGCACACGTTTGGCACCATTTTTTACTGAATTGCCGGAAGTCAGATATTTGATGAAATTGTGACCCCGGGGCTTAAGGATTTTTTCAAAAAAAACATTTTTCTGCCGGTTAAGTTGTCGAGGGCTGATTTCTTTTCCTGTGATAAAAAGCCTCCTGTTTCGACCGCCAAAGCTTTCAGGGGAGCATTTGCAACCGTTTGGCAGCATTTTTGAGTGAATTGCCGAAAGTCAGATATTTGATGAAATTGTGACCCCCGGGCTTAGGGATTTTTTCAAAAAAACCTTTTTTCTGCCTGTTAAGTTGGCGAGGGCTGATTTCGTTTCCTGTGATAAAAAGCCTCCTGTTTCGACCGCCAAACCTTTCAGGGGAGCATTTGCAAACATTTGGCACCATTTTTTACTGAATTGCCGGAAGTCAGATATTTGATGAAATTGTGACCCCGGGGCTTAGGGATTTTTTCAAAAAAACCTTTTTCTGCCGGTTAAGTTATCGAGGGCTGAATTCTTTTCCTATGATAAAAACCCTTCTGTTTCGACCGCCAAACCTTTCAGTGGAGTATTTGCAGCCGTTTGGCAGCATTTTTGATTGAATTGCCGAAAGTCAGATATTTGATGAAATTGTGACCCCGGGGCTTCAGGATTTTTTCAAAAAAACATTTTTCTGCCGGTTAAGTTGGCGAGGGCTGATTTCTTTTCCTGTGATAAAAAGCCTCCTGTTTCGACCGCCAAAGCTTTCAGGGGAGCATTTGCAGCCGTTTGGCAGTATTTTTGAGTGAATTGCCGAAAATCAGATATTTGATGAAATTGTGACCCCGGGGCTTAGGGATTTTTTCAAAAAAAACCTTTTTTCTGCCTGTTAAGTTATCGAGGGCTGATTTCTTTTCCTGTGATAAAAAGCCTCCTGTTTCGACTGCCAAACCTTTCAGGGGAGCATTTGCACACGTTTGGCACCATTTTTTACTGAATTGCCGGAAGTCAGATATATGATGAAATTGTGACCCCGGGGCTTAAGGATTTTTTCAAAAAAACATTTTTCTGCCAGTTAAGTTGTCGAGGGCTGATTTCTTTTCCTGTGATAAAAAGCCTCCTGTTTCGACCGCCAAAGCTTTCAGGGGAGCATTTGCAACCGTTTGGCAGCATTTTTGAGTGAATTGCCGAAAATCAGATATTTGATGAAATTGTGACCCCGGGGCTTAGAGATTTTTTCAAAAAAAACCTTTTTTCTGCCTGTTATGTTGGCGAGGGCTGATTTCTTTTCCTGTGATAAAAAGCCTCCTGTTTCGACCGCCAAACCTTTCAGGGGAGCATTTGCAAACGTTTGGCACTATTTTTGAGTGATTTGCCGGAAATCAGATATATGATGAAATTGTGACCCCGGGGCTTAAGGATTTTTTCAAAAAAACTTTTTTCTGCCGGTTAAGTTGGCGAGGGCTGATTTCTTTTCCTGTGATAAAAAGCCTCCTGTTTCGACTGCCAAACCATTCAGGGGAGCATCTGCACACGTTTGGCACCATTTTTTACTGAATTGCCGGAAGTCAGATATTTGATGAAATTGTGACCCCGGGGCTTAAGGATTTTTTTAAAAAAAACATTTTTCTGCCGGTTAAGTTGTCGAGGGCTGATTTCTTTTCCTGTGATAAAAAGCCTCCTGTTTCGACCGCCAAAGCTTTCAGGGGAGCATTTGCAACCGTTTGGCAGCATTTTTCAGTGAATTGCCGAAAATCAGATATTTGATGAAATTGTGACCCCGGGGCTTAGGGATTTTTTCAAAAAAAACCTTTTTTCTGCCTGTTAAGTTATCGAGGGCTGATTTCTTTTCCTGTGATAAAAAGCCTCCTGTTTCGACTGCCAAACCTTTCAGGGGAGCATTTGCACACGTTTGGCACCATTTTTTACTGAATTGCCGGAAGTCAGATATATGATGAAATTGTGAACCCGGGGCTTAAGGATTTTTTCAAAAAAACATTTTTCTGCCAGTTAAGTTGTCGAGGGCTGATTTCTTTTCCTGTGATAAAAAGCCTCCTGTTTCGACCGCCAAACCTTTCAGGGGAGCATTTGCAAACGTTTGGCACCATTTTTGAGTGATTTGCCGGAAATCAGATATATGATGAAATTGTGACCCCGGGGCTTAAGGATTTTTTCAAAAAAACTTTTTTCTGCCGGTTAAGTTGGCGAGGGATGATTTCTTTTCCTGTGATAAAAAGCCTCCTGTTTCGACTGCCAAACCATTCAGGGGAGCATCTGCACACGTTTGGCACCATTTCTTACTGAATTGCCGGAAGTCGGATATTTGATGAAAT
Source organism: Podarcis tiliguerta (assembly GCF_965153285.1). NCBI lineage: Eukaryota > Metazoa > Chordata > Lepidosauria > Squamata > Lacertidae > Podarcis > Podarcis tiliguerta. Next base: position 82,263,778 of record NC_139538.1, on the reverse strand, counting down.
TGTGACCCCAGGGCTTAAGGATTTTTTCAAAAAAAGATTTTTCTGCCGGTTAAGTTGTCGAGGGCTGATTTCTTTTCCTGTGATAAAAAGCCTCCTGTTTCGACCGCCAAAGATTTCAGGGGAGCATTTGCAACCGTTTGGCAGCATTTTTGAGTGAATTGCCGAAAATCAGATATTTGATGAAATTGTGACCCCGGGCCTTAGGGATTTTTTCAAAAAAAACATTTTTTCTGCCTGTTAAGTTGGTGAGGGCTGATTTCTTTTCCTGTGATAAAAAGCCTCCTGTTTCGACCGCCAAACCTTTCAGGGGAGCATTTGCAAACGTTTGGCCCCATTTTTGAGTGATTTGCCGTAAATCAGATATATGATGAAATTGTGACCCCGGGGCTTAAGGATTTTTTCAAAAAAACTTTTTTCTGCCGGTTAAGTTGTCGAGGGCTGATTTCTTTTCCTATGATAAAAACCCTTCTGTTTCGACCGCCAAGCCTTTCAGAGGAGCATTTGCAGCCCTTTGGATCCATTTTTTACTGAATTGCCGGAAGTCAGATATTTGATGAAATTGTGACCCCGGGGCTTAAGGATTTTTTCAAAAAAACATTTTTCTGCAGGTTAAGTTGTCGAGGGCTGATTTCTTTTCCTGTGATAAAAAGCCTCCTGTTTCGACCGCCAAAGCTTTCAGGGGAGCATTTGCAACCGTTTGGCAGCATTTTTGAGTGAATTGCCGAAAGTCAGATATTTGATGAAATTGTGACCCCCGGGCTTAGGGGTTTTTTCAAAAAAACCTTTTTTCTGCCTGTTAAGTTGGCGAGGGCTGATTTCGTTTCCTGTGATAAAAAGCCTCCTGTTTCGACCGCCAAAGCTTTCAGGGGAGCATTTGCAACCGTTTGGCAGCATTTTTGAGTGAATTGCCGAAAGTCAGATATTTGATGAAATTGTGACCCCAGGGCTTAAGGATTTTTTCAAAAAAACATTTTTCTGCCGGTTAAGTTGTCGAGGGCTGATTTCTTTTCCTGTGATAAAAAGCCTCCTGTTTCGACCGCCAAAGCTTTCAGGGGAGCATTTGCAACCGTTTGGCAGCATTTTTGAGTGAATTGCCGAAAGTCAGATATTTGATGAAATTGTGACCCCGAGGCTTAGGGATTTTTTCAAAAAAACTTTTTTCTGCCTGTTAAGTTGGCGAGGGCTGATTTCTTTTCCTGTGATAAAAAGCCTCCTGTTTCGACCGCCAAAGCTTTCAGGGGAGCATTTGCAAACGTTTGGCACCATTTTTGAGTGATTTGTCGGAAATCAGATATATGATGAAATTGTGACCCCGGGGCTTAAGGATTTTTTCAAAAAAACATTTTTCTGCCGGTTAAGTTGTCGAGGGCTGATTTCTTTTCCTGTGATAAAAAGCCTCCTGTTTCGACCGCCAAACCTTTCAGGGGAGCATTTGCAAACATTTGGCACCATTTTTTACTGAATTGCCGGAAATCAGATATTTGATGAAATTGTGACCCCGGGGCTTAGGGTTTTTTTTAAAAAAATCTTTTTCTGCCGGTTAAGTTATCGAGGGCTGATTTCTTTTCCTATGATAAAAACCCTTCTGTTTCGACCGCCAAACCTTTCAGTGGAGCATTTGCAGCCGTTTGGATCCATTTTTTACTGAATTGCCGGAAGTCAGATATTTGATGAAATTGTGACCCCGGGGCTTAATGATTTTTTCAAAAAATCATTTTTATGAAAGTTAAGTTGTCGAGGGCTGATTTCTTTTCCTGTGATAAAAAGCCTTCTGTTTCGACCGCCAAACCTTTCAGGGGAGCATTTGCAAACGTTTGGCACCATTTTTGAGTGAATTGCCGAAAGTCAGATATTTGATGAAATTGTGACCCCGGGGCTTAGGGATTTTTTCAAAAAAACTTTTTCTGCCTGTTAAGTTGGCGAGGGCTGATTTCGTTTCCTGTGATAAAAAGCCTCCTGTTTCGACCGCCAAACCTTTCAGGGGAGCTTTTGCAAACGTTTGGCACCATTTTTGAGTGATTTGCCGGAAATCAGATATATGATGAAATTGTGACCCCGGGGCTTAAGGATTTTTTCAAAAAAACATTTTTCTGCCGGTTAAGTTGTCGAGGGCTGATTTCTTTTCCTGTGATAAAAAGCCTCCTGTTTCGACCGCCAAAGCTTTCAGGGGAGCATTTGCACACGTTTGGCACCATTTTTTACTGAATTGCCGGAAGTCAGATATTTGATGAAATTGTGACCCCGGGGCTTAAGGATTTTTTCAAAAAAAAAATTTTCTGCCGGTTAAGTTGGCCAGGGCTGATTTCTTTTCCTGTGATAAAAAGCCTCCTGTTTTGACCGCCAAAGCTTTCAGGGGAGCATTTGCAACCGTTTGGCAGCATTTTTGAGTGAATTGCCGAAAATCAGATATATGATGAAATTGTGACCCCGGGGCTTAAGGATGTTTTCAAAAAAACATTTTTCTGCCGGTTAAGTTGTCGAGGGCTGATTTCTTTTCCTGTGATAAAAAGCCTCCTGTTTCGACCGCCAAACCTTTCAGGGGAGCATTTGCAAACATTTGGCACCATTTTTTACTGAATTGCCGGAAATCAGATATTTGATGAAATTGTGACCCCGGGGCTTAGGGTTTTTTTTAAAAAAATCTTTTTCTGCCGGTTAAGTTATCGAGGGCTGATTTCTTTTCCTATGATAAAAACCCTTCTGTTTCGACCGCCAAACCTTTCAGTGGAGCATTTGCAGCCGTTTGGATCCATTTTTTACTGAATTGCCGGAAGTCAGATATTTGATGAAATTGTGACCCTGGGGCTTAATGATTTTTTCAAAAAATCATTTTTATGAAAGTTAAGTTGTCGAGGGCTGATTTCTTTTCCTGTGATAAAAAGCCTTCTGTTTCGACCGCCAAACCTTTCAGGGGAGCATTTGCAAACGTTTGGCACCATTTTTGAGTGAATTGCCGAAAGTCAGATATTTGATGAAATTGTGACCCCGGGGCTTAGGGATTTTTTCAAAAAAACTTTTTCTGCCTGTTAAGTTGGCGAGGGCTGATTTCGTTTCCTGTGATAAAAAGCCTCCTGTTTCGACCGCCAAACCTTTCAGGGGAGCTTTTGCAAACGTTTGGCACCATTTTTGAGTGATTTGCCGGAAATCAGATATATGATGAAATTGTGACCCCGGGGCTTAAGGATTTTTTCAAAAAAACATTTTTCTGCCGGTTAAGTTGTCGAGGGCTGATTTCTTTTCCTGTGATAAAAAGCCTCCTGTTTCGACCGCCAAAGCTTTCAGGGGAGCATTTGCACACGTTTGGCACCATTTTTTACTGAATTGCCGGAAGTCAGATATTTGATGAAATTGTGACCCCGGGGCTTAAGGATTTTTTCAAAAAAAAAATTTTCTGCCGGTTAAGTTGTCGAGGGCTGATTTCTTTTCCTGTGATAAAAAGCCTCCTGTTTCGACCGCCAAAGCTTTCAGGGGAGCATTTGCAACCGTTTGGCAGCATTTTTGAGTGAATTGCCGAAAATCAGATATTTGATGAAATTGTGACCCCGGGGCTTAGGGATTTTTTCAAAAAAAACCTTTTTTCTGCCTGTTAAGTTGGCGAGGGCTGATTTCTTTTCCTGTGATAAAAAGCCTCCTGTTTCGACCGCCAAACCTTTCAGGGGAGCATTTGCAAACGTTTGGCACCATTTTTGAGTGATTTGCCGGAAATCAGATATATGATGAAATTGTGACCCCGGGGCTTAAGGATTTTTTCAAAAAAACATTTTTCTGCCGGTTAAGTTGGCGAGGGCTGATTTCTTTTCCTGTGATAATAAGCCTCCTATTTCGACTGCCAAACCTTTCAGGGGAGCATTTGCACACGTTTGGCACCATTTTTTACTGAATTGCTGGAAGTCAGATATTTGATGAAATTGTGACCCCGGGGCTTAAGAATTTTTTCAAAAAAACATTTTTCGGCCGGTTAAGTTGTCGAGGGCTGATTTCTTTTCCTGTGATAAAAAGCCTCATCTTTCGACCGCCAAAGCTTTCAGGGGAGCATTTGCAACCGTTTGGCAGCATTTTTGAGTGAATTGCCGAAAGTCAGATATTTGATGAAATTGTGACCCCGGGGCTTAGGGATTTTTTCAAAAAAACCTTTTTTCTGCCTGTTAAGTTGGCGAGGGCTGATTTCTTTTCCTGTGATAAAAAGCCTCCTGTTTCGACTGCCAAACCTTTCAGGGGAGCATTTGCACACGTTTGGCACTATTTTTTACTGAATTGCCGGAAGTCAGATATTTGATGAAATTGTGACCCCGGGGCTTAAGGATTTTTTCAAAAAAACATTTTTCTGCCGGTTAAGTTGTCGAGGGCTGATTTCTTTTCCTGTGATAAAAAGCCTCCTGTTTCGACCGCCAAAGCTTTCAGGGGAGCATTTGCAACCGTTTGGCAGTATTTTTGAGTGAATTGCCGAAAATCAGATATTTGATGAAATTGTGACCCCGGGGCTTAGGGATTTTTTCAAAAAAAACCTTTTTTCTGCCTGTTAAGTTATCGAGGGCTGATTTCTTTTCCTGTGATAAAAAGCCTCCTGTTTCGACTGCCAAACCTTTCAGGGGAGCATTTGCACACGTTTGGCACCATTTTTTACTGAATTGCCGGAAGTCAGATATATGATGAAATTGTGACCCCGGGGCTTAAGGATTTTTTCAAAAAAACATTTTTCTGCCAGTTAAGTTGTCGAGGGCTGATTTCTTTTCCTGTGATAAAAAGCCTCCTGTTTCGACCGCCAAAGCTTTCAGGGGAGCATTTGCAACCGTTTGGCAGCATTTTTGAGTGAATTGCCGAAAATCAGATATTTGATGAAATTGTGACCCCGGGGCTTAGAGATTTTTTCAAAAAAAACCTTTTTTCTGCCTGTTATGTTGGCGAGGGCTGATTTCTTTTCCTGTGATAAAAAGCCTCCTGTTTCGACCGCCAAACCTTTAAGGGGAGCATTTGCAAACGTTTGGCACTATTTTTGAGTGATTTGCCGGAAATCAGATATATGATGAAATTGTGACCCCGGGGCTTAAGGATTTTTTCAAAAAAACTTTTTTCTGCCGGTTAAGTTGGCGAGGGCTGATTTCTTTTCCTGTGATAAAAAGCCTCCTGTTTCGACTGCCAAACCATTCAGGGGAGCATCTGCACACGTTTGGCACCATTTTTTACTGAATTGCCGGAAGTCAGATATTTGATGAAATTGTGACCCCGGGGCTTAAGGATTTTTTCAAAAAAAACATTTTTCTGCCGGTTAAGTTGTCGAGGGCTGATTTCTTTTCCTGTGATAAAAAGCCTCCTGTTTCGACCGCCGAAGCTTTCAGGGGAGCATTTGCAACCGTTTGGCAGCATTTTTCAGTGAATTGCCGAAAATCAGATATTTGATGAAATTGTGACCCCGGGGCTTAGGGATTTTTTCAAAAAAAACCTTTTTTCTGCCTGTTAAGTTATCGAGGGCTGATTTCTTTTCCTGTGATAAAAAGCCTCCTGTTTCGACTGCCAAACCTTTCAGGGGAGCATTTGCACACGTTTGGCACCATTTTTTACTGAATTGCCGGAAGTCAGATATATGATGAAATTGTGAACCCGGGGCTTAAGGATTTTTTCAAAAAAACATTTTTCTGCCAGTTAAGTTGTCGAGGGCTGATTTCTTTTCCTGTGATAAAAAGCCTCCTGTTTCGACCGCCAAACCTTTCAGGGGAGCATTTGCAAACGTTTGGCACCATTTTTGAGTGATTTGCCGGAAATCAGATATATGATGAAATTGTGACCCCGGGGCTTAAGGATTTTTTCAAAAAAACTTTTTTCTGCCGGTTAAGTTGTCGAGGGCTGATTTCTTTTCCTATGATAAAAACCCTTCTGTTTCGACCGCCAAACCTTTCAGAGGAGCATTTGCAGCCCTTTGGATCCATTTTTTACTGAATTGCCGGAAGTCAGATATTTGATGAAATTGTGACCCCGGGGCTTAAGGATTTTTTCAAAAAAACATTTTTCTGCAGGTTAAGTTGTCGAGGGCTGATTTCTTTTCCTGTGATAAAAAGCCTCATCTTTCGACCGCCAAAGCTTTCAGGGGAGCATTTGCAACCGTTTGGCAGCATTTTTGAGTGAATTGCCGAAAGTCAGATATTTGATGAAATTGTGACCCCGGGGCTTAGGGATTTTTTCAAAAAAACCTTTTTTCTGCAGGTTAAGTTGTCGAGGGCTGATTTCTTTTCCTGTGATAAAAAGCCTCCTGTTTCGACTGCCAAACCTTTCAGGGGAGCATTTGCACACGTTTGGCACCATTTTTTACTGAATTGCCGGAAGTCAGATATTTGATGAAATTGTGACCCCGGGGCTTAAGGATTTTTTCAAAAAAACATTTTTCTGCCGGTTAAGTTGTCGAGGGCTGATTTCTTTTCCTGCGATAAAAAGCCTCCTGTTTCGACCGCCAAAGCTTTCAGGGGAGCATTTGCAAACGTTTGGCACTATTTTTGAGTGATTTGCCGGAAATCAGATATATGATGAAATTGTGACCCCGGGGATTAAGGATTTTTTCAAAAAAACTTTTTTCTGCCGGTTAAGTTGGCGAGGGCTGATTTCTTTTCCTGTGATAAAAAGCCTCCTGTTTCGACTGCCAAACCATTCAGGGGAGCATCTGCACACGTTTGGCACCATTTTTTACTGAATTGCCGGAAGTCAGATATATGATGAAATTGTGACCCGGGGGCTTAAGGATTTTTTCAAAAAAAACATTTTTCTGCCGGTTAAGTTGTCGAGGGCTGATTTCTTTTCCTGTGATAAAAAGCCTCCTGTTTCGACCGCCAAAGCTTTCAGGGGAGCATTTGCAACCGTTTGGCAGCATTTTTCAGTGAATTGCCGAAAATCAGATATTTGATGAAATTGTGACCCCGGGGCTTAGGGATTTTTTCAAAAAAAACCTTTTTTCTGCCTGTTAAGTTATCGAGGGCTGATTTCTTTTCCTGTGATAAAAAGCCTCCTGTTTCGACTGCCAAACCTTTCAGGGGAGCATTTGCACACGTTTGGCACCATTTTTTACTGAATTGCCGGAAGTCAGATATATGATGAAATTGTGAACCCGGGGCTTAAGGATTTTTTCAAAAAAACATTTTTCTGCCAGTTAAGTTGTCGAGGGCTGATTTCTTTTCCTGTGATAAAAAGCCTCCTGTTTCGACCGCCAAACCTTTCAGGGGAGCATTTGCAAACGTTTGGCACCATTTTTGAGTGATTTGCCGGAAATCAGATATATGATGAAATTGTGACCCCGGGGCTTAAGGATTTTTTCAAAAAAACTTTTTTCTGCCGGTTAAGTTGTCGAGGGCTGATTTCTTTTCCTATGATAAAAACCCTTCTGTTTCGACCGCCAAACCTTTCAGAGGAGCATTTGCAGCCCTTTGGATCCATTTTTTACTGAATTGCCGGAAGTCAGATATTTGATGAAATTGTGACCCCGGGGCTTAAGGATTTTTTCAAAAAAACATTTTTCTGCAGGTTAAGTTGTCGAGGGCTGATTTCTTTTCCTGTGATAAAAAGCCTCCTGTTTCGACCGCCAAAGCTTTCAGGGGAGCATTTGCAACCGTTTGGCAGCATTTTTGAGTGAATTGCCGAAAGTCAGATATTTGATGAAATTGTGACCCCCGGGCTTAGGGATTTTTTCAAAAAAACCTTTTTTCTGCCTGTTAAGTTGGCGAGGGCTGATTTCGTTTCCTGTGATAAAAAGCCTCCTGTTTCGACCGCCAAACCTTTCAGGGGAGCATTTGCAAACATTTGGCACCATTTTTTACTGAATTGCCGGAAGTCAGATATTTGATGAAATTGTGACCCCGGGGCTTAGGGATTTTTTCAAAAAAACCTTTTTCTGCCGGTTAAGTTATCGAGGGCTGAATTCTTTTCCTATGATAAAAACCCTTCTGTTTCGACCGCCAAACCTTTCAGTGGAGTATTTGCAGCCGTTTGGCAGCATTTTTGAGTGAATTGCCGAAAGTCAGATATTTGATGAAATTGTGACCCCGGGGCTTCAGGATTTTTTCAAAAAAACATTTTTCTGCCGGTTAAGTTGGCGAGGGCTGATTTCTTTTCCTGTGATAAAAAGCCTCCTGTTTCGACCGCCAAAGCTTTCAGGGGAGCATTTGCAGCCGTTTGGATCCATTTTTTTACTGAATTGCCGGAAGTCAGATATTTGATGAAATTGTGACCCCAGGGCTTAAGGATTTTTTCAAAAAAACATTTTTCTGCCGGTTAAGTTGTCGAGGGCTGATTTCTTTTCCTGTGATAAAAAGCCTCCTGTTTCGACCGCCAAACCTTTCAGGGGAGCATTTGCACACGTTTGGCACCATTTTTTACTGAATTGCCGGAAGTCAGATATTTGATGAAATTGTGACCCCGGGGCTTAAGGATTTTTTCAAAAAAAAAATTTTCTGCCGGTTAAGTTGTCGAGGGCTGATTTCTTTTCCTGTGATAAAAAGCCTCCTGTTTCGACCGCCAAAGCTTTCAGGGGAGCATTTGCAACCGTTTGGCAGCATTTTTGAGTGAATTGCCGAAAATCAGATATTTGATGAAATTGTGACCCCGGGGCTTAGGGATTTTTTCAAAAAAAACCTTTTTTCTGCCTGTTAAGTTGGCGAGGGCTGATTTCCTTTCCTGTGATAAAAAGCCTCCTGTTTCGACCGCCAAACCTTTCAGGGGAGCATTTGCAAACGTTTGGCACCATTTTTGAGTGATTTGCCGGAAATCAGATATATGATGAAATTGTGACCCCGGGGCTTAAGGATTTTTTCAAAAAAACATTTTTCTGCCGGTTAAGTTGGCGAGGGCTGATTTCTTTTCCTGTGATAATAAGCCTCCTATTTCGACTGCCAAACCTTTCAGGGGAGCATTTGCACACGTTTGGCACCATTTTTTACTGAATTGCTGGAAGTCAGATATTTGATGAAATTGTGACCCCGGGGCTTAAGAATTTTTTCAAAAAAACATTTTTCGGCCGGTTAAGTTGTCGAGGGGTGATTTCTTTTCCTGTGATAAAAAGCCTCATCTTTCGACCGCCAAAGCTTTCAGGGGAGCATTTGCAACCGTTTGGCAGCATTTTTGAGTGAATTGCCGAAAGTCAGATATTTGATGAAATTGTGACCCCGGGGCTTAGGGATTTTTTCAAAAAAACCTTTTTTCTGCCTGTTAAGTTGGCGAGGGCTGATTTCTTTTCCTGTGATAAAAAGCCTCCTGTTTCGACTGCCAAACCTTTCAGGGGAGCATTTGCACACGTTTGGCACCATTTTTTACTGAATTGCCGGAAGTCAGATATTTGATGAAATTGTGACCCCGGGGCTTAAGGATTTTTTCAAAAAAACATTTTTCTGCCGGTTAAGTTGTCGAGGGCTGATTTCTTTTCCTGTGATAAAAAGCCTCCTGTTTCGACCGCCAAAGCTTTCAGGGGAGCATTTGCAACCGTTTGGCAGTATTTTTGAGTGAATTGCCGAAAATCAGATATTTGATGAAATTGTGACCCCGGGGCTTAGGGATTTTTTTCAAAAAAAACCTTTTTTCTGCCTGTTAAGTTATCGAGGGCTGATTTCTTTTCCTGTGATAAAAAGCCTCCTGTTTCGACTGCCAAACCTTTCAGGGGAGCATTTGCACACGTTTGGCACCATTTTTTACTGAATTGCCGGAAGTCAGATATATGATGAAATTGTGACCCCGGGGCTTAAGGATTTTTTCAAAAAAACATTTTTCTGCCAGTTAAGTTGTCGAGGGCTGATTTCTTTTCCTGTGATAAAAAGCCTCCTGTTTCGACCGCCAAAGCTTTCAGGGGAGCATTTGCAACCGTTTGGCAGCATTTTTGAGTGAATTGCCGAAAATCAGATATTTGATGAAATTGTGACCCCGGGGCTTAGAGATTTTTTCAAAAAAAACCTTTTTTCTGCCTGTTATGTTGGCGAGGGCTGATTTCTTTTCCTGTGATAAAAAGCCTCCTGTTTCGACCGCCAAACCTTTCAGGGGAGTATTTGCAAACGTTTGGCACTATTTTTGAGTGATTTGCCGGAAATCAGATATATGATGAAATTGTGACCCCGGGGCTTAAGGATTTTTTCAAAAAAACTTTTTTCTGCCGGTTAAGTTGGCGAGGGCTGATTTCTTTTCCTGTGATAAAAAGCCTCCTGTTTCGACTGCCAAACCATTCAGGGGAGCATCTGCACACGTTTGGCACCATTTTTTACTGAATTGCCGGAAGTCAGATATTTGATGAAATTGTGACCCCGGGGCTTAAGGATTTTTTTAAAAAAAACATTTTTCTGCCGGTTAAGTTGTCGAGGGCTGATTTCTTTTCCTGTGATAAAAAGCCTCCTGTTTCGACCGCCAAAGCTTTCAGGGGAGCATTTGCAACCGTTTGGCAGCATTTTTCAGTGAATTGCCGAAAATCAGATATTTGATGAAATTGTGACCCCGGGGCTTAGGGATTTTTTCAAAAAAAACCTTTTTTCTGCCTGTTAAGTTATCGAGGGCTGATTTCTTTTCCTGTGATAAAAAGCCTCCTGTTTCGACTGCCAAACCTTTCAGGGGAGCATTTGCACACGTTTGGCACCATTTTTTACTGAATTGCCGGAAGTCAGATATATGATGAAATTGTGAACCCGGGGCTTAAGGATTTTTTCAAAAAAACATTTTTCTGCCAGTTAAGTTGTCGAGGGCTGATTTCTTTTCCTGTGATAAAAAGCCTCCTGTTTCGACCGCCAAACCTTTCAGGGGAGCATTTGCAAACGTTTGGCACCATTTTTGAGTGATTTGCCGGAAATCAGATATATGATGAAATTGTGACCCCGGGGCTTAAGGATTTTTTCAAAAAAACTTTTTTCTGCCGGTTAAGTTGGCGAGGGATGATTTCTTTTCCTGTGATAAAAAGCCTCCTGTTTCGACTGCCAAACCATTCAGGGGAGCATCTGCACACGTTTGGCACCATTTTTTACTGAATTGCCGGAAGTCAGATATTTGATGAAATTGTGACCCCGGGGCTTAAGGATTTTTTCAAAAAAAGATTTTTCTGCCGGTTAAGTTGTCGAGGGCTGATTTCTTTTCCTGTGATAAAAAGCCTCCTGTTTCGACCGCCAAAGATTTCAGGGGAGCATTTGCAACCGTTTGGCAGCATTTTTGAGTGAATTGCCGAAAATCAGATATTTGATGAAATTGTGACCCCGGGCCTTAGGGATTTTTTCAAAAAAAACATTTTTTCTGCCTGTTAAGTTGTTGAGGGCTGATTTCTTTTCCTGTGATAAAAAGCCTCCTGTTTCGACCGCCAAACCTTTCAGGGGAGCATTTGCAAACGTTTGGCCCCATTTTTGAGTGATTTGCCATAAATCAGATATATGATGAAATTGTGACCCCGGGGCTTAAGGATTTTTTCAAAAAAACTTTTTTCTGCCGGTTAAGTTGTCGAGGGCTGATTTCTTTTCCTGTGATAAAAAGCCTCCTGTTTCGACCGCCAAAGCTTTCAGGGGAGCATTTGCAGCCGTTTGGATCCATTTTTTACTGAATTGCCGGAAGTCAGATATTTGATGAAATTGTGACCCCAGGGCTTAAGGATTTTTTCAAAAAAACATTTTTCTGCCGGTTAAGTTGTCGAGGGCTGATTTCTTTTCCTGTGATAAAAAGCCTCCTGTTTCGACCGCCAAAACTTTCAGGGGAGCATTTGTAACCGTTTGGCAGCATTTTTGAGTGAATTGCCGAAAGTCAGATATTTGATGAAATTGTGACCCCGGGGCTTAAGGATTTTTTCAAAAAAACATTTTTCTGCCGGTTAAGTTGTCGAGGGCTGATTTCTTTTCCTGTGATAAAAATCCTTCTGTTTCGACCGCCAAAGCTTTCAGGGGAGCATTTGCAAACATTTGGCACCATTTTTGAGTGAATTGCCGAAAGTCAGATATTTGATGAAATTGTGACCCCGGGGCTTAGGGATTTTTTCAAAAAAATCTTTTTCTGCCGGTTAAGTTATCGAGGGCTGATTTCGTTTCCTGTGATAAAAAGCCTCCTGTTTCGACCGCCAAACCTTTCAGGGGAGCATTTGCAAACGTTTGGCACCATTTTTGAGTGATTTGCCGGAAATCAGGTATATGATGAAATTGTGACCCCGGGGCTTAAGGATTTTTTCAAAAAAACTTTTTTCTGCCGGTCAAGTTGTCGAGGGCTGATTTCTTTTCCTGTGATAAAAAGCCTCCTGTTTCGACCGCCAAAGCTTTCAGGGGAGCATTTGCAGCCGTTTGGATCCATTTTTTACTGAATTGCCGGAAGTCAGATATTTGATGAAATTGTGACCCCAGGGCTTAAGGATTTTTTCAAAAAAACATTTTTCTGCCGGTTAAGTTGTCGAGGGCTGATTTCTTTTCCTGTGATAAAAAGCCTCCTGTTTCGACCGCCAAAACTTTCAGGGGAGCATTTGTAACCGTTTGGCAGCATTTTTGAGTGAATTGCCGAAAGTCAGATATTTGATGAAATTGTGACCCCGGGGCTTAAGGATTTTTTCAAAAAAACATTTTTCTGCCGGTTAAGTTGTCGAGGGCTGATTTCTTTTCCTGTGATAAAAATCCTTCTGTTTCGACCGCCAAAGCTTTCAGGGGAGCATTTGCAAACATTTGGCACCATTTTTGAGTGAATTGCCGAAAGTCAGATATTTGATGAAATTGTGACCCCGGGGCTTAGGGATTTTTTCAAAAAAATCTTTTTCTGCCGGTTAAGTTATCGAGGGCTGATTTCTTTTCCTATGATAAAAAGCCTCCTGTTTCGACCGCCAAAGCTTTCAGGGGAGCATTTGCAACCGTTTGGCAGCATTTTTGAGTGAATTGCCGAAAGTCAGATATTTGATGAAATTGAGACCCCGGGGCTTAGGGATTTTTTCAAAAAAACCTTTTTTCTGCCTGTTAAGTTGGCGAGGGCTGATTTCTTTTCCTGTGATAAAAAGCCTCCTGTTTCGACCGCCAAACCTTTCAGGGGAGCATTTGCAAACATTTGGCACCATTTTTTACTGAATTGCCGGAAATCAGATATTTGATGAAATTGTGACCCCGGGGCTTCAGGATTTTTTCAAAAAAATCTTTTTCTGCCGGTTAAGTTATCGAGGGCTGAATTCTTTTCCTATGATAAAAACCCTTCTGTTTCGACCACCAAACCTTTCAGTGGAGCATTTGCAGCCGTTTGGATCCATTTTTTACTGAATTACCGGAAGTCAGATATTTGATGAAATTGTGACCCCGGGGCTTAAGGATTTTTTCAAAAAAACATTTTTCTGCCGGTTAAGTTGTCGAGGGCTGATTTCTTTTCCTGTGATAAAAAGCCTCCTGTTTCGACCGCCAAAGCTTTCAGGGGAGCATTTGCAACCGTTTGGCAGCATTTTTGAGTGAATTGCCGAAAGTCAGATATTTGATGAAATTGTGACCCCGGGGCTTAGGGATTTTTTCAAAAAAACTTTTTTCTGCCTGTTAAGTTGGCGAGGGCTGATTTCGTTTCCTGTGATAAAAAGCCTCCTGTTTCGACCGCCAAACCTTTCAGGGGAGCATTTGCAAACATTTGGCACCATTTTTTACTGAATTGCCGGAAATCAGATATTTGATGAAATTGTGACCCCGGGGCTTAGGGATTTTTTCAAAAAAATCTTTTTCTGCCGGTTAAGTTATCGAGGGCTGAATTCTTTTCCTATGATAAAAACCCTTCTGTTTCGACCACCAAACCTTTCAGTGGAGCATTTGCAGCCGTTTGGATCCATTTTTTACTGAATTGCCGGAAGTCAGATATTTGATGAAATTGTGACCCCGGGGCTTAAGGATTTTTTCAAAAAAACATTTTTCTGCCGGTTAAGTTGTCGAGGGCTGATTTCGTTTCCTGTGATAAAAAGCCTCCTGTTTCGACCGCCAAACCTTTCAGGGGAGCATTTGCAAACGTTTGGCACCATTTTTGAGTGATTTGCCGGAAATCAGATATATGATGAAATTGTGACCCCGGGGCTTAAGGATTTTTTCAAAAAAACTTTTTTCTACCGGTTAAGTTGTCGAGGGCTGATTTCTTTTCCTGTGATAAAAAGCCTCCTGTTTCGACCGCCAAACCTTTCAGGGGAGCATTTGCAACCGTTTGGCAGCATTTTTGAGTGAATTGCCGGAAGTCAGATATTTGATGAAATTTTGACCCCGGGGCTTAGGGATTTTTTCAAAAAAACTTTTTTCTGCCTGTTAAGTTGGCGAGGGCTGATTTTGTTTCCTGTGATAAAAAGCCTCCTGTTTCGACCGCCAAACTTTTCAGGGGAGCATTTGCAACCGTTTGGCACCATTTTTGAGTGATTTGCCGGAAATCAGATATATGATGAAATTGTGACCCCGGGGCTTCAGGATTTTTTCAAAAAAACTTTTTTCTGCCGGTTAAGTTGGCGAGGGCTGATTTCTTTTCCTGTGATAAAAAGCCTCCTGTTTCGACCGCCAAACCTTTCAGTGGAGCATTTGCAGCCGTTTGGATCCATTTTTTACTGAATTGCCGGAAGTCAGATATTTGATGAAATTGTGACCCCGGGGCTTCAGGATTTTTTCAAAAAAATCTTTTTCTGCCGGTTAAGTTGTCGAGGGCTGATTTCTTTTCCTATGATAAAAACCCTTCTGTTTCGACCGCCAAACCTTTCAGAGGAGCATTTGCAACCATTTGGATCCATTTTTTACTGAATTACCGGAAGTCAGATATTTGATGAAATTGTGACCCCGGGGCTTAAGGATTTTTTCAAAAAAACATTTTTCTGCCGGTTAAGTTGTCGAGGGCTGATTTCTTTTCCTGTGATAAAAAGCCTTCTGTTTCGACCGCCAAAGCTTTCAGGGGAGCATTTGCAACCGTTTGGCAGCATTTTTGAGTGAATTGCCGGAAGTCAGATATTTGATGAAATTGTAACCCCGGGGCTTCAGGATTTTTTCAAAAAAACTTTTTTCTGCCTGTTAAGTTGGCGAGGGCTGATTTCTTTTCCTGTGATAAAAAGCCTCCTGTTTCGACCGCCAAAGCTTTCAGGGGAGCATTTGCAACCGTTTGGCAGCATTTTTTACTGAATTGCCGGAAATCAGATATTTGATGAAATTGTGACCCCGGGGCTTAGGGATTTTTTCAAAAAAATCTTTTTCTGCGGTTAAGTTATCGAGGGCTGATTTCTTTTCCTATGATAAAAACCCTTCTGTTTCGACCGCCAAACCTTTCAGTGGAGCATTTGCAGCCGTTTCGCACCGTTTTTGAGTGAATTGCCGGAAATCAGATATATGATGAAATTGTGACCCCGGGGCTTCAGGATTTTTTCAAAAAAACATTTTTCTGCCGGTTAAGTTGTCGAGGGCTGATTTCTTTTCCTGTGATAAAAAGCCTCCTGTTTCGACCGCCAAAGCTTTCAGGGGAGCATTTGCAGCCGTTTGGATCCATTTTTTTACTGAATTGCCGGAAGTCAGATATTTGATGAAATTGTGACCCCAGGGCTTAAGGATTTTTTCAAAAAAACATTTTTCTGCCGGTTAAGTTGTCGAGGGCTGATTTCTTTTCCTATGATAAAAACCCTTCTGTTTCGACCGCCAAACCTTTCAGAGGAGCATTTGCAGCCGTTTGGATCCATTTTTTACTGAATTGCCGGAAATCAGATATTTGATGAAATTGTGACCCCGGGGCTTAGGGATTTTTTCAAAAAAATCTTTTTCTGCCGGTTAAGTTATCGAGGGCTGATTTCTTTTCCTTTGATAAAAACCCTTCTGTTTCGACCGCCAAACCTTTCAGTGGAGCATTTGCAGCCGTTTGGCAGCATTTTTGAGTGAATTGCCGAAAGTCAGATATTTGATGAAATTGTGACCCCGGGGCTTCAGGATTTTTTCAAAAAAACATTTTTCTGCCGATTAAGTTATCGAGGGCTGATTTCTTTTCCTGTGATAAAAAGCCTCCTGTTTCGACCGCCAAAGCTTTCAGGGGAGCATTTGCAGCCGTTTGGATCCATTTTTTTACTGAATTGCCGGAAGTCAGATATTTGATGAAATTGTGACCTCGGGGCTTAGGGATTTTTTCAAAAAAATCTTTTTCTGCCGGTTAAGTTATCGAGGGCTGATTTCTTTTCCTATGATAAAAACCCTTCTGTTTCGACCGCCAAACCTTTCAGTGGAGCATTTGCAGCCGTTTGGATCCGTTTTTTACTGAATTGCCGGAAGTCAGATATTTGATGAAATTGTGACCCCGGGGCTTCAGGATTTTTTCAAAAAAATCTTTTTCTGCCGGTTAAGTTGTCGAGGGCTGATTTCTTTTCCTATGATAAAAACCCTTCTGTTTCGACCGCCAAACCTTTCAGGGGAGCATTTGCAGCCGTTTGGATCCGTTTTTTACTGAATTGCCGGAAGTCAGATATTTGATGAAATTGTGACCCCGGGGCTTCAGGATTTTTTCAAAAAAATCTTTTTCTGCCGGTTAAGTTGTCGAGGGCTGATTTCTTTTCCTATGATAAAAAGCCTCCTGTTTCGACCGCCAAAGCTTTCAGGGGAGCATTTGCAGCCGTTTGGATCCATTTTTTACTGAATTACCGGAAGTCAGATATTTGATGAAATTGTGACCCCGGGGCTTAGGGATTTTTTCAAAAAAACATTTTTCTGCCGGTTAAGTTGTCGAGGGCTGATTTCTTTTCCTGTGATAAAAAGCCTTCTGTTTCGACCGCCAAAGCTTTCAGGGGAGCATTTGCAACCGTTTGGCAGCATTTTTGAGTGAATTGCCGAAAGTCAGATATTTGATGAAATTGTGACCCCGGGGCTTAGGGATTTTTTCAAAAAAACTTTTTTCTGCCTCTTAAGTTGGCGAGGGCTGATTTCGTTTCCTGTGATAAAAAGCCTCCTGTTTCGACCGCCAAACCTTTCAGGGGAGCATTTGCAAACGTTTGGCACCATTTTTGAGTGATTTGCCGGAAATCAGATATATGATGAAATTGTGACCCCGGGGCTTAAGGATTTTTTCAAAAAAACTTTTTTCTACCGGTTAAGTTGTCGAGGGCTGATTTCTTTTCCTGTGATAAAAAGCCTCCTGTTTCGACCGCCAAAGCTTTCAGGGGAGCATTTGCAACCGTTTGGCAGCATTTTTGAGTGAATTGCCGGAATCAGATATTTGATGAAATTGTGACCCCGGGGCTTAGGGATTTTTTCAAAAAAACTTTTTTCTGCCTGTTAAGTTGGCGAGGGCTGATTTTGTTTCCTGTGATAAAAAGCCTCCTGTTTCGACCGCCAAACCTTTCAGGGGAGCATTTGCAACCGTTTGGCACCATTTTTGAGTGATTTGCCGGAAATCAGATAAATGATGAAATTGTGACCCCGGGGCTTAAGGATTTTTTCAAAAAAACTTTTTTCTGCCGGTTAAGTTGGCGAGGGCTGATTTCTTTTCCTGTGATAAAAAGCCTCCTGTTTCGACCGCCAAACCTTTCAGGGGAGCATTTGCACACGTTTGGCACCATTTTTTACTGAATTGTCGGAAATCAGATATTTGATGAAATTGTGACCCCGGGGCTTAGGGATTTTTTCAAAAAAATCTTTTTCTGCCGGTTAAGTTATCGAGGGCTGATTTCTTTTCCTATGATAAAAACCCTTCTGTTTCGACCGCCAAACCTTTCAGTGGAGCATTTGCAGCCGTTTGGATCCATTTTTTACTGAATTGCCGGAAGTCAGATATTTGATGAAATTGTGACCCCGGGGCTTCAGGATTTTTTCAAAAAAATCTTTTTCTGCCGGTTAAGTTGTCGAGGGCTGATTTCTTTTCCTATGATAAAAACCCTTCTGTTTCGACCGCCAAACCTTTCAGAGGAGCATTTGCAGCCATTTGGATCCATTTTTTACTGAATTGCCGGAATTCAGATATTTGATGAAATTGTGACCCCGGGGCTTCAGGATTTTTTCAAAAAAATCTTTTTCTGCCGGTTAAGTTATCGAGGGCTGATTTCTTTTCCTATGATAAAAACCCTTCTGTTTCGACCGCCAAACCTTTCAGTGGAGCATTTGCAGCCGTTTCGCAACGTTTTTGAGTGAATTGCCGAAAGTCAGATATTTGATGAAATTGTGACCCCGGGGCTTAGGGATTTTTTCAAAAAAATCTTTTTCTGCCGGTTAAGTTATCGAGGGCTGATTTCTTTTCCTATGATAAAAACCCTTCTGTTTCGACCGCCAAACCTTTCAGTGGAGCATTTGCAGCCGTTTGGCAGCATTTTTGAGTGAATTGCCGAAAGTCAGATATTTGATGAAATTGTGACCCCGGGGCTTAGGGATTTTTTCAAAAAAACTTTTTTTCTGCCTGTTAAGTTGGCGAGGGCTGATTTCGTTTCCTGTGATAATAAGCCTCCTGTTTCGACCGCCAAACCTTTCAGGGGAGCATTTGCAAACATTTGGCACCATATTTTACTGAATTGCCGGAAATCAGATATTTGATGAAATTGTGACCCCGGGGCTTAGGGATTTTTTCAAAAAAATCTTTTTCTGCCGGTTAAGTTATCGAGGGCTGAATTCTTTTCCTATGATAAAAACCCTTCTGTTTCGACCACCAAACCTTTCAGTGGAGCATTTGCAGCCATTTGGATCCATTTTTTACTGAATTGCCGGAAGTCAGATATTTGAAGAAATTGTAACCCCGGGGCTTCAGGATTTTTTCAAAAAAACATTTTTCTGCCGCTTAAGTTGTCGAGGGCTGATTTCTTTTCCTGTGATAAAAAGCCTTCTGTTTCGACCGCCAAAGCTTTCAGGGGAGCATTTGCAACCGTTTGGCACCATTTTTGAGTGAATTGCCGAAAGTCAGATATTTGATGAAATTGTGACCCCGGGGCTTAGGGATTTTTTCAAAAAAACCTTTTTTCTGCCTGTTAAGTTGGCGAGGGCTGATTTCTTTTCCTGTGATAAAAAGCCTACTGTTTCGACCGCCAAACCTTTCAGGGGAGCATTTGCAAACATTTGGCACCATTTTTTACTGAATTGCCGGAAATCAGATATTTGATGAAATTGTGACCCCGGGGCTGAGGGATTTTTTCAAAAAAATCTTTTTCTGCCGGTTAAGGTATCGAGGGCTGAATTCTTTTCCTATGATAAAAAACCTTCTGTTTCGACCACCAAACCTTTCAGTGGAGCATTTGCAGCCGTTTGGATCCATTTTTTACTGAATTGCCGGAAGTCAGATATTTGATGAAATTGTGACCCCGGGGCTTAAGGATTTTTTGAAAAAAAAAATTTTCTGCCGGTTAAGTTGTCGAGGGCTGATTTCTTTTCCTGTGATAAAAAGCCTTCTGTTTCGACCGCCAAAGCTTTCAGGGGAGCATTTGCAACCGTTTGGCAGCATTTTTAAGTGAATTGCCGAAAGTCAGATATTTGATGAAATTGTGACCCCGGGGCTTAGGGATTTTTTCAAAAAAACTTTTTTCTGCCTCTTAAGTTGGCGAGGGCTGATTTCGTTTCCTGTGATAAAAAGCCTCCTGTTTCGACCGCCAAACCTTTCAGGGGAGCATTTGCAAACGTTTGGCACCATTTTTGAGTGATTTGCCGGAAATCAGATATATGATGAAATTGTGACCCCGGGGCTTAAGGATTTTTTCAAAAAAACTTTTTTCTACCGGTTAAGTTGTCGAGGGCTGATTTCTTTTCCTGTGATAAAAAGCCTCCTGTTTCGACCGCCAAAGCTTTCAGGGGAGCATTTGCAACCGTTTGGCAGCATTTTTGAGTGAATTGCCGGAATCAGATATTTGATGAAATTGTGACCCCGGGGCTTAGGGATTTTTTCAAAAAAACTTTTTTCTGCCTGTTAAGTTGGCGAGGGCTGATTTTGTTTCCTGTGATAAAAAGCCTCCTGTTTCGACCGCCAAACCTTTCAGGGGAGCATTTGCAACCGTTTGGCACCATTTTTGAGTGATTTGCCGGAAATCAGATATATGATGAAATTGTGACCCCGGGGCTTAAGGATTTTTTCAAAAAAACTTTTTTCTGCCGGTTAAGTTGGCGAGGGCTGATTTCTTTTCCTGTGATAAAAAGCCTCCTGTTTCGACCGCCAAACCTTTCAGGGGAGCATTTGCACACGTTTGGCACCATTTTTTATTGAATTGTCGGAAATCAGATATTTGATGAAATTGTGACCCCGGGGCTTCAGGATTTTTTCAAAAAAATCTTTTTCTGCCGGTTAAGTTGTCGAGGGCTGATTTCTTTTCCTATGATAAAAACCCTTCTGTTTCGACCGCCAAACCTTTCAGAGGAGCATTTGCAGCCATTTGGATCCATTTTTTACTGAATTGCCGGAAGTCAGATATTTGATGAAATTGTGACCCCGGGGCTTCAGGATTTTTTCAAAAAAACTTTTTTTCTGCCTGTTAAGTTGGCGAGGGCTGATTTCTTTTCCTGTGATAAAAAGCCTCCTGTTTCGACCGCCAAAGCTTTCAGGGGAGCATTTGCAACCGTTTGGCACCATTTTTTACTGAATTGCCGGAAATCAGATATTTGATGAAATTGTGACCCCGGGGCTTAGGGATTTTTTCAAAAAAATCTTTTTCTGCCGGTTAAGTTATCGAGGGCTGATTTCTTTTCCTATGATAAAAACCCTTCTGTTTCGACCGCCAAACCTTTCAGTGGAGCATTTGCAGCCGTTTCGCAACGTTTTTGAGTGAATTGCCGAAAGTCAGATATTTGATGAAATTGTGACCCCGGGGCTTCAGGATTTTTTCAAAAAAACATTTTTCTGCCGGTTAAGTTGTCGAGGGCTGATTTCTTTTCCTGTGATAAAAAGCCTCCTGTTTCGACCGCCAAAGCTTTCAGGGGAGCATATGCAGCCGTTTGGATCCATTTTTTTACTGAATTGCCGGAAATCAGATATTTGATGAAATTGTGACCCCAGGGCTTAAGGATTATTTCAAAAAAACATTTTTCTGCCGGTTAAGTTGTCGAGGGCTGATTTCTTTTCCTATGATAAAAACCCTTCTGTTTCGACCGCCAAACCTTTCAGAGGAGCATTTGCAGCCGTTTGGATCCGTTTTTTACTGAATTGCTGGAAGTCAGATATTTGAAGAAATTGTAACCCCGGGGCTTCAGGATTTTTTCAAAAAAACATTTTTCTGCCGCTTAAGTTGTCGAGGGCTGATTTCTTTTCCTGTGATAAAAAGCCTTCTGTTTCGACCGCCAAAGCTTTCAGGGGAGCATTTGCAACCGTTTGGCAGCATTTTTGAGAGAATTGCCGAAAGTCAGATATTTGATGAAATTGTAACCCCGGGGCTTAGGGATTTTTTCAAAAAAACTTTTTTCTGCCTGTTAAGTTGTCGAGGGCTGATTTCGTTTCCTGTGATAAAAAGCCTCCTGTTTCGACCGCCAAACCTTTCAGGGGAGCATTTGCAAACGTTTGGCACCATTTTTGAGTGATTTGCCGGAAATCAGATATATGATGAATTTGTGACCCCGGGGCTTAAGGATTTTTTCAAAAAAACTTTTTTCTACCGGTTAAGTTGTCGAGGGCTGATTTCTTTTCCTGTGATAAAAAGCCTCCTGTTTCGACCGCCAAAGCTTTCAGGGGAGCATTTGCAACCGTTTGGCACCATTTTTGAGTGAATTGCCGAAAGTCAGATATTTGATGAAATTGTGACCCCGGGGCTTAAGGATTTTTTCAAAAAAATCTTTTTCTGCCGGTTAAGGTATCGAGGGCTGAATTCTTTTCCTATGATAAAAAACCTTCTGTTTCGACCACCAAACCTTTCAGTGGAGCATTTGCAGCCGTTTGGATCCATTTTTTACTGAATTGCCGGAAGTCAGATATTTGATGAAATTGTGACCCTGGGGCTTAAGGATTTTTTGAAAAAAAAAATTTTCTGCCGGTTAAGTTGTCGAGGGCTGATTTCTTTTCCTGTGATAAAAAGCCTTCTGTTTCGACCGCCAAAGCTTTCAGGGGAGCATTTGCAACCGTTTGGCAGCATTTTTGAGTGAATTGCCGAAAGTCAGATATTTGATGAAATTGTGACCCCGGGGCTTAGGGATTTTTTCAAAAAAACTTTTTTCTGCCTCTTAAGTTGGCGAGGGCTGATTTCGTTTCCTGTGATAAAAAGCCTCCTGCTTCGACCGCCAAACCTTTCAGGGGAGCATTTGCAAACGTTTGGCACCATTTTTGAGTGATTTGCCGGAAATCAGATATATGATGAAATTGTGACCCCGGGGCTTAAGGATTTTTTCAAAAAAACTTTTTTCTACCGGTTAAGTTGTCGAGGGCTGATTTCTTTTCCTGTGATAAAAAGCCTCCTGTTTCGACCGCCAAAGCTTTCTGGGGAGCATTTGCAACCGTTTGGCAGCATTTCTGAGTGAATTGCCGGAATCAGATATTTGATGAAATTGTGACCCCGGGGCTTAGGGATTTTTTCAAAAAAACTTTTTTCTGCCTGTTAAGTTGGCGAGGGCTGATTTTGTTTCCTGTGATAAAAAGCCTCCTGTTTCGACCGCCAAACCTTTCAGGGGAGCATTTGCAACCGTTTGGCACCATTTTTGAGTGATTTGCCGGAAATCAGATATATGATGAAATTGTGACCCCGGGGCTTAAGGATTTTTTCAAAAAAACTTTTTTCTGCCGGTTAAGTTGGCGAGGGCTGATTTCTTTTCCTGTGATAAAAAGCCTCCTGTTTCGACCGCCAAACCTTTCAGGGGAGCATTTGCACACGTTTGGCACCATTTTTTATTGAATTGTCGGAAATCAGATATTTGATGAAATTGTGACCCCGGGGCTTAGGGATTTTTTCAAAAAAATCTTTTTCTGCCGGTTAAGTTATCGAGGGCTGATTTCTTTTCCTATGATAAAAACCCTTCTGTTTCGACCGCCAAACCTTTCAGTGGAGCATTTGCAGCCGTTTGGATCCATTTTTTACTGAATTGCCGGAAGTCAGATATTTGATGAAATTGTGACCCCGGGGCTTCAGGATTTTTTCAAAAAAATCTTTTTCTGCCGGTTAAGTTGTCGAGGGCTGATTTCTTTTCCTATGATAAAAACCCTTCTGTTTCGACCGCCAAACCTTTCAGAGGAGCATTTGCAGCCATTTGGATCCATTTTTTACTGAATTGCCGGAAGTCAGATATTTGATGAAATTGTGACCCCGGGGCTTCAGGATTTTTTCAAAAAAACTTTTTTCTGCCTGTTAAGTTGGCGAGGGCTGATTTCTTTTCCTGTGATAAAAAGCCTCCTGTTTCGACCGCCAAAGCTTTCAGGGGAGCATTTGCAACCGTTTGGCACCATTTTTTACTGAATTGCCGGAAATCAGATATTTGATGAAATTGTGACCCCGGGGCTTAGGGATTCTTTCAAAAAAATCTTTTTCTGCCCTTTAAGTTATCGAGGGCTGATTTCTTTTCCTATGATAAAAACCCTTCTGTTTCGACCGCCAAACCTTTCAGTGGAGCATTTGCAGCCGTTTCGCAACGTTTTTGAGTGAATTGCCGAAAGTCAGATATTTGATGAAATTGTGACCCCGGGGCTTCAGGATTTTTTCAAAAAAACTTTTTTCTGCCGGTTAAGTTGTCGAGGGCTGATTTCTTTTCCTGTGATAAAAAGCCTCCTGTTTCGACCGCCAAAGCTTTCAGGGGAGCATTTGCAGCCGTTTGGATCCATTTTTTTACTGAATTGCCGGAAGTCAGATATTTGATGAAATTGTGACCCCAGGGCTTAAGGATTTTTTCAAAAAAACATTTTTCTGCCGGTTAAGTTGTCGAGGGCTGATTTCTTTTCCTATGATAAAAACCCTTCTGTTTCGACCGCCAAACCTTTCAGTGGAGCATTTGCAGCCGTTTGGCAGCATTTTTGAGTGAATTGCCGAAAGTCAGATATTTGATGAAATTGTGACCCCGGGGCTTAGGGATTTTTTCAAAAAAACTTTTTTTCTGCCTGTTAAGTTGGCGAGGGCTGATTTCGTTTCCTGTGATAAAAAGCCTCCTGTTTCGACCGCCAAACCTTTCAGGGGAGCATTTGCAAACATTTGGCACCATATTTTACTGAATTGCCGGAAATCAGATATTTGATGAAATTGTGACCCCGGGGCTTAGGGATTTTTTCAAAAAAATCTTTTTCTGCCGGTTAAGTTATCGAGGGCTGAATTCTTTTCCTATGATAAAAACCCTTCTGTTTCGACCACCAAACCTTTCAGTGGAGCATTTGCAGCCATTTGGATCCATTTTTTACTGAATTGCCGGAAGTCAGATATTTGAAGAAATTGTAACCCCGGGGCTTCAGGATTTTTTCAAAAAAACATTTTTCTGCCGCTTAAGTTGTCGAGGGCTGATTTCTTTTCCTGTGATAAAAAGCCTTCTGTTTCGACCGCCAAAGCTTTCAGGGGAGCATTTGCAACCGTTTGGCAGCATTTTTGAGTGAATTGCCGAAAGTCAGATATTTGATGAAATTGTGACCCCGGGGCTTAGGGATTTTTTCAAAAAAACTTTTTTCTGCCTGTTAAGTTGGCGAGGGCTGATTTCGTTTCCTGTGATAAAAAGCCTCCTGTTTCGACCGCCAAACCTTTCAGGGGAGCATTTGCAAACACTTGGCACCATTTTTGAGTGATTTGCCGGAAATCAGATATATGATGAAATTGTGACCCCGGGGCTTAAGGATTTTTTCAACAAAACTTTTTTCTACCGGTTAAGTTGGCGAGGGCTGATTTCTTTTCCTGTGATAAAAAGCCTCCTGTTTTGACCGCCAAAGCTTTCAGGGGAGCATTTGCAACCGTTTGGCAGCATTTTTGAGTGAATTGCCGGAAGTCAGATATTTGATGAAATTGTGACCCCGGGGCTTAGGGATTTTTTCAAAAAAACTTTTTCTGCCTGTTAATTTGGCGAGGGCTGATTTCTTTTCCTGTGATAAAAAGCCTCCTGTTTTGACCGCCAAAGCTTTCAGGGGAGCATTTGCAACCATTTGGCAGCATTTTTGAGTGAATTGCCGGAAGTCAGATATTTGATGAAATTGTGACCCCGGGGCTTAGGGATTTTTTCAAAAAAACCTTTTTTCTGCCGGTTAAGTTGGCGAGGGCTGATTTCTTTTCCTGTGATAAAGAGCCTCCTGTTTCGACCGCCAAACCTTTCAGGGGAGCATTTGTAAACATTTGGCACCATTTTTTACTGAATTGCCGGAAATCAGATATTTGATGAAATTGTGACCCCAGGGCTTAGGGATTTTTTCAAAAAAACATTTTTCTGCCTGTTAAGTTGGCGAGGGCTGATTTCGTTTCCTGTGATAAAAAGCCTCCTGTTTCGACCGCCAAACCTTTCAGGGGAGCATTTGCAAACGTTTGGCACCATTTTTGAGTGATTTGCCGGAAATCAGATATATGATGAAATTGTGACCCCGGGGCTTAAGGATTTTTTCAAAAAAACTTTTTTCTGCCGGTTAAGTTGGCGAGGGCTGATTTCTTTTCCTTTGATAAAAAGCCTCCTGTTTCGACCGCCAAACCTTTCAGGGGAGCATTTGCACACGTTTGGCACCATTTTTTATTGAATTGTCGGAAATCAGATATTTGATGAAATTGTGACCCCGGGGCTTAGGGATTTTTTCAAAAAAATCTTTTTCTGCCGGTTAAGTTATCGAGGGCTGATTTCTTTTCCTATGATAAAAACCCTTCTGTTTCGACCGCCAAACCTTTCAGTGGAGCATTTGCAGCCGTTTGGATCCATTTTTTACTGAATTGCCGGAAGTCAGATATTTGATGAAATTGTGACCCCGGGGCTTCAGGATTTTTTCAAAAAAATCTTTTTCTGCCGGTTAAGTTGTCGAGGGCTGATTTCTTTTCCTATGATAAAAACCCTTCTGTTTCGACCGCCAAACCTTTCAGAGGAGCATTTGCAGCCATTTGGATCCATTTTTTACTGAATTGCCGGAAGTCAGATATTTGATGAAATTGTGACCCCCGGGGCTTCAGGATTTTTTCAAAAAAACTTTTTTCTGCCTGTTAAGTTGGCGAGGGCTGATTTCTTTTCCTGTGATAAAAAGCCTCCTGTTTCGACCGCCAAAGCTTTCAGGGGAGCATTTGCAACCGTTTGGCACCATTTTTTACTGAATTGCCGGAAATCAGATATTTGATGAAATTGTGACCCCGGGGCTTAGGGATTCTTTCAAAAAAATCTTTTTCTGCCCTTTAAGTTATCGAGGGCTGATTTCTTTTCCTATGATAAAAACCCTTCTGTTTCGACCGCCAAACCTTTCAGTGGAGCATTTGCAGCCGTTTCGCAACGTTTTTGAGTGAATTGCCGAAAGTCAGATATTTGATGAAATTGTGACCCCGGGGCTTCAGGATTTTTTCAAAAAAACATTTTTCTGCCGGTTAAGTTGTCGAGGGCTGATTTCTTTTCCTGTGATAAAAAGCCTCCTGTTTCGACCGCCAAAGCTTTCAGGGGAGCATTTGCAGCCGTTTGGATCCATTTTTTTACTGAATTGCCGGAAGTCAGATATTTGATGAAATTGTGACCCCAGGGCTTAAGGATTTTTTCAAAAAAACATTTTTCTGCCGGTTAAGTTGTCGAGGGCTGATTTCTTTTCCTATGATAAAAACCCTTCTGTTTCGACCGCCAAACCTTTCAGAGGAGCATTTGCAGCCGTTTGGATCCGTTTTTTACTGAATTGCCGGAAATCAGATATTTGATGAAATTGTGACCCCGGGGATTAGGGATTTTTTCAAAAAAATCTTTTTCTGCCGGTTAAGTTATCGAGGGCTGATTTCTTTTCCTATGATAAAAACCCTTCTGTTTCGACCGCCAAACCTTTCAGTGGAGCATTTGCAGCCGTTTGGCAGCATTTTTGAGTGAATTGCCGAAAGTCAGATATTTGATGAAATTGTGACCCCGGGGCTTAGGGATTTTTTCAAAAAAACTTTTTTCTGCCGGTTAAGTTGGCGAGGGCTGATTTCTTTTCCTGTGATAAAAAGCCTCCTGTTTCGACCGCCAAACCTTTCAGGGGAGCATTTGCAAACATTTGGCACCATTTTTGAGTGATTTGCCGGAAATCAGATATATGATGAAATTGTGACCCCGGGGCTTAAGGATTTTTTCAAAAAAACTTTTTTCTACCGGTTAAGTTGTCGAGGGCTGATTTCTTTTCCTGTGATAAAAAGCCTCCTGTTTCGACTGCCAAAGCTTTCAGGGGAGCATTTGCAACCGTTTGGCACCATTTTTGAGTGAATTGCCGAAAGTCAGATATTTGATGAAATTGTGACCCCGGGGCTTAGGGATTTTTTCAAAAAAACCTTTTTTCTGCCGGTTAAGTTGGCGAGGGCTGATTTCTTTTCCTGTGATAAAAAGCCTACTGTTTCGACCGCCAAACCTTTCAGGGGAGCATTTGCAAACATTTGGCACCATTTTTTACTGAATTGCCGGAAATCAGATATTTGATGAAATTGTGACCCCGGGGCTGAGGGATTTTTTCAAAAAAATCTTTTTCTGCCGGTTAAGGTATCGAGGGCTGAATCCTTTTCCTATGATAAAAAACCTTCTGTTTCGACCACCAAACCTTTCAGTGGAGCATTTGCAGCCGTTTGGATCCATTTTTTACTGAATTGCCGGAAGTCAGATATTTGATGAAATTGTGACCCCGGGGCTTAAGGATTTTTTGAAAAAAAAAAATTTCTGCCGGTTAAGTTGTCGAGGGCTGATTTCTTTTCCTGTGATAAAAAGCCTTCTGTTTCGACCGCCAAAGCTTTCAGGGGAGCATTTGCAACCGTTTGGCAGCATTTTTGAGTGAATTGCCGAAAGTCAGATATTTGATGAAATTGTGACCCCGGGGCTTAGGGATTTTTTCAAAAAAACTTTTTTCTGCCTGTTAAGTTGGCGAGGGCTGATTTCGTTTCCTGTGATAAAAAGCCTCCTGTTTCGACCGCCAAACCTTTCAGGGGAGCATTTGCAACCCTTTGGCAGCATTTTTGAGTGAATTGCCGGAAGTCAGATATTTGATGAAATTGTGACCCCGGGGCTTAGGGATTTTTTCAAAAAAACTTTTTCTGCCTGTTAATTTGGCGAGGGCTGATTTCTTTTCCTGTGATAAAAAGCCTCCTGTTTTGACCGCCAAAGCTTTCAGGGGAGCATTTGCAACCATTTGGCAGCATTTTTGAGTGAATTGCCGGAAGTCAGATATTTGATGAAATTGTGACCCCGGGGCTTAGGGATTTTTTCAAAAAAACCTTTTTTCTGCCGGTTAAGTTGGCGAGGGCTGATTTCTTTTCCTGTGATAAAGAGCCTCCTGTTTCGACCGCCAAACCTTTCAGGGGAGCATTTGTAAACATTTGGCACCATTTTTTACTGAATTGCCGGAAATCAGATATTTGATGAAATTGTGACCCCAGGGCTTAGGGATTTTTTCAAGAAAACATTTTTCTGCCTGTTAAGTTGGCGAGGGCTGATTTCGTTTCCTGTGATAAAAAGCCTCCTGTTTCGACCGCCAAACCTTTCAGGGGAGCATTTGCAAACGTTTGGCACCATTTTTGAGTGATTTGCCGGAAATCAGATATATGATGAAATTGTGACCCCGGGGCTTAAGGATTTTTTCAAAAAAACTTTTTTCTGCCGGTTAAGTTGGCGAGGGCTGTTTTATTTTCCTGTGATAAAAAGCCTCCTGTTGCGACCGCCAAACCTTTCAGGGGAGCATTTGCACACGTTTGGCACCATTTTTTACTGAATTGCCGGAAATCAGATATTTGATGAAATTGTGACCCCGGGGCTTAGGGATTTTTTCAAAAAAATCTTTTTCTGCCGGTTAAGTTATCGAGGGCTGAATTCTTTTCCTATGATAAAAACCCTTCTGTTTCGACCGCCAAACCTTTCAGTGGAGCATTTGCAGCCGTTTGGATCCATTTTTTACTGCATTGCCGGAAGTCAGATATTTGATGAAATTTTAACCCCGGGGCTTCAGGATTTTTTCAAAAAAACATTTTTCTGCCGCTTAAGTTGTCGAGGGCTGATTTCTTTTCCTGTGATAAAAAGCCTCCTGTTTCGACCGCCAAAGCTTTCAGGGGAGCATTTGCAACCGTTTGCCACCATTTTTGAGTGATTTGCCGGAAATCAGATATATGATGAAATTGTGACCCCGGGGCTTAAGGATTTTTTCAAAAAAACTTTTTTCTGCCGGTTAAGTTGTCGAGGGCTGATTTCTTTTCCTGTGATAAAAAGCCTCCTGTTTCGACCGCCAAAGCTTTCAGGGGAGCATTTGCAGCCGTTTGGATCCATTTTTTTACTGAATTGCCGGAAGTCAGATATTTGATGAAATTATGACCCCAGGGCTTAAGGATTTTTTCAAAAAAACATTTTTCTGCCGGTTAAGTTGTCGAGGGCTGATTTCTTTTCCTATGATAAAAACCCTTCTGTTTCGACCGCCAAACCTTTCAGAGGAGCATTTGCAGCCGTTTGGCAGCATTTTTGAGTGAATTGCCGAAAGTCAGATATTTGATGAAATTGTGACCCAGGGGCTTCAGGATTTTTTCAAAAAAACATTTTTCTGCCGGTTAAGTTGTCGAGGGCTGATTTCTTTTCCTGTGATAAAAAGCCTCCTGTTTCGACCGCCAAAGCTTTCAGGGGAGCATTTGCAGCCGTTTGGATCCATTTTTTACTGAATTGCCGGAAGTCAGATATTTGATGACATTGTGACCCCAGGGCTTAAGGATTTTTTCAAAAAAACATTTTTCTGCCGGTTAAGTTGTCGAGGGCTGATTTCTTTTCCTATGATAAAAACCCTTCTGTTTCGACCACCAAACCTTTCAGAGGAGCATTTGCAGCCGTTTGGATCCATTTTTTACTGAATTGCCGGAAGTCAGATATTTGATGAAATTGTGACCCCGGGGCCTAAGGATTTTTTAAAAAAAACATTTTTCTGCCGGTTAAGTTGTCGAGGGCTGATTTCTTTTCCTGTGATAAAAAGCCTCCTGTTTCGACCGCCAAAGCTTTCAGGGAAGCATTTGCAACCGTTTGGCAGCATTTTTGAGTGAATTGCCGAAAGTCAGTTATTTGATGAAATTGTGACCCCGGGGCTTATGGATTTTTTCAAAAAAACCTTTTTTCTGCCTGTTAAGTTGGCGAGGGCTGATTTCTTTTCCTGTGATAAAAAGCCGCCTGTTTCGACCGCCAAAGCTTTCAGGGGAGCATTTGCAGCCTTTTGGATCCATTTTTTACTGAATTGCCGGAAGTCAGATATTTGATGAAATTGTGACCCCAGGGCTTAGGGATTTTTTCAAAAAAACTTTTTCTGCCTGTTAATTTGGCGAGGGCTGATTTCTTTTCCTGTGATAAAAAGCCTCCTGTTTTGACCGCCAAAGCTTTCAGGGGAGCATTTGCAACCATTTGGCAGCATTTTTGAGTGAATTGCCGGAAGTCAGATATTTGATGAAATTGTGACCCCGGGGCTTAGGGATTTTTTCAAAAAAACCTTTTTTCTGCCGGTTAAGTTGGCGAGGGCTGATTTCTTTTCCTGTGATAAAGAGCCTCCTGTTTCGACCGCCAAACCTTTCAGGGGAGCATTTGTAAACATTTGGCACCATTTTTTACTGAATTGCCGGAAATCAGATATTTGATGAAATTGTGACCCCAGGGCTTAGGGATTTTTTCAAGAAAACATTTTTCTGCCTGTTAAGTTGGCGAGGGCTGATTTCGTTTCCTGTGATAAAAAGCCTCCTGTTTCGACCGCCAAACCTTTCAGGGGAGCATTTGCAAACGTTTGGCACCATTTTTGAGTGATTTGCCGGAAATCAGATATATGATGAAATTGTGACCCCGGGGCTTAAGGATTTTTTCAAAAAAACTTTTTTCTGCCGGTTAAGTTGGCGAGGGCTGTTTTATTTTCCTGTGATAAAAAGCCTCCTGTTGCGACCGCCAAACCTTTCAGGGGAGCATTTGCACACGTTTGGCACCATTTTTTACTGAATTGCCGGAAATCAGATATTTGATGAAATTGTGACCCCGGGGCTTAGGGATTTTTTCAAAAAAATCTTTTTCTGCCGGTTAAGTTATCGAGGGCTGAATTCTTTTCCTATGATAAAAACCCTTCTGTTTCGACCGCCAAACCTTTCAGTGGAGCATTTGCAGCCGTTTGGATCCATTTTTTACTGCATTGCCGGAAGTCAGATATTTGATGAAATTTTAACCCCGGGGCTTCAGGATTTTTTCAAAAAAACATTTTTCTGCCGCTTAAGTTGTCGAGGGCTGATTTCTTTTCCTGTGATAAAAAGCCTCCTGTTTCGACCGCCAAAGCTTTCAGGGGAGCATTTGCAACCGTTTGCCACCATTTTTGAGTGATTTGCCGGAAATCAGATATATGATGAAATTGTGACCCCGGGGCTTAAGGATTTTTTCAAAAAAACTTTTTTCTGCCGGTTAAGTTGTCGAGGGCTGATTTCTTTTCCTGTGATAAAAAGCCTCCTGTTTCGACCGCCAAAGCTTTCAGGGGAGCATTTGCAGCCGTTTGGATCCATTTTTTTACTGAATTGCCGGAAGTCAGATATTTGATGAAATTATGACCCCAGGGCTTAAGGATTTTTTCAAAAAAACATTTTTCTGCCGGTTAAGTTGTCGAGGGCTGATTTCTTTTCCTATGATAAAAACCCTTCTGTTTCGACCGCCAAACCTTTCAGAGGAGCATTTGCAGCCGTTTGGCAGCATTTTTGAGTGAATTGCCGAAAGTCAGATATTTGATGAAATTGTGACCCAGGGGCTTCAGGATTTTTTCAAAAAAACATTTTTCTGCCGGTTAAGTTGTCGAGGGCTGATTTCTTTTCCTGTGATAAAAAGCCTCCTGTTTCGACCGCCAAAGCTTTCAGGGGAGCATTTGCAGCCGTTTGGATCCATTTTTTACTGAATTGCCGGAAGTCAGATATTTGATGACATTGTGACCCCAGGGCTTAAGGATTTTTTCAAAAAAACATTTTTCTGCCGGTTAAGTTGTCGAGGGCTGATTTCTTTTCCTATGATAAAAACCCTTCTGTTTCGACCACCAAACCTTTCAGAGGAGCATTTGCAGCCGTTTGGATCCATTTTTTACTGAATTGCCGGAAGTCAGATATTTGATGAAATTGTGACCCCGGGGCCTAAGGATTTTTTAAAAAAAACATTTTTCTGCCGGTTAAGTTGTCGAGGGCTGATTTCTTTTCCTGTGATAAAAAGCCTCCTGTTTCGACCGCCAAAGCTTTCAGGGAAGCATTTGCAACCGTTTGGCAGCATTTTTGAGTGAATTGCCGAAAGTCAGTTATTTGATGAAATTGTGACCCCGGGGCTTATGGATTTTTTCAAAAAAACCTTTTTTCTGCCTGTTAAGTTGGCGAGGGCTGATTTCTTTTCCTGTGATAAAAAGCCGCCTGTTTCGACCGCCAAAGCTTTCAGGGGAGCATTTGCAGCCTTTTGGATCCATTTTTTACTGAATTGCCGGAAGTCAGATATTTGATGAAATTGTGACCCCAGGGCTTAAGGATTTTTTCAAAAAAACATTTTTCTGCCGGTTAAGTTGTCGAGGGCTGATTTCTTTTCCTATGATAAAAACCCTTCTGTTTCGACCGCCAAACCTTTCAGAGGAGCATTTCCATCCGTTTGGATCGATTTTTTACTGAATTACCGGAAGTCAGATATTTGATGAAATTGTAACCCCGGGGCTTAAGAATTTTTTCAAAAAAACATTTTTCTGTCGGTTAAGTTGTCCAGGGCTGATTTCTTTTCCTGTGATAAAAAGCCTTCTGTTTCGACCGCCAAAGCTTTCAGGGGAGCATTTGCAACCGTTTGGCAGCATTTTTGAGTGAATTGCCGAAAGTCAGATATTTGATGAAATTGTGACCCCGGGGCTTAGGGATTTTTTCAAAAAAACTTTTTTCTGCCTGTTAAGTTGGCGAGGGCTGATTTCTTTTCCTATGATAAAAAACCTTCTGTTTCGACCACCAAACCTTTCAGTGGAGCATTTGCAGCCGTTTGGATCCATTTTTTACTGAATTGCCGGAAGTCAGATATTTGATGAAATTGTGACCCCGGGGCTTAGGGATTTTTTCAAAAAAACCTTTTTTCTGCTTGTTAAGTTGGCGAGGGCTGATTTCTTTTCCTGTGATAAAAAGCCTATTGTTTCGACCGCCAAACCTTTCAGGGGAGCATTTGCAAACATTTGGCACCATTTTTTACTGAATTGCCGGAAATCAGATATTTGATGAAATTGTGACCCCGGGGCTTAGGGATTTTTTCAAAAAAATCTTTTTCTGCCGGTTAAGTTATCGAGGGCTGAATTCTTTTCCTATGATAAAAACCCTTCTGTTTCGACCACCAAACCTTTCAGTGGAGCATTTGCAGCCGTTTGGATCCATTTTTTACTGAATTGCCGGAAGTCAGATATTTGATGAAATTTTAACCCCGGGGCTTCAGGATTTTTTCAAAAAAACATTTTTCTGCCGCTTAAGTTGTCGAGGGCTGATTTCTTTTCCTGTGATAAAAAGCCTCCTGTTTCGACCGCCAAAGCTTTCAGGGGAGCATTTGCAACCGTTTGCCACCATTTTTGAGTGATTTGCCGGAAATCAGATATATGATGAAATTGTGACCCCGGGGCTTAAGGATTTTTTCAAAAAAACTTTTTTCTGCCGGTTAAGTTGGCGAGGGCTGATTTCTTTTCCTGTGATAAAAAGCCTCCTGTTTCGACCGCCAAACCTTTCAGGGGAGCATTTGCAAACATTTGGCACCATTTTTTACTGAATTGCCGGAAATCAGATATTTGATGAAATTGTGACCCCGGGGCTTAGGGATTTTTTCAAAAAAATCTTTTTCTGCCGGTTAAGTTATCGAGGGCTGAATTCTTTTCCTATGATAAAAACCCTTCTGTTTCGACCACCAAACCTTTCAGTGGAGCATTTGCAGCCGTTTGGATCCATTTTTTACTGAATTGCCGGAAGTCAGATATTTGATGAAATTTTAACCCCGGGGCTTCAGGATTTTTTCAAAAAAACATTTTTCTGCCGCTTAAGTTGTCGAGGGCTGATTTCTTTTCCTGTGATAAAAAGCCTCCTGTTTCGACCGCCAAAGCTTTCAGGGGAGCATTTGCAACCGTTTGCCACCATTTTTGAGTGATTTGCCGGAAATCAGATATATGATGAAATTGTGACCCCGGGGCTTAAGGATTTTTTCAAAAAAACTTTTTTCTGCCGGTTAAGTTGGCGAGGGCTGATTTCTTTTCCTGTGATAAAAAGCCTCCTGTTTCGACCGCCAAACCTTTCAGGAGAGCATTTGCACACGTTTGGCACCATTTTTTACTGAATTGCCGGAAATCAGATATTTGATGAAATTGTGACCCCGGGGCTTAGGGATTTTTTCAAAAAAATCTTTTTCTGCCGGTTAAGTTATTGAGGGCTGATTTCTTTTCCTATGATAAAAACCCTTCTGTTTCGACCGCCAAACCTTTCAGTGGAGCATTTGCAGCCGTTTCGCAGCATTTTTGAGTGAATTGCCGAAAGTCAGATATTTGATGAAATTGTGACCCCGGGGCTTCAGGATTTTTTCAAAAAAACATTTTTCTGCCGGTTAAGTTGTCGAGGGCTGATTTCTTTTCCTGTGATAAAAAGCCTCCTGTTTCGACCGCCAAAGCTTTCAGGGGAGCATTTGCAGCCGTTTGGATCCATTTTTTTACTGAATTGCCGGAAGTCAGATATTTGATGAAATTATGACCCCAGGGCTTAAGGATTTTTTCAAAAAAACATTTTTCTGCCGGTTAAGTTGTCGAGGGCTGATTTCTTTTCCTATGATAAAAACCCTTCTGTTTCGACCGCCAAACCTTTCAGAGGAGCATTTGCAGCCGTTTGGCAGCATTTTTGAGTGAATTGCCGAAAGTCAGATATTTGATGAAATTGTGACCCAGGGGCTTCAGGATTTTTTCAAAAAAACATTTTTCTGCCGGTTAAGTTGTCGAGGGCTGATTTCTTTTCCTGTGATAAAAAGCCTCCTGTTTCGACCGCCAAAGCTTTCAGGGGAGCATTTGCAGCCGTTTGGATCCATTTTTTACTGAATTGCCGGAAGTCAGATATTTGATGACATTGTGACCCCAGGGCTTAAGGATTTTTTCAAAAAAACATTTTTCTGCCGGTTAAGTTGTCGAGCGCTGATTTCTTTTCCTATGATAAAAACCCTTCTGTTTCGACCACCAAACCTTTCAGAGGAGCATTTGCAGCCGTTTGGATCCATTTTTTACTGAATTGCCGGAAGTCAGATATTTGATGAAATTGTGACCCCGGGGCCTAAGGATTTTTTAAAAAAAACATTTTTCTGCCGGTCAAGTTGTCGAGGGCTGATTTCTTTTCCTGTGATAAAAAGCCTCCTGTTTCGACCGCCAAAGCTTTCAGGGAAGCATTTGCAACCGTTTGGCAGCATTTTTGAGTGAATTGCCGAAAGTCAGTTATTTGATGAAATTGTGACCCCGGGGCTTATGGATTTTTTCAAAAAAACCTTTTTTCTGCCTGTTAAGTTGGCGAGGGCTGATTTCTTTTCCTGTGATAAAAAGCCGCCTGTTTCGACCGCCAAAGCTTTCAGGGGAGCATTTGCAGCCTTTTGGATCCATTTTTTACTGAATTGCCGGAAGTCAGATATTTGATGAAATTGTGACCCCAGGGCTTAAGGATTTTTTCAAAAAAACATTTTTCTGCCGGTTAAGTTGTCGAGGGCTGATTTCTTTTCCTATGATAAAAACCCTTCTGTTTCGACCGCCAAACCTTTCAGAGGAGCATTTCCATCCGTTTGGATCGATTTTTTACTGAATTACCGGAAGTCAGATATTTGATGAAATTGTGACCCCGGGGCTTAGGGATTTTTTCAAAAAAACCTTTTTTCTGCCTGTTAAGTTGGCGAGGGCTGATTTCTTTTCCTGTGATAAAAAGCCGCCTGTTTCGACCGCCAAAGCTTTCAGGGGAGCATTTGCAGCCTTTTGGATCCATTTTTTACTGAATTGCCGGAAGTCAGATATTTGATGAAATTGTGACCCCGGGGCTTAAGGATTTTTTCAAAAAAACATTTTTCTGCCGGTTAAGTTGTCCAGGGCTGATTTCTTTTCCTGTGATAAAAAGCCTTCTGTTTCGACCGCCAAAGCTTTCAGGGGAGCATTTGCAACCGTTTGGCAGCATTTTTGAGTGAATTGCCGAAAGTCAGATATTTGATGAAATTGTGACCCCGGGGCTTAGGGATTTTTTCAAAAAAACTTTTTTCTGCCTGTTAAGTTGGCGAGGGCTGATTTCTTTTCCTGTGATAAAAAGCCTCCTGTTTCGACCGCCAAACCTTTCAGGGGAGCATTTGCACACGTTTGGCACCATTTTTTACTGAATTGCCGGAAATCAGATATTTGATGAAATTGTGACCCCGGGGCTTAGGGATTTTTTCAAAAAAATCTTTTTCTGCCGGTTAAGTTATTGAGGGCTGATTTCTTTTCCTATGATAAAAACCCTTCTGTTTCGACCGCCAAACCTTTCAGTGGAGCATTTGCAGCCGTTTCGCAGCATTTTTGAGTGAATTGCCGAAAGTCAGATATTTGATGAAATTGTGACCCCGGGGCTTCAGGATTTTTTCAAAAAAACATTTTTCTGCCGGTTAAGTTGTCGAGGGCTGATTTCTTTTCCTGTGATAAAAAGCCTCCTGTTTCGACCGCCAAAGCTTTCAGGGGAGCATTTGCAGCCGTTTGGATCCATTTTTTTACTGAATTGCCGGAAGTCAGATATTTGATGAAATTATGACCCCAGGGCTTAAGGATTTTTTCAAAAAAACATTTTTCTGCCGGTTAAGTTGTCGAGGGCTGATTTCTTTTCCTATGATAAAAACCCTTCTGTTTCGACCGCCAAACCTTTCAGAGGAGCATTTGCAGCCGTTTGGCAGCATTTTTGAGTGAATTGCCGAAAGTCAGATATTTGATGAAATTGTGACCCAGGGGCTTCAGGATTTTTTCAAAAAAACATTTTTCTG
The DNA here is from genome assembly GCF_965153285.1 of Podarcis tiliguerta. Taxonomy (NCBI): domain Eukaryota; kingdom Metazoa; phylum Chordata; class Lepidosauria; order Squamata; family Lacertidae; genus Podarcis; species Podarcis tiliguerta. The sequence goes on along the minus strand of NC_139538.1, from coordinate 82,226,858 downwards.
CCGGTTAAGTTGTCGAGGGCTGATTTCTTTTCCTGTGATAAAAAGCCTCCTGTTTCGACCGCCAAAGCTTTCAGGGGAGCATTTGCAGCCGTTTGGATCCATTTTTTACTGAATTGCCGGAAGTCAGATATTTGATGACATTGTGACCCCAGGGCTTAAGGATTTTTTCAAAAAAACATTTTTCTGCCGGTTAAGTTGTCGAGGGCTGATTTCTTTTCCTATGATAAAAACCCTTCTGTTTCGACCACCAAACCTTTCAGAGGAGCATTTGCAGCCGTTTGGATCCATTTTTTACTGAATTGCCGGAAGTCAGATATTTGATGAAATTGTGACCCCGGGGCCTAAGGATTTTTTAAAAAAAACATTTTTCTGCCGGTTAAGTTGTCGAGGGCTGATTTCTTTTCCTGTGATAAAAAGCCTCCTGTTTCGACCGCCAAAGCTTTCAGGGAAGCATTTGCAACCGTTTGGCAGCATTTTTGAGTGAATTGCCGAAAGTCAGTTATTTGATGAAATTGTGACCCCGGGGCTTATGGATTTTTTCAAAAAAACCTTTTTTCTGCCTGTTAAGTTGGCGAGGGCTGATTTCTTTTCCTGTGATAAAAAGCCGCCTGTTTCGAGCGCCAAAGCTTTCAGGGGAGCATTTGCAGCCTTTTGGATCCATTTTTTACTGAATTGCCGGAAGTCAGATATTTGATGAAATTGTGACCCCAGGGCTTAAGGATTTTTTCAAAAAAACATTTTTCTGCCGGTTAAGTTGTCGAGGGCTGATTTCTTTTCCTATGATAAAAACCCTTCTGTTTCGACCGCCAAACCTTTCAGAGGAGCATTTCCATCCGTTTGGATCGATTTTTTACTGAATTACCGGAAGTCAGATATTTGATGAAATTGTGACCCCGGGGCTTAAGAATTTTTTCAAAAAAACATTTTTCTGCCGGTTAAGTTGTCGAGGGCTGATTTCTTTTCCTGTGATAAAAAGCCTCCTGTTTCGACCGCCAAAGCTTTCAGGGGAGCATTTGCAACCGTTTGGCAGCATTTTTGAGTGAATTGCCGAAAGTCAGATATTTGATGAAATTGTGACCCCGGGGCTTAGGGATTTTTTCAAAAAAACTTTTTTCTGCCTGTTAAGTTGTCGAGGGCTGATTTCTTTTCCTGTGATAAAAAGCCTCCTGTTTCGACCGCCAAACCTTTCAGGGGAGTATTTGCAAACATTTGGCACCATTTTTTACTGAATTGCCGGAAATCAGATATTTGATGAAATTGTGACCCCGGGGCTTAGGGATTTTTTCAAAAAAATCTTTTTCTGCCGGTTAAGTTATCGAGGGCTGAATTCTTTTCCTATAATAAAAACCCTTCTGTTTCGACCACCAAACCTTTCAGTGGAGCATTTGCAGCCGTTTGGATCCATTTTTTACTGAATTGCCGGAAGTCAGATATTTGATGAAATTGTGACCCCGGGGCTTAAGGATTTTTTCAAAAAAACATTTTTCTGCCGGTTAAGTTGTCCAGGGCTGATTTCTTTTCCTGTGATAAAAAGCCTTCTGTTTCGACCGCCAAAGCTTTCAGGGGAGCATTTGCAACCGTTTGGCAGCATTTTTGAGTGAATTGCCGAAAGTCAGATATTTGATGAAATTGTGACCCCGGGGCTTAGGGATTTTTTCAAAAAAACTTTTTTCTGCCTGTTAAGTTGGCGAGGGCTGATTTCTTTTCCTATGATAAAAAACCTTCTGTTTCGACCACCAAACCTTTCAGTGGAGCATTTGCAGCCGTTTGGATCCATTTTTTACTGAATTGCCGGAAGTCAGATATTTGATGAAATTGTGACCCCGGGGCTTAGGGATTTTTTCAAAAAAACCTTTTTTCTGCCTGTTAAGTTGGCGAGGGCTGATTTCTTTTCCTGTGATAAAAAGCCTATTGTTTTGACCGCCAAACCTTTCAGGGGAGCATTTGCAAACATTTGGCACCATTTTTTACTGAATTGCCGGAAATCAGATATTTGATGAAATTGTGACGCCGGGGCTGAGGGATTTTTTCAAAAAAATCTTTTTCTGCCGGTTAAGTTATCGAGGGCTGAATTCTTTTCCTATGATAAAAAACCTTCTGTTTCGACCACCAAACCTTTCAGTGGAGCATTTGCAGCCGTTTGGATCCATTTTTTACTGAATTGCCGGAAGTCAGATATTTGATGAAATTGTGACCCCGGGGCTTAAGGATTTTTTAAAAAAAAAAATTTTCTGCCGGTTAAGTTGTCGAGGGCTGATTTCTTTTCCTGTGATAAAAAGCCTTCTGTTTCGACCGCCAAAGCTTTCAGGGGAGCATTTGCAACCGTTTGGCAGCATTTTTGAGTGAATTGCCGAAAGTCAGATATTTGATGAAATTGTGACCCCGGGGCTTAGGGATTTTTTCAAAAAAACTTTTTTCTGCCTGTTAAGTTGGCGAGGGCTGATTTCGTTTCCTGTGATAAAAAGCCTCCTGTTTCGACCGCCAAACCTTTCAGGGGAGCATTTGCAAACGTTTGGCACCATTTTTGAGTGATTTGCCGGAAATCAGATATTTGATGAAATTGTGACCCCGGGGCTTAGGGATTTTTTCAAAAAAATCTTTTTCTGCCGGTTAAGTTATCGAGGGCTGAATTCTTTTCCTATAATAAAAACCCTTCTGTTTCGACCACCAAACCTTTCAGTGGAGCATTTGCAGCCGTTTGGATCCATTTTTTACTGAATTGCCGGAAGTCAGATATTTGATTAAATTGTGACCCCGGGGCTTAAGGATTTTTTCAAAAAAACATTTTTCTGCCGGTTAAGTTGTCCAGGGGATGATTTCTTTTCCTGTGATAAAAAGCCTTCTGTTTCGACCGCCAAAGCTTTCAGGGGAGCATTTGCAACCGTTTGGCAGCATTTTTGAGTGAATTGCCGAAAGTCAGATATTTGATGAAATTGTGACCCCGGGGCTTAGGGATTTTTTCAAAAAAACTTTTTTCTGCCTGTTAAGTTGGCGAGGGCTGATTTCGTTTCCTGTGATAAAAAGCCTCCTGTTTCGACCGCCAAACCTTTCAGGGGAGCATTTGCAAACGTTTGGCACCATTTTTGAGTGATTTGCCGGAAATCAGATATATGATGAAATTGTGACCCCGGGGCTTAAGGATTTTTTCAAAAAAACTTTTTTCTACCGGTTAAGTTGTCGAGGGCTGATTTCTCTTCCTGTGATAAAAAGCCTCCTCTTTCGACCGCCAAAGCTTTCAGGGGAGCATTTGCAACCGTTTGGCAGCATTTTTGAGTGAATTGCCGAAAGTCAGATATTTGATGAAATTGTGACCCCGGGGCTTAGGGATTTTTTCAAAAAAACCTTTTTTCTGCCTGTTAAGTTGGCGAGGGCTGATTTCTTTTCCTGTGATAAAAAGCCTACTGTTTCGACCGCCAAACCTTTCAGGGGAGCATTTGCAAACATTTGGCACCATTTTTTACTGAATTGCCGGAAATCAGATATTTGATGAAATTGTGACGCCGGGGCTGAGGGATTTTTTCAAAAAAATCTTTTTCTGCCGGTTAAGTTATCGAGGGCTGAATTCTTTTCCTATGATAAAAAACCTTCTGTTTCGACCACCAAACCTTTCAGTGGAGCATTTGCAGCCGTTTGGATCCATTTTTTACTGAATTGCCGGAAGTCAGATATTTGATGAAATTGTGACCCCGGGGCTTAAGGATTTTTTCAAAAAAAAAATTTTCTGCCGGTTAAGTTGTCGAGGGCTGATTTCTTTTCCTGTGATAAAAAGCCTTCTGTTTCGACCGCCAAAGCTTTCAGGGGAGCATTTGCAACCGTTTGGCAGCATTTTTGAGTGAATTGCCGAAAGTCAGATATTTGAGGAAATTGTGACCCCGGGGCTTAAGGATTTTTTCAAAAAAACTTTTTTCTACCGGTTAAGTTGGCGAGGGCTGATTTCGTTTCCTGTGATAAAAAGCCTCCTGTTTCGACCGCCAAACCTTTCAGGGGAGCATTTGCAAACGTTTGGCACCATTTTTGAGTGATTTGCCGGAAATCAGATATATGATGAAATTGTGACCCCGGGGCTTAAGGATTTTTTCAAAAAAACTTTTTTCTACCGGTTAAGTTGGGGAGGGCTGATTTCGTTTCCTGTGATAAAAAGCCTCCTGTTTCGACCGCCAAACCTTTCAGGGGAGCATTTGCAAACGTTTGGCACCATTTTTGAGTGATTTGCCGGAAATCAGATATATGATGAAATTGTGACCCCGGGGCTTAAGGATTTTTTCAAAAAAACTTTTTTCTGCCTGTTAAGTTGGCGAGGGCTGATTTCGTTTCCTGTGATAAAAAGCCTCCTGTTTCGACCGCCAAACCTTTCAGGGGAGCATTTGTAAACATTTGGCACCATTTTTTACTGAATTGCCGGAAATCAGATATTTGATGAAATTCTGACCCCGGGGCTTAGGGATTTTTTTGAAAAAAATCTTTTTCTGCCGGTTAAGTTATCGAGGGCTGATTTCTTTTCCTATGATAAAAACCCTTCTGTTTCGACCGCCAAACCTTTCAGTGGAGCATTTGCAGCCGTTTGGATCCATTTTTTACTGAATTGCCGGAAGTCAGATATTTAATGAAATTGTGACCCCGGGGCTTCAGGAATTTTTCAAAAAAACATTTTTCTGCCGCTTAAGTTCTCGAGGGCTGATTTCTTTTCCTGTGATAAAAAGCCTCCTGTTTCGACCGCCAAAGCTTTCAGGGGAGCATTTGCAACCGTCTGGCACCATTTTTGAGTGATTTGCCGGAAATCAGATATATGATGAAATTGTGACCCCGGGGCTTAAGGATTTTTTCAAAAAAACTTTTTTCTGCCGGTTAAGTTGGCGAGGGCTGATTTCTTTTCCTGTGATAAAAAGCCTCCTGTTTCGACCGCCAAACCTTTCAGGGGAGCATTTGCACACATTTGGCACCATTTTTTACTGAATTGCCGGAAATCAGATATTTGATGAAATTGTGACCCCGGGGCTTAGGGATTTTTTCAAAAAAATCTTTTTCTGCCGGTTAAGTTATCGAGGGCTGATTTCTTTTCCTATGATAAAAACCCTTCTGTTTCGACCACCAAACCTTTCAGTGGAGCATTTGCAGCCGTTTGGATCCATTTTTTACTGAATTGCCGGAAGTCAGATATTTGATGAAATTGTAACCCCGGGGCTTCAGGATTTTTTCAAAAAAACATTTTTCTGCCGCTTAAGTTGTCGAGGGCTGATTTCTTTTCCTGTGATAAAAAGCCTCCTGTTTCGACCGCCAAAGCTTTCAGGGGAGCATTTGCAACCGTTTGGCACCATTTTTTACTGAATTGCCGGAAATCAGATATTTGATGAAATTGTGACCCCGGGGCTTAGGGATTTTTTCAAAAAAATCTTTTTCTGCCGGTTAAGTTATCGAGGGCTGATTTCTTTTCCTATGATAAAAACCCTTCTGTTTCGACCGCCAAACCTTTCAGTGGAGCATTTGCAGCCGTTTCGCAACGTTTTTGAGTGAATTGCCGAAAGTCAGATATTTGATGAAATTGTGACCCCGGGGCTTCAGGATTTTTTCAAAAAAACATTTTTCTGCCGGTTAAGTTGTCGAGGGCTGATTTCTTTTCCTGTGATAAAAAGCCTCCTGTTTCGACCGCCAAAGCTTTCAGGGGAGCATTTGCAGACGTTTGGATCCATTTTTTTACTGAATTGCCGGAAGTCAGATATTTGATGAAATTGTGACCCCAGGGCTTAAGGATTTTTTCAAAAAAACATTTTTCTGCCGGTTAAGTTGTCGAGGGCTGATTTCTTTTCCTATGATAAAAACCCTTCTGTTTCGACCGCCAAACCTTTCAGAGGAGCATTTGCAGCCGTTTGGATCCATTTTTTACTGAATTGCCGGAAATCAGATATTTGATGAAATTGTGACCCCGGGGCTTAGGGATTTTTTCAAAAAAATCTTTTTCTGCCGGTTAAGTTATCGAGGGCTGATTTCTTTTCCTATGATAAAAACCCTTCTGTTTCGACCGCCAAACCTTTCAGTGGAGCATTTGCAGCCGTTTGGCAGCATTTTGAGTGAATTGCCGAAAGTCAGATATTTGATGAAATTGTGACCCCGGGGCTTCAGGATTTTTTCAAAAAAACATTTTTCTGCCGGTTAAGTTGTCGAGGGCTGATTTCTTTTCCTGTGATAAAAAGCCTCCTGTTTCGACCGCCAAAGCTTTCAGCGGAGCATTTGCAGCCGTTTGGATCCATTTTTTACTGAATTGCCGGAAGTCAGATATTTGATGAAATTGTGACCCCAGGGCTTAAGGATTTTTTCAAAAAAACATTTTTCTGCCGCTTAAGTTGTCGAGGGCTGATTTCTTTTCCTATGATAAAAACCCTTCTGTTTCGACCGCCAAACCTTTCAGAGGGGCATTTGCAGCCGTTTGGATCCATTTTTTACTGAATTGCCGGAAGTCAGATATTTGATGAAATTGTGACCCCGGAGCTTAAGGATTTTTTCAAAAAAACATTTTTCTGCCGGTTAAGTTGTCGAGGGCTGATTTCTTTTCCTGTGATAAAAAGCCTCCTGTTTCGACCGCCAAAGCTTTCAGGGGAGCATTTGCAACCGTTTCGCAGCATTTTTGAGTGAATTGCCGAAAGTCAGTTATTTGATGAAATTGTGACCCCGGGGCTTAGGGATTTTTTCAAAAAAACCTTTTTTCTGCCTGTTAAGTTGGCGAGGGCTGATTTCTTTTCCTGTGATAAAAAGCCTCCTGTTTCGACCGCCAAACCTTTCAGGGGAGCATTTGCAAACGTTTGGCACCATTTTTGAGTGATTTGCCGGAAATCAGATATATGATGAAATTGTGACCCCGGGGCTTAAGGATTTTTTCAAAAAAACTTTTTTCTACCGGTTAAGTTGGGGAGGGCTGATTTCGTTTCCTGTGATAAAAAGCCTCCTGTTTCGACCGCCAAACCTTTCAGGGGAGCATTTGCAAACGTTTGGCACCATTTTTGAGTGATTTGCCGGAAATCAGATATATGATGAAATTGTGACCCCGGGGCTTAAGGATTTTTTCAAAAAAACTTTTTTCTGCCTGTTAAGTTGGCGAGGGCTGATTTCGTTTCCTGTGATAAAAAGCCTCCTGTTTCGACCGCCAAACCTTTCAGGGGAGCATTTGTAAACATTTGGCACCATTTTTTACTGAATTGCCGGAAATCAGATATTTGATGAAATTCTGACCCCGGGGCTTAGGGATTTTTTTGAAAAAAATCTTTTTCTGCCGGTTAAGTTATCGAGGGCTGATTTCTTTTCCTATGATAAAAACCCTTCTGTTTCGACCGCCAAACCTTTCAGTGGAGCATTTGCAGCCGTTTGGATCCATTTTTTACTGAATTGCCGGAAGTCAGATATTTAATGAAATTGTGACCCCGGGGCTTCAGGAATTTTTCAAAAAAACATTTTTCTGCCGCTTAAGTTCTCGAGGGCTGATTTCTTTTCCTGTGATAAAAAGCCTCCTGTTTCGACCGCCAAAGCTTTCAGGGGAGCATTTGCAACCGTCTGGCACCATTTTTGAGTGATTTGCCGGAAATCAGATATATGATGAAATTGTGACCCCGGGGCTTAAGGATTTTTTCAAAAAAACTTTTTTCTGCCGGTTAAGTTGGCGAGGGCTGATTTCTTTTCCTGTGATAAAAAGCCTCCTGTTTCGACCGCCAAACCTTTCAGGGGAGCATTTGCACACATTTGGCACCATTTTTTACTGAATTGCCGGAAATCAGATATTTGATGAAATTGTGACCCCGGGGCTTAGGGATTTTTTCAAAAAAATCTTTTTCTGCCGGTTAAGTTATCGAGGGCTGATTTCTTTTCCTATGATAAAAACCCTTCTGTTTCGACCACCAAACCTTTCAGTGGAGCATTTGCAGCCGTTTGGATCCATTTTTTACTGAATTGCCGGAAGTCAGATATTTGATGAAATTGTAACCCCGGGGCTTCAGGATTTTTTCAAAAAAACATTTTTCTGCCGCTTAAGTTGTCGAGGGCTGATTTCTTTTCCTGTGATAAAAAGCCTCCTGTTTCGACCGCCAAAGCTTTCAGGGGAGCATTTGCAACCGTTTGGCACCATTTTTTACTGAATTGCCGGAAATCAGATATTTGATGAAATTGTGACCCCGGGGCTTAGGGATTTTTTCAAAAAAATCTTTTTCTGCCGGTTAAGTTATCGAGGGCTGATTTCTTTTCCTATGATAAAAACCCTTCTGTTTCGACCGCCAAACCTTTCAGTGGAGCATTTGCAGCCGTTTCGCAACGTTTTTGAGTGAATTGCCGAAAGTCAGATATTTGATGAAATTGTGACCCCGGGGCTTCAGGATTTTTTCAAAAAAACATTTTTCTGCCGGTTAAGTTGTCGAGGGCTGATTTCTTTTCCTGTGATAAAAAGCCTCCTGTTTCGACCGCCAAAGCTTTCAGGGGAGCATTTGCAGACGTTTGGATCCATTTTTTTACTGAATTGCCGGAAGTCAGATATTTGATGAAATTGTGACCCCAGGGCTTAAGGATTTTTTCAAAAAAACATTTTTCTGCCGGTTAAGTTGTCGAGGGCTGATTTCTTTTCCTATGATAAAAACCCTTCTGTTTCGACCGCCAAACCTTTCAGAGGAGCATTTGCAGCCGTTTGGATCCATTTTTTACTGAATTGCCGGAAATCAGATATTTGATGAAATTGTGACCCCGGGGCTTAGGGATTTTTTCAAAAAAATCTTTTTCTGCCGGTTAAGTTATCGAGGGCTGATTTCTTTTCCTATGATAAAAACCCTTCTGTTTCGACCGCCAAACCTTTCAGTGGAGCATTTGCAGCCGTTTGGCAGCATTTTGAGTGAATTGCCGAAAGTCAGATATTTGATGAAATTGTGACCCCGGGGCTTCAGGATTTTTTCAAAAAAACATTTTTCTGCCGGTTAAGTTGTCGAGGGCTGATTTCTTTTCCTGTGATAAAAAGCCTCCTGTTTCGACCGCCAAAGCTTTCAGCGGAGCATTTGCAGCCGTTTGGATCCATTTTTTACTGAATTGCCGGAAGTCAGATATTTGATGAAATTGTGACCCCAGGGCTTAAGGATTTTTTCAAAAAAACATTTTTCTGCCGCTTAAGTTGTCGAGGGCTGATTTCTTTTCCTATGATAAAAACCCTTCTGTTTCGACCGCCAAACCTTTCAGAGGGGCATTTGCAGCCGTTAGGATCCATTTTTTACTGAATTGCCGGAAGTCAGATATTTGATGAAATTGTGACCCCGGAGCTTAAGGATTTTTTCAAAAAAACATTTTTCTGCCGGTTAAGTTGTCGAGGGCTGATTTCTTTTCCTGTGATAAAAAGCCTCCTGTTTCGACCGCCAAAGCTTTCAGGGGAGCATTTGCAACCGTTTCGCAGCATTTTTGAGTGAATTGCCGAAAGTCAGTTATTTGATGAAATTGTGACCCCGGGGCTTAGGGATTTTTTCAAAAAAACCTTTTTTCTGCCTGTTAAGTTGGCGAGGGCTGATTTCTTTTCCTGTGATAAAAAGCCTCCTGTTTCGACCGCCAAAGCTTTCAGGGGAGCATTTGCAGCCTTTTGGATCCATTTTTTACTGAATTGCCGGAAGTCAGATATTTGATGAAATTGTGACCCCAGGGCTTAAGGATTTTTTCAAAAAAACATTTTTCTGCCGTTTAAGTTGTCGAGGGCTGATTTCTTTTCCTATGATAAAAACCCTTCTGTTTCGACCGCCAAAGCTTTCAGGGGAGCATTTGCAACCGTTTCGCAGCATTTTTGAGTGAATTGCCGAAAGTCAGTTATTTGATGAAATTGTGACCCCGGGGCTTAGGGATTTTTTCAAAAAAACCTTTTTTCTGCCTGTTAAGTTGGCGAGGGCTGATTTCTTTTCCTGTGATAAAAAGCCTCCTGTTTCGACCGCCAAAGCTTTCAGGGGAGCATTTGCAGCCTTTTGGATCCATTTTTTACTGAATTGCCGGAAGTCAGATATTTGATGAAATTGTGACCCCAGGGCTTAAGGATTTTTTCAAAAAAACATTTTTCTGCCGTTTAAGTTGTCGAGGGCTGATTTCTTTTCCTATGATAAAAACCCTTCTGTTTCGACCGCCAAACCTTTCAGAGGAGCATTTGCATCCGTTTGGATCGATTTTTTACTGAATTACCGGAAGTCAGATATTTGATGAAATTGTGACCCCGGGGCTTAAGAATTTTTTCAAAAAAACATTTTTCTGCCGGTTAAGTTGTCGAGGGCTGATTTCTTTTCCTGTGATAAAAAGCCTCCTGTTTCGACCGCCAAAGCTTTCAGGGGAGCATTTGCAACCGTTTGGCAGCATTTTTGAGTGAATTGCCGAAAGTCAGATATTTGATGAAATTGTGACCCCGGGGCTTAGGGATTTTTTCAAAAAAACTTTTTTCTGCCTGTTAAGTTGGCGAGGGCTGATTTCGATTCCTGTGATAAAAAGCCTCCTGTTTCAACCGCCAAACCTTTCAGGGGAGCATTTGCAAACATTTGGCACCATTTTTTACTGAATTGCCGGAAATCAGATATTTGATGAAATTGTGACCCCGGGGCTTAGGGATTTTTTCAAAAAAATCTTTTTCTGCCGATTAAGTTATCGAGGGCTGAATTCTTTTCCTATGATAAAAACCCTTCTGTTTCGACCACCAAACCTTTCAGTGGAGCATTTGCAGCCGTTTGGATCCATTTTTTACTGAATTGCCGGAAGTCAGATATTTGATGAAATTGTGACCCCGGGGCTTAAGGATTTTTTCAAAAAAACATTTTTCTGCCGGTTAAGTTGTCGAGGGCTGATTTCTTTTCCTGTGATAAAAAGCCTTCTGTTTCGACCGCCAAAGCTTTCAGGGGAGCATTTGCAACCGTTTGGCAGCATTTTTGAGTGAATTGCCGAAAGTCAGATATTTGATGAAATTGTGACCCCGGGGCTTAGGGATTTTTTCAAAAAAACTTTTTTCTGCCTGTTAAGTTGGCGAGGGCTGATTTCTTTTCCTGTGATAAAAAGCCTACTGTTTCGACCGCCAAACCTTTCAGGGGAGCATTTGCAAACATTTGGCACCATTTTTTACTGAATTGCCGGAAATCAGATATTTGATGAAATTGTGACGCCGGGGCTGAGGGATTTTTTCAAAAAAATCTTTTTCTGCCGGTTAAGTTATCGAGGGCTGAATTCTTTTCCTATGATAAAAAACCTTCTGTTTCGACCACCAAACCTTTCAATGGAGCATTTGCAGCCGTTTGGATCCATTTTTTACTGAATTGCCGGAAGTCAGATATTTGATGAAATTGTGACCCCGGGGCTTAAGGATTTTTTCAAAAAAAAAAATTTCTGCCGGTTAAGTTGTCGAGGGCTGATTTCTTTTCCTGTGATAAAAAGCCTTCTGTTTCGACCGCCAAAGCTTTCAGGGGAGCATTTGCAACCGTTTGGCAGCATTTTTGAGTGAATTGCCGAAAGTCAGATATTTGAGGAAATTGTGACCCCGGGGCTTAAGGATTTTTTCAAAAAAACTTTTTTCTACCGGTTAAGTTGGCGAGGGCTGATTTCGTTTCCTGTGATAAAAAGCCTCCTGTTTCGACCGCCAAACCTTTCAGGGGAGCATTTGCAAACGTTTGGCACCATTTTTGAGTGATTTGCCGGAAATCAGATATATGATGAAATTGTGACCCCGGGGCTTAAGGATTTTTTCAAAAAAACTTTTTTCTACCGGTTAAGTTGGCGAGGGCTGATTTCGTTTCCTGTGATAAAAAGCCTCCTGTTTCGACGGCCAAACCTTTCAGGGGAGCATTTGCAAACGTTTGGCACCATTTTTGAGTGATTTGCCGGAAATCAGATATATGATGAAATTGTGACCCCGGGGCTTAAGGATTTTTTCAAAAAAACTTTTTTCTGCCTGTTAAGTTGGCGAGGGCTGATTTCGTTTCCTGTGATAAAAAGCCTCCTGTTTCGACCGCCAAACCTTTCAGGGGAGCATTTGTAAACATTTGGCACCATTTTTTACTGAATTGCCGGAAATCAGATATTTGATGAAATTCTGACCCCGGGGCTTAGGGATTTTTTTGAAAAAAATCTTTTTCTGCCGGTTAAGTTATCGAGGGCTGATTTCTTTTCCTATGATAAAAACCCTTCTGTTTCGACCGCCAAACCTTTCAGTGGAGCATTTGCAGCCGTTTGGATCCATTTTTTACTGAATTGCCGGAAGTCAGATATTTAATGAAATTGTAACCCCGGGGCTTCAGGATTTTTTCAAAAAAACATTTTTCTGCCGCTTAAGTTCTCGAGGGCTGATTTCTTTTCCTGTGATAAAAAGCCTCCTGTTTCGACCGCCAAAGCTTTCAGGGGAGCATTTGCAACCGTTTGGCACCATTTTTGAGTGATTTGCCGGAAATCAGATATATGATGAAATTGTGACCCCGGGGCTTAAGGATTTTTTCAAAAAAACTTTTTTCTGCCGGTTAAGTTGGCGAGGGCTGATTTCTTTTCCTGTGATAAAAAGCCTCCTGTTTCGACCGCCAAACCTTTCAGGGGAGCATTTGCACACATTTGGCACCATTTTTTACTGAATTGCCGGAAATCAGATATTTGATGAAATTGTGACCCCGGGGCTTAGGGATTTTTTCAAAAAAATCTTTTTCTGCCGGTTAAGTTATCGAGGGCTGAATTCTTTTCCTATGATAAAAACCCTTCTGTTTCGACCACCAAACCTTTCAGTGGAGCATTTGCAGCCGTTTGGATCCATTTTTTACTGAATTGCCGGAAGTCAGATATTTGATGAAATTGTAACCCCGGGGCTTCAGGATTTTTTCAAAAAAACATTTTTCTGCCGCTTAAGTTGTCGAGGGCTGATTTCTTTTCCTGTGATAAAAAGCCTCCTGTTTCGACCGCCAAAGCTTTCAGGGGAGCATTTGCAACCGTTTGGCACCATTTTTTACTGAATTGCCGGAAATCAGATATTTGATGAAATTGTGACCCCGGGGCTTAGGGATTTTTTCAAAAAAATCTTTTTCTGCCGGTTAAGTTATCGAGGGCTGATTTCTTTTCCTATGATAAAAACCCTTCTGTTTCGACCGCCAAACCTTTCAGTGGAGCATTTGCAGCCGTTTTGCAACGTTTTTGAGTGAATTGCCGAAAGTCAGATATTTGATGAAATTGTGACCCCGGGGCTTCAGGATTTTTTCAAAAAAACATTTTTCTGCCGGTTAAGTTGTCGAGGGCTGATTTCTTTTCCTGTGATAAAAAGCCTCCTGTTTCGACCGCCAAAGCTTTCAGGGGAGCATTTGCAGCCGTTTGGATCCATTTTTTTACTGAATTGCCGGAAGTCAGATATTTGATGAAATTGTGACCCCAGGGCTTAAGGATTTTTTCAAAAAAACATTTTTCTGCCGGTTAAGTTGTCGAGGGCTGATTTCTTTTCCTATGATAAAAACCCTTCTGTTTCGACCGCCAAACCTTTCAGAGGAGCATTTGCAGCCGTTTGGATCGATTTTTTACTGAATTGCCGGAAATCAGATATTTGATGAAATTGTGACCCCGGGGCTTAGGGATTTTTTCAAAAAAATCTTTTTCTGCCGGTTAAGTTATCGAGGGCTGATTTCTTTTCCTATGATAAAAACCCTTCTGTTTCGACCGCCAAACCTTTCAGTGGAGCATTTGCAGCCGTTTGGCAGCATTTTGAGTGAATTGCCGAAAGTCAGATATTTGATGAAATTGTGACCCCGGGGCTTCAGGATTTTTTCAAAAAAACATTTTTCTGCCGGTTAAGTTGTCGAGGGCTGATTTCTTTTCCTATGATAAAAACCCTTCTGTTTCGACCGCCAAACCTTTCAGAGGGGCATTTGCAGCCGTTTGGATCCATTTCTTACTGAATTGCCGGAAGTCAGATATTTGATGAAATTGTGACCCCGGAGCTTAAGGATTTTTTCAAAAAAACATTTTTCTGCCGGTTAAGTTGTCGAGGGCTGATTTCTTTTCCTGTGATAAAAAGCCTCCTGTTTCGACCGCCAAAGCTTTCAGGGGAGCATTTGCAACCGTTTCGCAGCATTTTTGAGTGAATTGCCGAAAGTCAGTTATTTGATGAAATTGTGACCCCGGGGCTTAGGGATTTTTTCAAAAAAACCTTTTTTCTGCCTGTTAAGTTGGCGAGGGCTGATTTCTTTTCCTGTGATAAAAAGCCTCCTGTTTCAACCGCCAAACCTTTCAGGGGAGCATTTGCAAACATTTGGCACCATTTTTTACTGAATTGCCGGAAATCAGATATTTGATGAAATTGTGACCCCGGGGCTTAGGGATTTTTTCAAAAAAATCTTTTTCTGCCGGTTAAGTTATCGAGGGCTGAATTCTTTTCCTATGATAAAAACCCTTCTGTTTCGACCACCAAACCTTTCAGTGGAGCATTTGCAGCCGTTTGGATCCATTTTTTACTGAATTGCCGGAAGTCAGATATTTGATGAAATTGTGACCCCGGGGCTTAAGGATTTTTTCAAAAAAACATTTTTCTGCCGGTTAAGTTGTCGAGGGCTGATTTCTTTTCCTGTGATAAAAAGCCTTCTGTTTCGACCGCCAAAGCTTTCAGGGGAGCATTTGCAACCGTTTGGCAGCATTTTTGAGTGAATTGCCGAAAGTCAGATATTTGATGAAATTGTGACCCCGGGGCTTAGGGATTTTTTCAAAAAAACTTTTTTCTGCCTGTTAAGTTGGCGAGGGCTGATTTCGTTTCCTGTGATAAAAAGCCTCCTGTTTCGACTGCCAAACCTTTCAGGGGAGCATTTGCAAACGTTTGGCACCATTTTTGAGTGATTTGCCGGAAATCAGATATATGATGAAATTGTGACCCCGGGGCTTAAGGATTTTTTCAAAAAAACTTTTTTCTACCGGTTAAGTTGTCGAGGGCTGATTTCTTTTCCTGTGATAAAAAGCCTCCTGTTTCGACCGCCAAAGCTTTCAGGGGAGCATTTGCAACCGTTTGGCAGCATTTTTGAGTGAATTGCCGGAAGTCAGATATTTGATGAAATTGTGACCCCGGGGCTTAGGGATTTTTTCAAAAAAACTTTTTTCTGCCTGTTAAGTTGGCGAGGGCTGATTTCGGTTCCTGTGATGAAAAGCCTCCTGTTTCGACCGCCAAACCTTTCAGGGGAGCATTTGCAACCGTTTGGCACCATTTTTGAGTGATTTGCCGGAAATCAGATATATGATGAAATTGTGACCCTGGGGCTTAAGGATTTTTTCAAAAAAACTTTTTTCTGCCTGTTAAGTTGGCGAGGGCTGATTTCTTTTCCTGTGATAAAAAGCCTCCTGTTTCGACCGCCAAGCCTTTCAGGGGAGCATTTGCACACGTTTGGCACCATTTTTTACTGAATTGCCGGAAATCAGATATTTGATGAAATTGTGACCTCGGGGCTTAGGGATTTTTTCAAAAAAATCTTTTTCTGCCGGTTAAGTTATCGAGGGCTGATTTCTTTTCCTATGATAAAAACCCTTCTGTTTCGACCGCCAAACCTTTCAGTGGAGCATTTGCAGCCGTTTGGATCCGTTTTTTACTGAATTGCCGGAAGTCAGATATTTGATGAAATTGTGACCCCGGGGCTTCAGGATTTTTTCAAAAAAACCTTTTTCTGCCGGTTAAGTTGTCGAGGGCTGATTTCTTTTCCTATGATAAAAAGCCTCCTGTTTCGACCGCCAAAGCTTTCAGGGGAGCATTTGCAGCCGTTTGGATCCATTTTTTACTGAATTACCGGAAGTCAGATATTTGATGAAATTGTGACCCCGGGGCTTAAGGATTTTTTCAAAAAAATCTTTTTCTGCCTGTTAAGTTGGCGAGGGCTGATTTCTTTTCCTGTGATAAAAAGCCTCCTGTTTCGACCGCCAAACCTTTCAGGGGAGCATTTGCACACGTTTGGCACCATTTTTTACTGAATTGCCGGAAATCAGATATTTGATGAAATTGTGACCTCGGGGCTTAGGGATTTTTTCAAAAAAATCTTTTTCTGCCGGTTAAGTTATCGAGGGCTGATTTCTTTTCCTGTGATAAAAAGCCTTCTGTTTCGACCGCCAAAGCTTTCAGGGGAGCATTTGCAACCGTTTGGCAGCATTTTTGAGTGAATTGCCGAAAGTCAGATATTTGATGAAATTGTGACCCCGGGGCTTAGGGATTTTTTCAAAAAAACTTTTTTCTGCCGGTTAAGTTGGCGAGGGCTGATTTCGTTTCCTGTGATAAAAAGCCTCCTGTTTCGACCGCCAAACCTTTCAGGGGAGCATTTGCAAACGTTTGGCACCATTTTTGAGTGATTTGCCGAAAATCAGATATATGATGAAATTGTGACCCCGGGGCTTAAGGATTTTTTCAAAAAAACTTTTTTCTACCGGTTAAGTTGTCGAGGGCTGATTTCTTTTCCTGTGATAAAAAGCCTCCTGTTTCGACCGCCAAAGCTTTCAGGGGAGCATTTGCAACCGTTTGGCAGCATTTTTGAGTGAATTGCCGGAAGTCAGATATTTGATGAAATTGTGACCCCGGGGCTTAGGGATTTTTTCAAAAAAATCTTTTTCTGCCTGTTAAGTTGGCGAGGGCTGATTTCTTTTCCTGTGATAAAAAGCCTACTGTTTCGACCGCCAAACCTTTCAGTGGAGCATTTGCAGCCGTTTCGCAACGTTTTTGAGTGAATTGCCGGAAATCAGATATTTGATGAAATTGTGACCCCGGGGCTTCAGGATTTTTTCAAAAAAACATTTTTCTGCCGGTTAAGTTGTCGAGGGCTGATTTCTTTTCCTGTGATAAAAAGCCTCCTGTTTCGACCGCCAAAGCTTTCAGGGGAGCATTTGCAGCCGTTTGGATCCATTTTTTTACTGAATTGCCGGAAGTCAGATATTTGATGAAATTGTGACCCCAGGGCTTAAGGATTTTTTCAAAAAAACATTTTTCTGCCGGTTAAGTTGTCGAGGGCTGATTTCTTTTCCTATGATAAAAACCCTTCTGTTTCGACCGCCAAACCTTTCAGAGGAGCATTTGCAGCCGTTTGGATCCATTTTTTACTGAATTGCCGGAAATCAGATATTTGATGAAATTGTGACCCCGGGGCTTAGGGATTTTTTCAAAAAAATATTTTTCTGCCGGTTAAGTTATCGAGGGCTGATTTCTTTTCCTATGATAAAAACCCTTCTGTTTCGACCGCCAAACCTTTCAGTGGAGCATTTGCAGCCGTTTGGCAGCATTTTTGAGTGAATTGCCGAAAGTCAGATATTTGATGAAATTGTGACCCCGGGGCTTAGGGATTTTTTCAAAAAAACATTTTTCTGCCGATTAAGTTGTCGAGGGCTGATTTCTTTTCCTGTGATAAAAAGCCTCCTGTTTCGACCGCCAAAGCTTTCAGGGGAGCATTTGCAGCCGTTTGGATCCATTTTTTACTGAATTGCCGGAAGTCAGATATTTGATGAAATTGTGACCCCAGGGCTTAAGGATTTTTTCAAAAAAACATTTTTCTGCCGGTTAAGTTGTCGAGGGCTGATTTCTTTTCCTGTGATAAAAAGCCTCCTGTTTCGACCGCCAAAGCTTTCAGGGGAGCATTTGCAACCGTTTCGCAGCATTTTTGAGTGAATTGCCAAAAGTCAGTTATTTGATGAAATTGTGACCCCGGGGCTTAGGGATTTTTTCAAAAAAACCTTTTTTCTGCCTGTTAAGTTGGCGAGGGCTGATTTCTTTTCCTGTGATAAAAAGCCTCCTTTTTCGACCGCCAAAGCTTTCAGGGGAGCATTTGCAGCCTTTTGGATCCATTTTTTACTGAATTGCCGGAAGTCAGATATTTGATGAAATTGTGACCCCAGGGCTTAAGGATTTTTTCAAAAAAACATTTTTCTGCAGGTTAAGTTGTCGAGGGCTGATTTCTTTTCCTATGATAAAAACCCTTCTGTTTCGACCGCCAAACCTTTCAGAGGAGCATTTGCATCCGTTTGGATCGATTTTTTACTGAATTACCGGAAGTCAGATATTTGATGAAATTGTGACCCCGGGGCTTAAGAATTTTTTCAAAAAAACATTTTTCTGCCGGTTAAGTTGTCGAGGGCTGATTTCTTTTCCTGTGATAAAAAGCCTCCTGTTTCGACCGCCAAAGCTTTCAGGGGAGCATTTGCAACCGTTTTGCAGCATTTTTGAGTGAATTGCCGAAAGTCAGATATTTGATGAAATTGTGACCCCGGGGCTTAGGGATTTTTTCAAAAAAACTTTTTTCTGCCTGTTAAGTTGGCGAGGGCTGATTTCGTTTCCTGTGATAAAAAGCCTCCTGTTTCGACCGCCAAACCTTTCAGGGGAGCATTTGCAAACATTTGGCACCATTTTTTACTGAATTGCCGGAAATCAGATATTTGATGAAATTGTGACTCCGGGGCTTAGGGATTTTTTCAAAAAAATCTTTTTCTGCCGGTTAAGTTATCGAGGGCTGAATTCTTTTCCTATGATAAAAACCCTTCTGTTTCGACCACCAAACCTTTCAGTGGAGCATTTGCAGCCGTTTGGATCCATTTTTTACTGAATTGCCGGAAGTCAGATATTTGATGAAATTGTGACCCCGGGGCTTAAGGATTTTTTCAAAAAAACATTTTTCTGCCGGTTAAGTTGTCGAGGGCTGATTTCTTTTCCTGTGATAAAAAGCCTTCTGTTTCGACCGCCAAAGCTTTCAGGGGAGCATTTGCAACCGTTTGGCAGCATTTTTGAGAGAATTGCCGAAAGTCAGATATTTGATGAAATTGTGACCCCGGGGCTTAGGGATTTTTTCAAAAAAACTTTTTTCTGCCTG
The DNA here is from genome assembly GCF_965153285.1 of Podarcis tiliguerta. NCBI lineage: Eukaryota > Metazoa > Chordata > Lepidosauria > Squamata > Lacertidae > Podarcis > Podarcis tiliguerta. Next base: position 82,208,055 of record NC_139538.1, on the reverse strand, counting down.
TTAAGTTGTCGAGGGCTGATTTCGTTTCCTGTGATAAAAAGCCTCCTGTTTCGACCGCCAAACCTTTCAGGGGAGCATTTGCAAACGTTTGGCACCATTTTTGAGTGATTTGCCGGAAATCAGATATATGATGAAATTGTGACCCCGGGGCTTAAGGATTTTTTCAAAAAAACTTTTTTCTACCGGTTAAGTTGTCGAGGGCTGATTTCTTTTCCTGTGATAAAAAGCCTCCTGTTTCGACCGCCAAAGCTTTCAGGGGAGCATTTGCAACCGTTTGGCAGCATTTTTGAGTGAATTGCCGAAAGTCAGATATTTGATGAAATTGTGACCCTGGGGCTTAGGGATTTTTTCAAAAAAACCTTTTTTCTGCCGGTTAAGTTGGCGAGGGCTGATTTCTTTTCCTGTGATAAAAAGCCTACTGTTAAGACCGCCAAACCTTTCAGGGGAGCATTTGCAGCCGTTTGGATCCATTTTTTACTGAATTGCCGGAAATCAGATATTTGATGAAATTGTGACCCCGGGGCTGAGGGATTTTTTCAAAAAAATCTTTTTCTGCCGGTTAAGGTATCGAGGGCTGAATTCCTTTCCTATGATAAAAAACCTTCTGTTTCGACCACCAAACCTTTCAGTGGAGCATTTGCAGCCGTTTGGATCCATTTTTTACTGAATTGCCGGAAGTCAGATATTTGATGAAATTGTGACCCCGGGGCTTAAGGATTTTCTGAAAAAAAAAATTTTCTGCCGGTTAAGTTGTCGAGGGCTGATTTCTTTTCCTGTGATAAAAAGCCTTCTGTTTCGACCGCCAAAGCTTTCAGGGGAGCATTTGCAACCGTTTGGCAGCATTTTTGAGAGAATTGCCGAAAGTCAGATATTTGATGAAATTGTGACCCCGGGGCTTAGGGATTTTTTCAAAAAACTTTTTTCTGCCTGTTAAGTTGTCGAGGGCTGATTTCGTTTCCTGTGATAAAAAGCCTTCTGTTTCGACCGCCAAAGCTTTCAGGGGAGCATTTGCAACCGTTTGGCACCATTTTTGAGTGATTTGCCGGAAATCAGATATATGATGAAATTGTGACCCCGGGGCTTAAGGATTTTTTCAAAAAAACTTTTTTCTGCCGGTTAAGTTGGCGAGGGCTGATTTCTTTTCCTGTGATAAAAAGCCTCCTGTTTCGACCGCCAAACCTTTCAGGGGAGCATTTGCACACATTTGGCACCATTTTTTACTGAATTGCCGGAAATCAGATATTTGATGAAATTGTGACCCCGGGGCTTAGGGATTTTTTCAAAAAAATCTTTTTCTGCCGGTTAAGTTATCGAGGGCTGAATTCTTTTCCTATGATAAAAACCCTTCTGTTTCGACCACCAAACCTTTCAGTGGAGCATTTGCAGCCGTTTGGATCCATTTTTTACTGAATTGCCGGAAGTCAGATATTTGATGAAATTGTAACCCCGGGGCTTCAGGATTTTTTCAAAAAAACATTTTTCTGCCGCTTAAGTTGTCGAGGGCTGATTTCTTTTCCTGTGATAAAAAGCCTCCTGTTTCGACCGCCAAAGCTTTCAGGGGAGCATTTGCAACCGTTTGGCACCATTTTTTACTGAATTGCCGGAAATCAGATATTTGATGAAATTGTGACCCCGGGGCTTAGGGATTTTTTCAAAAAAATCTTTTTCTGCCGGTTAAGTTATCGAGGGCTGATTTCTTTTCCTATGATAAAAACCCTTCTGTTTCGACCGCCAAACCTTTCAGTGGAGCATTTGCAGCCGTTTCGCAACGTTTTTGAGTGAATTGCCGAAAGTCAGATATTTGATGAAATTGTGACCCCGGGGCTTCAGGATTTTTTCAAAAAAACATTTTTCTGCCGGTTAAGTTGTCGAGGGCTGATTTCTTTTCCTGTGATAAAAAGCCTCCTGTTTCGACCGCCAAAGCTTTCAGGGGAGCATTTGCAGCCGTTTGGATCCATTTTTTTACTGAATTGCCGGAAGTCAGATATTTGATGAAATTGTGACCCCAGGGCTTAAGGATTTTTTCAAAAAAACATTTTTCTGCCGGTTAAGTTGTCGAGGGCTGATTTCTTTTCCTATGATAAAAACCCTTCTGTTTCGACCGCCAAACCTTTCAGAGGAGCATTTGCAGCCGTTTGGATCCATTTTTTACTGAATTGCCGGAAATCAGATATTTGATGAAATTGTGACCCCGGGGCTTAGGGATTTTTTCAAAAAAATCTTTTTCTGCCGGTTAAGTTATCGAGGGCTGATTTCTTTTCCTATGATAAAAACCCTTCTGTTTCGACCGCCAAACCTTTCAGTGGAGCATTTGCAGCCGTTTGGCAGCATTTTGAGTGAATTGCCGAAAGTCAGATATTTGATGAAATTGTGACCCCGGGGCTTCAGGATTTTTTCAAAAAAACATTTTTCTGCCGGTTAAGTTGTCGAGGGCTGATTTCTTTTCCTGTGATAAAAAGCCTCCTGTTTCGACCGCCAAAGCTTTCAGCGGAGCATTTGCAGCCGTTTGGATCCATTTTTTACTGAATTGCCGGAAGTCAGATATTTGATGAAATTGTGACCCCAGGGCTTAAGGATTTTTTCAAAAAAACATTTTTCTGCCGCTTAAGTTGTCGAGGGCTGATTTCTTTTCCTATGATAAAAACCCTTCTGTTTCGACCGCCAAACCTTTCAGAGGGGCATTTGCAGCCGTTTGGATCCATTTTTTACTGAATTGCCGGAAGTCAGATATTTGATGAAATTGTGACCCCGGAGCTTAAGGATTTTTTCAAAAAAACATTTTTCTGCCGGTTAAGTTGTCGAGGGCTGATTTCTTTTCCTGTGATAAAAAGCCTCCTGTTTCGACCGCCAAAGCTTTCAGGGGAGCATTTGCAACCGTTTCGCAGCATTTTTGAGTGAATTGCCGAAAGTCAGTTATTTGATGAAATTGTGACCCTGGGGCTTAGGGATTTTTTCAAAAAAACCTTTTTTCTGCCTGTTAAGTTGGCGAGGGCTGATTTCTTTTCCTGTGATAAAAAGCCTCCTGTTTCGACCGCCAAAGCTTTCAGGGGAGCATTTGCAGCCTTTTGGATCCATTTTTTACTGAATTGCCGGAAGTCAGATATTTGATGAAATTGTGACCCCAGGGCTTAAGGATTTTTTCAAAAAAACATTTTTCTGCCGTTTAAGTTGTCGAGGGCTGATTTCTTTTCCTATGATAAAAACCCTTCTGTTTCGACCGCCAAACCTTTCAGAGGAGCATTTGCATCCGTTTGGATCGATTTTTTACTGAATTACCGGAAGTCAGATATTTGATGAAATTGTGACCCCGGGGCTTAAGAATTTTTTCAAAAAAACATTTTTCTGCCGGTTAAGTTGTCGAGGGCTGATTTCTTTTCCTGTGATAAAAAGCCTCCTGTTTCGACCGCCAAAGCTTTCAGGGGAGCATTTGCAACCGTTTGGCAGCATTTTTGAATGAATTGCCGAAAGTCAGATATTTGATGAAATTGTGACCCCGGGGCTTAGGGATTTTTTCAAAAAAACTTTTTTCTGCCTGTTAAGTTGGCGAGGGCTGATTTCGATTCCTGTGATAAAAAGCCTCCTGTTTCAACCGCCAAACCTTTCAGGGGAGCATTTGCAAACATTTGGCACCATTTTTTACTGAATTGCCGGAAATCAGATATTTGATGAAATTGTGACCCCGGGGCTTAGGGATTTTTTCAAAAAAATCTTTTTCTGCCGGTTAAGTTATCGAGGGCTGAATTCTTTTCCTATGATAAAAACCCTTCTGTTTCGACCACCAAACCTTTCAGTGGAGCATTTGCAGCCGTTTGGATCCATTTTTTACTGAATTGCCGGAAGTCAGATATTTGATGAAATTGTGACCCCGGGGCTTAAGGATTTTTTCAAAAAAACATTTTTCTGCCGGTTAAGTTGTCGAGGGCTGATTTCTTTTCCTGTGATAAAAAGCCTTCTGTTTCGACCGCCAAAGCTTTCAGGGGAGCATTTGCAACCGTTTGGCAGCATTTTTGAGTGAATTGCCGAAAGTCAGATATTTGATGAAATTGTGACCCCGGGGCTTAGGGATTTTTTCAAAAAAACTTTTTTCTGCCTGTTAAGTTGGCGAGGGCTGATTTCGTTTCCTGTGATAAAAAGCCTCCTGTTTCGACTGCCAAACCTTTCAGGGGAGCATTTGCAAACGTTTGGCACCATTTTTGAGTGATTTGCCGGAAATCAGATATATGATGAAATTGTGACCCCGGGGCTTAAGGATTTTTTCAAAAAAACTTTTTTCTACCGGTTAAGTTGTCGAGGGCTGATTTCTTTTCCTGTGATAAAAAGCCTCCTGTTTCGACCGCCAAAGCTTTCAGGGGAGCATTTGCAACCGTTTGGCAGCATTTTTGAGTGAATTGCCGGAAGTCAGATATTTGATGAAATTGTGACCCCGGGGCTTAGGGATTTTTTCAAAAAAACTTTTTTCTGCCTGTTAAGTTGGCGAGGGCTGATTTCGGTTCCTGTGATAAAAAGCCTCCTGTTTCGACCGCCAAACCTTTCAGGGGAGCATTTGCAACCGTTTGGCACCATTTTTGAGTGATTTGCCGGAAATCAGATATATGATGAAATTGTGACCCTGGGGCTTAAGGATTTTTTCAAAAAAACTTTTTTCTGCCTGTTAAGTTGGCGAGGGCTGATTTCTTTTCCTGTGATAAAAAGCCTCCTGTTTCGACCGCCAAGCCTTTCAGGGGAGCATTTGCACACGTTTGGCACCATTTTTTACTGAATTGCCGGAAATCAGATATTTGATGAAATTGTGACCTCGGGGCTTAGGGATTTTTTCAAAAAAATCTTTTTCTGCCGGTTAAGTTATCGAGGGCTGATTTCTTTTCCTATGATAAAAACCCTTCTGTTTCGACCGCCAAACCTTTCAGTGGAGCATTTGCAGCCGTTTGGATCCGTTTTTTACTGAATTGCCGGAAGTCAGATATTTGATGAAATTGTGACCCCGGGGCTTCAGGATTTTTTCAAAAAACCTTTTTCTGCCGGTTAAGTTGTCGAGGGCTGATTTCTTTTCCTATGATAAAAAGCCTCCTGTTTCGACCGCCAAAGCTTTCAGGGGAGCATTTGCAGCCGTTTGGATCCATTTTTTACTGAATTACCGGAAGTCAGATATTTGATGAAATTGTGACCCCGGGGCTTAAGGATTTTTTCAAAAAAATCTTTTTCTGCCTGTTAAGTTGGCGAGGGCTGATTTCTTTTCCTGTGATAAAAAGCCTCCTGTTTCGACCGCCAAACCTTTCAGGGGAGCATTTGCACACGTTTGGCACCATTTTTTACTGAATTGCCGGAAATCAGATATTTGATGAAATTGTGACCTCGGGGCTTAGGGATTTTTTCAAAAAAATCTTTTTCTGCCGGTTAAGTTATCGAGGGCTGATTTCTTTTCCTGTGATAAAAAGCCTTCTGTTTCGACCGCCAAAGCTTTCAGGGGAGCATTTGCAACCGTTTGGCAGCATTTTTGAGTGAATTGCCGAAAGTCAGATATTTGATGAAATTGTGACCCCGGGGCTTAGGGATTTTTTCAAAAAAACTTTTTTCTGCCGGTTAAGTTGGCGAGGGCTGATTTCGTTTCCTGTGATAAAAAGCCTCCTGTTTCGACCGCCAAACCTTTCAGGGGAGCATTTGCAAACGTTTGGCACCATTTTTGAGTGATTTGCCGGAAATCAGATATATGATG